>NC_080097.1:58031592-58364900 GCF_950005125.1 Chionomys nivalis | reverse complement strand
AGGTAAGCACTGCGTGCCCTGGCAGTCTTAGGGCATTTTCCCACGCTTTCTCTGGGGGAGGGGGTGTTACCAGTGCTCAGAAAACTGCATTCAGATCCTCAGCTGGGGCCCTAGTGCATACCCAGCTAGTCACTGCTTTTGGTAACTAGAACTCGCGAGATGTATGAAACGATGCAGAAAACCCTGTTTTCTTCTAGTTGAGAAACTGTCTACCCCCATTCCCACCCCATCTTACCTCTGAAAGATTGGGTCACATTAAGTTTCTAGACTCTACTGCGAATTCAGGAATTCACAATGAAAATTGGATTTTAGTATTCGGTCTTTGCTTTTCTACTCTATAATTAAGCTATTTTGAGAGTTCATTGTCAAAGTGATGTATCTTTTTATGCTTACTACCGTCACTCCCTTATCATCCCCATTTATCTCCAGAAGTTGCTCATTCATGTTTTTAAACCATTCCATTTTCCGGGTCTGGAGAAGTGCTCCAGCATTTGTAAGGTCATTGTCTGTAGAGGCGTTCCCTTGAGCTGGGATGACTCTGAGATAAATCGGTGTCATTTTGTATACCTTCATTTCTTGGGGATTTACAGACTGCATTAAGCACGTGTCTTCTTAAGTTTTGGGTGCATTCATTCCCCTGCATTTGGTTGACTGGAGTTATACTGTGATGATGATTCTGTTTTAATTCCCGAAGTGGAACTAGCTTAATTATCCTATCATTCATATTGGAACACAATGGTCATGTCATTTCATGTTAATTTCAGTTGCATCTCTTTGGCATCTGTTAAAGTTTTCTTTGAAAAATACTGCAAATGATATTTTGATTTTTTTCTTTTCTTTTTTTTATTTTTTCATTCAAAAATTTCCACTTCCTCCCCTCCTCCCATTCCCCTCCCACTCCCCCACTCACCCTCCTCTTTCCCCCTGCAGTCCTAAGAGAGGGCAGGGTACCCTGCCCTGTGGGAGGTCCAAGGCCCTCCCCCCTCCATCCAGGCTTAGGAAGATGTGTATCCAAATAGACTAGGGTCCTAAAAAGCCAGTACATACAGTAGAAACAAGTCCCAGTGTCATTATCAATGGCTTCTCAGTCCGCCCCCGTTGTGAGCCACATTCAGAGAGTCCGGTTTTTTCATATGCTCGTTCAGTCCCAGTCCAGCTGGATTTGGTGAGCTCCCATTAGATCAGGCACACTGTCTCAGTGGGTAGACCAACCCCTCGTGGTCTTGACTTCCTTGCTTATCTTCTCCCTCTTTCTGCTCTTCAACTGGACCTTTGGAGCTCAGTCCAGTGCTCTGAATTGGGTATCTGTCTCTATCTCCATCCATTATCTGAAAAAGGTTCTATGGTGATATTTGAGATATTCATCAGTGTGACTATGGCACAAGGCCAGTTCAGGCACCCTCTCCTGTGCTGCCCAAGAAATGAGCTGGGGCATCCCCATGGACACCTGGGATCCCCTCTAGAGCCAAGTCTCTTGCCAACACTAAAATGGCTCCCTTAATGAAGATATCTTCTATGCTCCTATATCCGCCCTTCCTCCATCTCCACCCTCCCACTCCCCCAAGCTCTCCCCAATCCTTCCCTTATCCCTTCTCTCTCCCCCTCTCCCCTTTTCCCCACTCCACCCTCACTCCCACCCCAGGCTCCCAACTTTTGCCGGGAAATCTGTCTGCTTCCAATTTCCAGGAGGATCTATATATGTTTTTCTTTGGGTTCACCTTATTATTTGGCTTCTCTAGGCTTGTGAACTATAGGCTAAATGTCCTTTGTTTATGGCTAGAGTCCACTAATGAGTGAGTACATACCATATTCATATTTTTGTGTCTAGGTTATTTCACTCAGTAAAGTGTTTTCTGTTTCCATCCATTTGCATGCAAAATTCAAGATGTCATTGTTTTTTTTTTTTTACCACTGAGTAGTACTCTAATGCATATATATTCCATACTTTCTTTATCCATTCTTCCATTGAGGGACATCTAGGTTGTTTCCAGGTTCTGGCTATTACAAATAAAGCTGCTATGAACATAGTTGAACAAATGCTTTTGAAGTATGATTGGGCATCTCTTGGGTATATTCCCAAAGAGTGGTATTGCTGGATCTTGAGGTAAGTTGATCGAAATTTCCTGAGCAACTGCCAGACTGATTTCCAAAGTGGTTGCACAAGTTTGCATTCCCATCAGCAATGGATAAGTATACCCCTTACTCCACATTCTCTCCAGCATAGGCTGTCATTGGTGTTTTTGATTTTAGCCATGCTGACAGGTGTAAGATGGTATCTCAAAGTTGTTTTGACTTGCATTTCCCTGATCGCTAAGAAGTTTGAACATGACCTTAAGTGTCTTTTGGCCATTTGAACTTCGTCTGCTGAGAATTCTCTGTTCAGTTCAGTACCCCATTTTTTAGTTGGATTAATTAGAGTTTTGATGTCCAGTTTCTTGAGTTCTTTATGTATTTTGGAGATCAGACCTTTGTCAGATGTGGGGTTGGTGAAGATCTTCTCCCATTCAGAAGGATGCCTTTTTGTCTCCAATGACAGTGGTTTTTTTTTTTTTTTTGCATTAAAGAAGCTTCTCAGTGTCAGGAGTTCCCATTTAGTCAATGTTGCTCTTGTTGTCTGTGCTAGTGGGGTTATATGGAGGAATTGGTCTCCTGTGCCCATGTGTTGCAGTCTACTTCCCAGTTTCTCTTCTATCAGGTTCAGTGTGGTCAGATTCATATTGAGGTCTTTAATCCGTTTGGACTTGAGTTTTGCACATGGTGATAGATATGAATCTATTTTCATTCTTCTACAGGTTGACATCCAGTTATGCCAGCACCATTTGTTGAAGATGCTTTCTTCATTTCTTCCATTGTATAATTTTAGTTCCTTTGTCGAAAATCAGGTGTTCATAGGTTTGTGGGTTAATATCTGGGTCTTCGATTCAATTCCATTGTCTGCATCTCTGTTTTTATGCCAATACCAAGCTGTTTTCACTACTTTAGCTCTGTAATAGAGTTTGAAGTCAGCGATGGTAATGCCTCCAGAAATACCTTTATTGTACAGGAATGGTTTGGCTATCCTGGGTTTTTTGTTCTTCCATATAAAGTTGATTATTGTTCTCTCAAGGTCTGTGAAGAATTTTGTTGGGATTTTGATGGGGATTGAGTTGAATTTATAGATTGCCTTTGGTAGAACTGCTGTTTTTACTATGTTGATCCTACCCATTCAAGAGCATGGGAGATCCTTCCATTTTCTGGTATGCTCTTGAATTTCTTTCTTCAAAGCCTTAAAGTTCTTGTCAAATACATCTTTCACTTCCTTGGTTAGTGTAACCCCAGTATACTTTATGCTATTTGTGGCTATAGTGAAAGGTGAAGTTTCTCTGATTTCCCTCTCTGCTTCTCTATCCTTTGTGTATAGGAAGGCTATTGATTTTTTTTTTTTTGAGTTGATCTTGTATCCTGACACATCACTGAAGGTATTTTTCAGATGTAGAAGTTCTTTGGTAGAGTTTTTGGGGTCACTGATGTATACTATCTTATCATCTGCAAGTAACAAAAGTTTGACTTCTTTTCCAAATCGAATCCCCTTAATCCCCTTATTGCTATTGCTAGAACTTCAAACACTATATTGCAGAGATATGGTGAGAGTGGACAGCCTTGTCTTGTTCCTGATTTTAGTGGAATGGCTTTGAGTTTCTCTCCATTTAATTTGATATTAGCTGTTGGCTTGCTTTATATTGCTTTTATTATATTTAGATGTGATCCTTGTATCCCTAACCTCTCCAAGATCTTTATTGTAAAGGGGTGTTGAAGTTTGTCAAATGCTTTTTCAGCTTCTAATGAAATAATCATTTAGTTTTTTTTTCCTTCAGTTTATTTATATGATGGATTACATTGATAGATTTTTGTATGTTGAACCAGCCCTGCATCTCTGGGATGAAGCCTACTTGATCATAATGGATAATTTTTGATGTGTTTTTGGATTCAGTTTGCCAGTATTTTATTGAGAATTTTCGCATCAGTGTTTCTGAGAGAGATCGGTCTGTAATTCTCTTTCTTGGTTGAGTCTTTGTGTGGTTTTGGTATCAGGGTAATGTGAGACACCATAAGGAGCATGGGTATCAACTCTTCTTGGAAGTTCTGGTAAAATTCTCTATTGTAACCATCTGGTCCTGGGCTTTTTTTGGTAGGGAGGTTTTTGATGGCAGCTTCTATTTCCTCATGACTTATAGGTCTATTTAAATTGTTCACCTGGTCTTGATTTAATTGTGGTATATGGTATTTATCTAAAAACAAGTCCATTTCTTTTACATTTTCCAACTTTGTAGCATATAAGCCTTTGTAGTAAGACCTAATTACTCTCTGAATTTCCTCAGTGTCTGTTGTTATGTCCCCCTTTTCATTTCTGATCTTGTTAATTTGCATGTTCTCTCTACCTTTTGATTAGTTTGATTAGGAACTTGTCAATCTTGTTGATTTTCTCAAAGAACCAGCTCTTTGTTTCATTGATTCTTTGGATTATTGTATGTGTTTCTATTTTGTTGATTTCAGCTCTCAGTTTGATTATTTCCAGTCTTCTACTCCTCCTGGGTGAGTCTGCTTCTTTTTTTTCTAGAGATTTCAGCTGTCCTGTTAAGTCTCTAATGTGGGCTTTCTCTGTTTTCTTTATGTGGGCACTTAGTGCTATGAATTTTCCCCTTAGCACTGCTTTCATAGTGTCCCATAGGTTTGGGTATGTTGTGACTTTTTTGTTGTTGTTGAATTCAAGGAAGACTTTAATTTCTTTCTTTATTTCTTCTCTGACCCAGGGGTGGTTCAGTAGTTGCCTGTTCAGTTTCCATGAGTTTGTAGGCTTTCTGGGGGTAGAATTGTTGTTAAATTCTAACTTTATTCCATGTTGATCTGATAAGACACAGGTGGTTACTATTTTTTTTTTTTTGTATCTGTGGAGGTTTGTTTTGTTATCAAGTACGTGATCAATTTTCGAGAAGGTTCCATGAGATGCTGAGAAGAAGGTATATTCTTTCCTATTTGGGTGAAATGTTCTATCGATGTCTGTTAAGTCCACTTGATTCATTACCTCTGTTAGTTTTCTTATTTCTCTGTTAGGTTTCTGTCTAGTTGACCTGTCCATTGATAAGAGAGGAGTGTTGAAGTCTCCTACCATTAGTGTGTGAGATTTGATGTGTGCTTTGAGTTCTAGTAATGTTTCTTTTATATATGTAGGTACTTTTATATTAGGGGCATAGATATTCAGGATTGGGACTTCATCCTGATGAATTGTTCCTGTTATGAGTAAAAAGTGTCCCACTTCATTTCTTCTGATTGATTTTAGTTTGAAGTCAACTTTGTTAGAAATTAGTATGGCCACACTTGCTTGTTTCTTAGGTCCATTTGATTGAAAAACCTTTTCCCAACCCTTTACTCTGAGTAAATGTCTGTCTTTTTGGTGCAGGTGTTTCTTTTTTTTCTTTTTTTTTCTTTTTATTGTTTATTTATTTATTAAAGATTTCTGCCTTCTCCCCGCCACCACCTCCCATTTCCCTCCCCCTCCCCCATCAAGTCCCCCTCCCTCATCATCCCTAAGAGTAATCCGGGTTCCCTGCCCCGTGGGAAGTCCAAGGACCACCCACCTCCATCCAGGTCTAGTAAGGTGAGCATCCAAACTGCCTAGGCTCCCACAAAGCCAGTACGTGCAGTAGGATCAAAAACCCATTGCCATTGTTCTTGAGTTCTCAGTAGTCCTCATTGTCCATTATGTTCAGCAAGTCCGGTTTTATCCCATGCTTTTTCAGACCCAGGCCAGCTGGCCTTGGTGAGTTCGTGATAGAACATCCCCATTGTCTCAGTGTGTGGGTGCACCCCTCGCGGTCCTAAGTTCCTTGCTCGTGCTCTGTCTCCTGCTCATGATTTGGACCTTGAGATTTCAGTCCGGTGCTCCAATGTGGGTCTTTGTCTCTGTCTCCTTTCATCGCCTAAATGTTTTTCTTTGGGTTCACCTTCTTAATTAGCTTCTCTAGGACCACGCATAATAGGCTCAACGTCCCCTATTCATGGCTAGAAACCAAATATGAGTGAGTACATCCCATGTTCCTCTTTTTGGGTCTGGCTCACCTCGCTCAGGATAGTGTTTTCTATTTCTGTCCATTTGCCTGCAAAATTCAGGAAGTCATTGCTTTTTACTGCTGAGTAGTACTCTAATATGTATATATTCCATACTTTCTTCATCCATTCTTCCATTGAAGGGCATCTAGGTTGTTTTTCCAGGTTCTGGCTATTACAAACAATGCTGCTATGAACATAGTTGAGCATATACTTTTGTCGTATGATAGGGCATTTCTTGGATATATTCCCAAGAGTGGTATTAGGTTTCTGTCTGATTGACCTGTCCATTGGTTAGAGAGGTGTGTTGAAGTCTCCTACTACTAGTGTGTGTGGTTTGATGTCTGCCTTGAGTTTTAGTAATATTTCTTTTACATAAGTGGGTGCTTTTATATTAGGGGTGTAGATATTCAGGATTGAGACTTCATCCTGATGAATTGTTCCTGTTATGAGTATAAAGTGTCCATCTCGATCTCTTCTGATTGATTTTAGTTTGAAGTCCGTTTTGTTAGAAATTAGTATGGCCACACCTGCTTTTTTCTTAGGACCATTTGCTTGAAAAACCTTTTCCCATCCCTTTAGTCTGAGTAGATGCCTGTCTTTGTGGTTGAGATGTGTTTCTTGCAAACAGCAGAATGTTGGATCCTGTTTTCGTATCCAATCTTTTAGTCTGTGTCTTTTTATAGGTGAATTGAGACCATTAATATTAAGTGATATTAATGACCAGTGGTTTTTTACTCTGGTTATTCCTATTGTTTTTGGTAGTAGAGTTTGTGTGTCTCCCTTCTTTGAGTCGTGCTGGTGAAGGGTCACTAGATGCCTAAGTTATTGTAGGCAGTGTTGGCTATGTTGGATTCCTTGTGTTGTGATTTTCCTTCTATTACTTTCTGTAGGGCTGGATTTGTGGCTACGTATTGTTTAAATTTGTTCTTATCCTGGAATGTCTTGTTTTCTCCATTGATAGTGAACGATAGCTTGGCTGGGTATAGTAGTTTGGGTTTGCATCCATGGTCTCTTAGTTTCTGCAGTACCTCTATCCAGGACCTTCTGGCTTTCATGGTTTCCATAGAGAAGTCAGGTGTAAGTCTGATCGGTTTACCTTTATAAGTAACTTGCCCTTTTTCCTTTGCAGCTCTTAATATTCTTTCTTTAATCTGTATATTTTGTGTTTTGATTATAATATGGGGAGGGGATGTTTTTCTTTGATCCAGTCTGTTTGGTGTTCTGTATGCTTCTTGAATATTCAAAGGAATATCTTTCTTTATGTTGGGAAAGTTTTCTTCTATAATTTTGTGAAAAATATTTTCTGGACCTTTGAGTTGTGACTCTTCTCCTTCTTGTATCCCTATTATTCTTAGGTTTGGTCTCTTTATTGTGTCCCATATTTCCTGAATGTTTTGCGACGAAACCTTGTTGGTTTTGCTGTTTTCTTTGATCAGTGCGTTTATTTTCTCTATGTTGTCTTCAGAATCTGAGATTCTTTCTTCCATCCTTTGTAGTCTGTTGATTATGCTTGTTTCTGTAGCCTCTGCTCGTTGACCTAGATTTTCTATATCCAACTGGTCCTCATTTTGTGTTTTCTTCCTTGCTTCAATTTCCGTTTTCAATTCTTGAACTGTTTCCATTACCTGTTTGATCGTTTTTCTCTTGGTTTCCCAGGGCATCATTTACGTATTTACTCATTTCATCAAACTTTTTGTTATACTTCTCATCCATTTCTATAAGGGTGTTTTTTACATGTTGTTTCAGGGACTCTATTGCTTTCATAAAGTCAATTTTTTTCCACTTCTTCTTTGTTAGGGTGTTCAAGTCCTTGTGTTGTAAGATCATTGGGTTCTGGTGTTTCCATGTTGTTTTTCATATTGTTGGGTGAATTCTTGCCTTGGCGCCTGCCCATCTCCTCCTAACAATGCTATCTAATGGGTCTTTTAAGTCAAGAACAGGTTTCCCTGCTGACCAAGGGCCCCGCTTACAAAGTGCCCTGGCTCCGTTTCCTGGCTCCAGCCGTGGGCCAAGATCGCTCTCACCACTCAGAAGGATCTTCAGGACCAGGACCAGGCTCCCCGTTTGCCCAGGACCTCATCCACAAAAGGCCTACCCCTTTGTAGGCCAGCCACCAAGACAGAGAAACTCCCACTGTCCTCTGCCCTGAGCTCCCGACCCAGTGCCCAAACAGGCTATACTGGGTGATCTGGCAGCCCCTCAGAAGGGAGGGGGAGTGGAAGAGGGCCCTGGGCACAAGCTGGGATGTGCCAGAAATAGAGAGGTCGCAGCAGAGGAGGAGCAGCCCCTGCAGAGGGTATCAGCCTTTGCAGGCCTACCAGGGGGGTGAAGGGGGTCTGAGAATGCTCCTGCTCCATTTCCTGTGTCCGGGCGCAGGCCCAGAACACTCTCCCCACTCAGGAGGGTCTTCAGGGACAGGACGCGGCTCCTCGTTCGCCCTTGGACCTCGCCAATAAAAGGCCTCCCTCTCTACAGGCCAGGCCCCCCAAAAACCTACTTGATTTAACTGAGCGGGCCAGTGGTCTGCCGCTTCTGTCCGCGCGGGCTGAGGATCCGCTGCTGCCGTCCGCCGCGGGCCGGGGCTCCGCCGCTGCTGCAGTCCGCCGCGGGCCCGGGCTCCTTCAACACCGCGGAGCCTCGACCTCTCCCCAGCCGCCTTAAAGAGCTGCCGCCTATCGTCGGTCACCGCCTAAGCGTGAAGCTGCTCGGACTTGGCTGCCGGTGAGCCTGGGGAGCCGACCGGTGAGGGCTCAACTTAGTTGAGGGAAGTCTGGGCCTGAGGAGCGGTCGCGCGCAATGGCCTCTCTGCCTCCGTTGCCTGCGGCCACGCGCGAGATACAGGACCCGGGTCAGGCGAGAGTGGTGGACCTTCTCCCTAGCATCCGTGGCCAGGGGTGGGTGGCGCGGGCACTGATCCCAGCCTCCATGTATCCGCGTTCTCCTGCGACCAGCTGCAGTGGCTCCTGCTGGGACTTTCCTCTGAAGGACAGGTGCTCGGCGTGGACATCGCAGGAAAGAGCTCCCTGGTACAGTGCATCAGTCAGGTAAGCACTGCGTGCCCTGGCAGTCTTAGGGCATTTTCCCACGCTTTCTCTGGGGGAGGGGGTGTTACCAGTGCTCAGAAAACTGCATTCAGATCCTCAGCTGGGGCCCTAGTGCATACCCAGCTAGTCACTGCTTTTGGTAACTAGAACTCGCGAGATGTATGAAACGATGCAGAAAACCCTGTTTTCTTCTAGTTGAGAAACTGTCTACCCCCATTCCCACCCCATCTTACCTCTGAAAGATTGGGTCACATTAAGTTTCTAGACTCTACTGCGAATTCAGGAATTCACAATGAAAATTGGATTTTAGTATTCGGTCTTTGCTTTTCTACTCTATAATTAAGCTATTTTGAGAGTTCATTGTCAAAGTGATGTATCTTTTTATGCTTACTACCGTCACTCCCTTATCATCCCCATTTATCTCCAGAAGTTGCTCATTCATGTTTTTAAACCATTCCATTTTCCGGGTCTGGAGAAGTGCTCCAGCATTTGTAAGGTCATTGTCTGTAGAGGCGTTCCCTTGAGCTGGGATGACTCTGAGATAAATCGGTGTCATTTTGTATACCTTCATTTCTTGGGGATTTACAGACTGCATTAAGCACGTGTCTTCTTAAGTTTTGGGTGCATTCATTCCCCTGCATTTGGTTGACTGGAGTTATACTGTGATGATGATTCTGTTTTAATTCCCGAAGTGGAACTAGCTTAATTATCCTATCATTCATATTGGAACACAATGGTCATGTCATTTCATGTTAATTTCAGTTGCATCTCTTTGGCATCTGTTAAAGTTTTCTTTGAAAAATACTGCAAATGATATTTTGATTTTTTTCTTTTCTTTTTTTTATTTTTTCATTCAAAAATTTCCACTTCCTCCCCTCCTCCCATTCCCCTCCCACTCCCCCACTCACCCTCCTCTTTCCCCCTGCAGTCCTAAGAGAGGGCAGGGTACCCTGCCCTGTGGGAGGTCCAAGGCCCTCCCCCCTCCATCCAGGCTTAGGAAGATGTGTATCCAAATAGACTAGGGTCCTAAAAAGCCAGTACATACAGTAGAAACAAGTCCCAGTGTCATTATCAATGGCTTCTCAGTCCGCCCCCGTTGTGAGCCACATTCAGAGAGTCCGGTTTTTTCATATGCTCGTTCAGTCCCAGTCCAGCTGGATTTGGTGAGCTCCCATTAGATCAGGCACACTGTCTCAGTGGGTAGACCAACCCCTCGTGGTCTTGACTTCCTTGCTTATCTTCTCCCTCTTTCTGCTCTTCAACTGGACCTTTGGAGCTCAGTCCAGTGCTCTGAATTGGGTATCTGTCTCTATCTCCATCCATTATCTGAAAAAGGTTCTATGGTGATATTTGAGATATTCATCAGTGTGACTATGGCACAAGGCCAGTTCAGGCACCCTCTCCTGTGCTGCCCAAGAAATGAGCTGGGGCATCCCCATGGACACCTGGGATCCCCTCTAGAGCCAAGTCTCTTGCCAACACTAAAATGGCTCCCTTAATGAAGATATCTTCTATGCTCCTATATCCGCCCTCCCTCCATCTCCACCCTCCCACTCCCCCAAGCTCTCCCCAATCCTTCCCTTATCCCTTCTCTCTCCCCCTCTCCCCTTTTCCCCACTCCACCCTCACTCCCACCCCAGGCTCCCAACTTTTGCCGGGAAATCTGTCTGCTTCCAATTTCCAGGAGGATCTATATATGTTTTTCTTTGGGTTCACCTTATTATTTGGCTTCTCTAGGCTTGTGAACTATAGGCTAAATGTCCTTTGTTTATGGCTAGAGTCCACTAATGAGTGAGTACATACCATATTCATATTTTTGTGTCTAGGTTATTTCACTCAGTAAAGTGTTTTCTGTTTCCATCCATTTGCATGCAAAATTCAAGATGTCATTGTTTTTTTTTTTTTTACCACTGAGTAGTACTCTAATGCATATATATTCCATACTTTCTTTATCCATTCTTCCATTGAGGGACATCTAGGTTGTTTCCAGGTTCTGGCTATTACAAATAAAGCTGCTATGAACATAGTTGAACAAATGCTTTTGAAGTATGATTGGGCATCTCTTGGGTATATTCCCAAAGAGTGGTATTGCTGGATCTTGAGGTAAGTTGATCGAAATTTCCTGAGCAACTGCCAGACTGATTTCCAAAGTGGTTGCACAAGTTTGCATTCCCATCAGCAATGGATAAGTATACCCCTTACTCCACATTCTCTCCAGCATAGGCTGTCATTGGTGTTTTTGATTTTAGCCATGCTGACAGGTGTAAGATGGTATCTCAAAGTTGTTTTGACTTGCATTTCCCTGATCGCTAAGAAGTTTGAACATGACCTTAAGTGTCTTTTGGCCATTTGAACTTCGTCTGCTGAGAATTCTCTGTTCAGTTCAGTACCCCATTTTTTAGTTGGATTAATTAGAGTTTTGATGTCCAGTTTCTTGAGTTCTTTATGTATTTTGGAGATCAGACCTTTGTCAGATGTGGGGTTGGTGAAGATCTTCTCCCATTCAGAAGGATGCCTTTTTGTCTCCAATGACAGTGGTTTTTTTTTTTTTTTTGCATTAAAGAAGCTTCTCAGTGTCAGGAGTTCCCATTTAGTCAATGTTGCTCTTGTTGTCTGTGCTAGTGGGGTTATATGGAGGAATTGGTCTCCTGTGCCCATGTGTTGCAGTCTACTTCCCAGTTTCTCTTCTATCAGGTTCAGTGTGGTCAGATTCATATTGAGGTCTTTAATCCGTTTGGACTTGAGTTTTGCACATGGTGATAGATATGAATCTATTTTCATTCTTCTACAGGTTGACATCCAGTTATGCCAGCACCATTTGTTGAAGATGCTTTCTTCATTTCTTCCATTGTATAATTTTAGTTCCTTTGTCGAAAATCAGGTGTTCATAGGTTTGTGGGTTAATATCTGGGTCTTCGATTCAATTCCATTGTCTGCATCTCTGTTTTTATGCCAATACCAAGCTGTTTTCACTACTTTAGCTCTGTAATAGAGTTTGAAGTCAGCGATGGTAATGCCTCCAGAAATACCTTTATTGTACAGGAATGGTTTGGCTATCCTGGGTTTTTTGTTCTTCCATATAAAGTTGATTATTGTTCTCTCAAGGTCTGTGAAGAATTTTGTTGGGATTTTGATGGGGATTGAGTTGAATTTATAGATTGCCTTTGGTAGAACTGCTGTTTTTACTATGTTGATCCTACCCATTCAAGAGCATGGGAGATCCTTCCATTTTCTGGTATGCTCTTGAATTTCTTTCTTCAAAGCCTTAAAGTTCTTGTCAAATACATCTTTCACTTCCTTGGTTAGTGTAACCCCAGTATACTTTATGCTATTTGTGGCTATAGTGAAAGGTGAAGTTTCTCTGATTTCCCTCTCTGCTTCTCTATCCTTTGTGTATAGGAAGGCTATTGATTTTTTTTTTTTTGAGTTGATCTTGTATCCTGACACATCACTGAAGGTATTTTTCAGATGTAGAAGTTCTTTGGTAGAGTTTTTGGGGTCACTGATGTATACTATCTTATCATCTGCAAGTAACAAAAGTTTGACTTCTTTTCCAAATCGAATCCCCTTAATCCCCTTATTGCTATTGCTAGAACTTCAAACACTATATTGCAGAGATATGGTGAGAGTGGACAGCCTTGTCTTGTTCCTGATTTTAGTGGAATGGCTTTGAGTTTCTCTCCATTTAATTTGATATTAGCTGTTGGCTTGCTTTATATTGCTTTTATTATATTTAGATGTGATCCTTGTATCCCTAACCTCTCCAAGATCTTTATTGTAAAGGGGTGTTGAAGTTTGTCAAATGCTTTTTCAGCTTCTAATGAAATAATCATTTAGTTTTTTTTTCCTTCAGTTTATTTATATGATGGATTACATTGATAGATTTTTGTATGTTGAACCAGCCCTGCATCTCTGGGATGAAGCCTACTTGATCATAATGGATAATTTTTGATGTGTTTTTGGATTCAGTTTGCCAGTATTTTATTGAGAATTTTCGCATCAGTGTTTCTGAGAGAGATCGGTCTGTAATTCTCTTTCTTGGTTGAGTCTTTGTGTGGTTTTGGTATCAGGGTAATGTGAGACACCATAAGGAGCATGGGTATCAACTCTTCTTGGAAGTTCTGGTAAAATTCTCTATTGTAACCATCTGGTCCTGGGCTTTTTTTGGTAGGGAGGTTTTTGATGGCAGCTTCTATTTCCTCATGACTTATAGGTCTATTTAAATTGTTCACCTGGTCTTGATTTAATTGTGGTATATGGTATTTATCTAAAAACAAGTCCATTTCTTTTACATTTTCCAACTTTGTAGCATATAAGCCTTTGTAGTAAGACCTAATTACTCTCTGAATTTCCTCAGTGTCTGTTGTTATGTCCCCCTTTTCATTTCTGATCTTGTTAATTTGCATGTTCTCTCTACCTTTTGATTAGTTTGATTAGGAACTTGTCAATCTTGTTGATTTTCTCAAAGAACCAGCTCTTTGTTTCATTGATTCTTTGGATTATTGTATGTGTTTCTATTTTGTTGATTTCAGCTCTCAGTTTGATTATTTCCAGTCTTCTACTCCTCCTGGGTGAGTCTGCTTCTTTTTTTTCTAGAGATTTCAGCTGTCCTGTTAAGTCTCTAATGTGGGCTTTCTCTGTTTTCTTTATGTGGGCACTTAGTGCTATGAATTTTCCCCTTAGCACTGCTTTCATAGTGTCCCATAGGTTTGGGTATGTTGTGACTTTTTTGTTGTTGTTGAATTCAAGGAAGACTTTAATTTCTTTCTTTATTTCTTCTCTGACCCAGGGGTGGTTCAGTAGTTGCCTGTTCAGTTTCCATGAGTTTGTAGGCTTTCTGGGGGTAGAATTGTTGTTAAATTCTAACTTTATTCCATGTTGATCTGATAAGACACAGGTGGTTACTATTTTTTTTTTTTTGTATCTGTGGAGGTTTGTTTTGTTATCAAGTACGTGATCAATTTTCGAGAAGGTTCCATGAGATGCTGAGAAGAAGGTATATTCTTTCCTATTTGGGTGAAATGTTCTATCGATGTCTGTTAAGTCCACTTGATTCATTACCTCTGTTAGTTTTCTTATTTCTCTGTTAGGTTTCTGTCTAGTTGACCTGTCCATTGATAAGAGAGGAGTGTTGAAGTCTCCTACCATTAGTGTGTGAGATTTGATGTGTGCTTTGAGTTCTAGTAATGTTTCTTTTATATATGTAGGTACTTTTATATTAGGGGCATAGATATTCAGGATTGGGACTTCATCCTGATGAATTGTTCCTGTTATGAGTAAAAAGTGTCCCACTTCATTTCTTCTGATTGATTTTAGTTTGAAGTCAACTTTGTTAGAAATTAGTATGGCCACACTTGCTTGTTTCTTAGGTCCATTTGATTGAAAAACCTTTTCCCAACCCTTTACTCTGAGTAAATGTCTGTCTTTTTGGTGCAGGTGTTTCTTTTTTTTCTTTTTTTTTCTTTTTATTGTTTATTTATTTATTAAAGATTTCTGCCTTCTCCCCGCCACCACCTCCCATTTCCCTCCCCCTCCCCCATCAAGTCCCCCTCCCTCATCATCCCTAAGAGTAATCCGGGTTCCCTGCCCCGTGGGAAGTCCAAGGACCACCCACCTCCATCCAGGTCTAGTAAGGTGAGCATCCAAACTGCCTAGGCTCCCACAAAGCCAGTACGTGCAGTAGGATCAAAAACCCATTGCCATTGTTCTTGAGTTCTCAGTAGTCCTCACTGTCCATTATGTTCAGCAAGTCCGGTTTTATCCCATGCTTTTTCAGACCCAGGCCAGCTGGCCTTGGTGAGTTCGTGATAGAACATCCCCATTGTCTCAGTGTGTGGGTGCACCCCTCGCGGTCCTAAGTTCCTTGCTCGTGCTCTGTCTCCTGCTCATGATTTGGACCTTGAGATTTCAGTCCGGTGCTCCAATGTGGGTCTTTGTCTCTGTCTCCTTTCATCGCCTAAATGTTTTTCTTTGGGTTCACCTTCTTAATTAGCTTCTCTAGGACCACGCATAATAGGCTCAACGTCCCCTATTCATGGCTAGAAACCAAATATGAGTGAGTACATCCCATGTTCCTCTTTTTGGGTCTGGCTCACCTCGCTCAGGATAGTGTTTTCTATTTCTGTCCATTTGCCTGCAAAATTCAGGAAGTCATTGCTTTTTACTGCTGAGTAGTACTCTAATATGTATATATTCCATACTTTCTTCATCCATTCTTCCATTGAAGGGCATCTAGGTTGTTTTTCCAGGTTCTGGCTATTACAAACAATGCTGCTATGAACATAGTTGAGCATATACTTTTGTCGTATGATAGGGCATTTCTTGGATATATTCCCAAGAGTGGTATTAGGTTTCTGTCTGATTGACCTGTCCATTGGTTAGAGAGGTGTGTTGAAGTCTCCTACTACTAGTGTGTGTGGTTTGATGTCTGCCTTGAGTTTTAGTAATATTTCTTTTACATAAGTGGGTGCTTTTATATTAGGGGTGTAGATATTCAGGATTGAGACTTCATCCTGATGAATTGTTCCTGTTATGAGTATAAAGTGTCCATCTCGATCTCTTCTGATTGATTTTAGTTTGAAGTCCGTTTTGTTAGAAATTAGTATGGCCACACCTGCTTTTTTCTTAGGACCATTTGCTTGAAAAACCTTTTCCCATCCCTTTAGTCTGAGTAGATGCCTGTCTTTGTGGTTGAGATGTGTTTCTTGCAAACAGCAGAATGTTGGATCCTGTTTTCGTATCCAATCTTTTAGTCTGTGTCTTTTTATAGGTGAATTGAGACCATTAATATTAAGTGATATTAATGACCAGTGGTTTTTTACTCTGGTTATTCCTATTGTTTTTGGTAGTAGAGTTTGTGTGTCTCCCTTCTTTGAGTCGTGCTGGTGAAGGGTCACTAGATGCCTAAGTTATTGTAGGCAGTGTTGGCTATGTTGGATTCCTTGTGTTGTGATTTTCCTTCTATTACTTTCTGTAGGGCTGGATTTGTGGCTACGTATTGTTTAAATTTGTTCTTATCCTGGAATGTCTTGTTTTCTCCATTGATAGTGAACGATAGCTTGGCTGGGTATAGTAGTTTGGGTTTGCATCCATGGTCTCTTAGTTTCTGCAGTACCTCTATCCAGGACCTTCTGGCTTTCATGGTTTCCATAGAGAAGTCAGGTGTAAGTCTGATCGGTTTACCTTTATAAGTAACTTGCCCTTTTTCCTTTGCAGCTCTTAATATTCTTTCTTTAATCTGTATATTTTGTGTTTTGATTATAATATGGGGAGGGGATGTTTTTCTTTGATCCAGTCTGTTTGGTGTTCTGTATGCTTCTTGAATATTCAAAGGAATATCTTTCTTTATGTTGGGAAAGTTTTCTTCTATAATTTTGTGAAAAATATTTTCTGGACCTTTGAGTTGTGACTCTTCTCCTTCTTGTATCCCTATTATTCTTAGGTTTGGTCTCTTTATTGTGTCCCATATTTCCTGAATGTTTTGCGACGAAACCTTGTTGGTTTTGCTGTTTTCTTTGATCAGTGCGTTTATTTTCTCTATGTTGTCTTCAGAATCTGAGATTCTTTCTTCCATCCTTTGTAGTCTGTTGATTATGCTTGTTTCTGTAGCCTCTGCTCGTTGACCTAGATTTTCTATATCCAACTGGTCCTCATTTTGTGTTTTCTTCCTTGCTTCAATTTCCGTTTTCAATTCTTGAACTGTTTCCATTACCTGTTTGATCGTTTTTCTCTTGGTTTCCCAGGGCATCATTTACGTATTTACTCATTTCATCAAACTTTTTGTTATACTTCTCATCCATTTCTATAAGGGTGTTTTTTACATGTTGTTTCAGGGACTCTATTGCTTTCATAAAGTCAATTTTTTTCCACTTCTTCTTTGTTAGGGTGTTCAAGTCCTTGTGTTGTAAGATCATTGGGTTCTGGTGTTTCCATGTTGTTTTTCATATTGTTGGGTGAATTCTTGCCTTGGCGCCTGCCCATCTCCTCCTAACAATGCTATCTAATGGGTCTTTTAAGTCAAGAACAGGTTTCCCTGCTGACCAAGGGCCCCGCTTACAAAGTGCCCTGGCTCCGTTTCCTGGCTCCAGCCGTGGGCCAAGATCGCTCTCACCACTCAGAAGGATCTTCAGGACCAGGACCAGGCTCCCCGTTTGCCCAGGACCTCATCCACAAAAGGCCTACCCCTTTGTAGGCCAGCCACCAAGACAGAGAAACTCCCACTGTCCTCTGCCCTGAGCTCCCGACCCAGTGCCCAAACAGGCTATACTGGGTGATCTGGCAGCCCCTCAGAAGGGAGGGGGAGTGGAAGAGGGCCCTGGGCACAAGCTGGGATGTGCCAGAAATAGAGAGGTCGCAGCAGAGGAGGAGCAGCCCCTGCAGAGGGTATCAGCCTTTGCAGGCCTACCAGGGGGGTGAAGGGGGTCTGAGAATGCTCCTGCTCCATTTCCTGTGTCCGGGCGCAGGCCCAGAACACTCTCCCCACTCAGGAGGGTCTTCAGGGACAGGACGCGGCTCCTCGTTCGCCCTTGGACCTCGCCAATAAAAGGCCTCCCTCTCTACAGGCCAGGCCCCCCAAAAACCTACTTGATTTAACTGAGCGGGCCAGTGGTCTGCCGCTTCTGTCCGCGCGGGCTGAGGATCCGCTGCTGCCGTCCGCCGCGGGCCGGGGCTCCGCCGCTGCTGCAGTCCGCCGCGGGCCCGGGCTCCTTCAACACCGCGGAGCCTCGACCTCTCCCCAGCCGCCTTAAAGAGCTGCCGCCTATCGTCGGTCACCGCCTAAGCGTGAAGCTGCTCGGACTTGGCTGCCGGTGAGCCTGGGGAGCCGACCGGTGAGGGCTCAACTTAGTTGAGGGAAGTCTGGGCCTGAGGAGCGGTCGCGCGCAATGGCCTCTCTGCCTCGGTTGCCTGCGGCCACGCGCGAGATACAGGACCCGGGTCAGGCGAGAGTGGTGGACCTTCTCCCTAGCATCCGTGGCCAGGGGTGGGTGGCGCGGGCACTGATCCCAGCCTCCATGTATCCGCGTTCTCCTGCGACCAGCTGCAGTGGCTCCTGCTGGGACTTTCCTCTGAAGGACAGGTGCTCGGCGTGGACATCGCAGGAAAGAGCTCCCTGGTACAGTGCATCAGTCAGGTAAGCACTGCGTGCCCTGGCAGTCTTAGGGCATTTTCCCACGCTTTCTCTGGGGGAGGGGGTGTTACCAGTGCTCAGAAAACTGCATTCAGATCCTCAGCTGGGGCCCTAGTGCATACCCAGCTAGTCACTGCTTTTGGTAACTAGAACTCGCGAGATGTATGAAACGATGCAGAAAACCCTGTTTTCTTCTAGTTGAGAAACTGTCTACCCCCATTCCCACCCCATCTTACCTCTGAAAGATTGGGTCACATTAAGTTTCTAGACTCTACTGCGAATTCAGGAATTCACAATGAAAATTGGATTTTAGTATTCGGTCTTTGCTTTTCTACTCTATAATTAAGCTATTTTGAGAGTTCATTGTCAAAGTGATGTATCTTTTTATGCTTACTACCGTCACTCCCTTATCATCCCCATTTATCTCCAGAAGTTGCTCATTCATGTTTTTAAACCATTCCATTTTCCGGGTCTGGAGAAGTGCTCCAGCATTTGTAAGGTCATTGTCTGTAGAGGCGTTCCCTTGAGCTGGGATGACTCTGAGATAAATCGGTGTCATTTTGTATACCTTCATTTCTTGGGGATTTACAGACTGCATTAAGCACGTGTCTTCTTAAGTTTTGGGTGCATTCATTCCCCTGCATTTGGTTGACTGGAGTTATACTGTGATGATGATTCTGTTTTAATTCCCGAAGTGGAACTAGCTTAATTATCCTATCATTCATATTGGAACACAATGGTCATGTCATTTCATGTTAATTTCAGTTGCATCTCTTTGGCATCTGTTAAAGTTTTCTTTGAAAAATACTGCAAATGATATTTTGATTTTTTTCTTTTCTTTTTTTTATTTTTTCATTCAAAAATTTCCACTTCCTCCCCTCCTCCCATTCCCCTCCCACTCCCCCACTCACCCTCCTCTTTCCCCCTGCAGTCCTAAGAGAGGGCAGGGTACCCTGCCCTGTGGGAGGTCCAAGGCCCTCCCCCCTCCATCCAGGCTTAGGAAGATGTGTATCCAAATAGACTAGGGTCCTAAAAAGCCAGTACATACAGTAGAAACAAGTCCCAGTGTCATTATCAATGGCTTCTCAGTCCGCCCCCATTGTGAGCCACATTCAGAGAGTCCGGTTTTTTCATATGCTCGTTCAGTCCCAGTCCAGCTGGATTTGGTGAGCTCCCATTAGATCAGGCACACTGTCTCAGTGGGTAGACCAACCCCTCGTGGTCTTGACTTCCTTGCTTATCTTCTCCCTCTTTCTGCTCTTCAACTGGACCTTTGGAGCTCAGTCCAGTGCTCTGAATTGGGTATCTGTCTCTATCTCCATCCATTATCTGAAAAAGGTTCTATGGTGATATTTGAGATATTCATCAGTGTGACTATGGCACAAGGCCAGTTCAGGCACCCTCTCCTGTGCTGCCCAAGAAATGAGCTGGGGCATCCCCATGGACACCTGGGATCCCCTCTAGAGCCAAGTCTCTTGCCAACACTAAAATGGCTCCCTTAATGAAGATATCTTCTATGCTCCTATATCCGCCCTCCCTCCATCTCCACCCTCCCACTCCCCCAAGCTCTCCCCAATCCTTCCCTTATCCCTTCTCTCTCCCCCTCTCCCCTTTTCCCCACTCCACCCTCACTCCCACCCCAGGCTCCCAACTTTTGCCGGGAAATCTGTCTGCTTCCAATTTCCAGGAGGATCTATATATGTTTTTCTTTGGGTTCACCTTATTATTTGGCTTCTCTAGGCTTGTGAACTATAGGCTAAATGTCCTTTGTTTATGGCTAGAGTCCACTAATGAGTGAGTACATACCATATTCATATTTTTGTGTCTAGGTTATTTCACTCAGTAAAGTGTTTTCTGTTTCCATCCATTTGCATGCAAAATTCAAGATGTCATTGTTTTTTTTTTTTTTACCACTGAGTAGTACTCTAATGCATATATATTCCATACTTTCTTTATCCATTCTTCCATTGAGGGACATCTAGGTTGTTTCCAGGTTCTGGCTATTACAAATAAAGCTGCTATGAACATAGTTGAACAAATGCTTTTGAAGTATGATTGGGCATCTCTTGGGTATATTCCCAAAGAGTGGTATTGCTGGATCTTGAGGTAAGTTGATCGAAATTTCCTGAGCAACTGCCAGACTGATTTCCAAAGTGGTTGCACAAGTTTGCATTCCCATCAGCAATGGATAAGTATACCCCTTACTCCACATTCTCTCCAGCATAGGCTGTCATTGGTGTTTTTGATTTTAGCCATGCTGACAGGTGTAAGATGGTATCTCAAAGTTGTTTTGACTTGCATTTCCCTGATCGCTAAGAAGTTTGAACATGACCTTAAGTGTCTTTTGGCCATTTGAACTTCGTCTGCTGAGAATTCTCTGTTCAGTTCAGTACCCCATTTTTTAGTTGGATTAATTAGAGTTTTGATGTCCAGTTTCTTGAGTTCTTTATGTATTTTGGAGATCAGACCTTTGTCAGATGTGGGGTTGGTGAAGATCTTCTCCCATTCAGAAGGATGCCTTTTTGTCTCCAATGACAGTGGTTTTTTTTTTTTTTTTGCATTAAAGAAGCTTCTCAGTGTCAGGAGTTCCCATTTAGTCAATGTTGCTCTTGTTGTCTGTGCTAGTGGGGTTATATGGAGGAATTGGTCTCCTGTGCCCATGTGTTGCAGTCTACTTCCCAGTTTCTCTTCTATCAGGTTCAGTGTGGTCAGATTCATATTGAGGTCTTTAATCCGTTTGGACTTGAGTTTTGCACATGGTGATAGATATGAATCTATTTTCATTCTTCTACAGGTTGACATCCAGTTATGCCAGCACCATTTGTTGAAGATGCTTTCTTCATTTCTTCCATTGTATAATTTTAGTTCCTTTGTCGAAAATCAGGTGTTCATAGGTTTGTGGGTTAATATCTGGGTCTTCGATTCAATTCCATTGTCTGCATCTCTGTTTTTATGCCAATACCAAGCTGTTTTCACTACTTTAGCTCTGTAATAGAGTTTGAAGTCAGCGATGGTAATGCCTCCAGAAATACCTTTATTGTACAGGAATGGTTTGGCTATCCTGGGTTTTTTGTTCTTCCATATAAAGTTGATTATTGTTCTCTCAAGGTCTGTGAAGAATTTTGTTGGGATTTTGATGGGGATTGAGTTGAATTTATAGATTGCCTTTGGTAGAACTGCTGTTTTTACTATGTTGATCCTACCCATTCAAGAGCATGGGAGATCCTTCCATTTTCTGGTATGCTCTTGAATTTCTTTCTTCAAAGCCTTAAAGTTCTTGTCAAATACATCTTTCACTTCCTTGGTTAGTGTAACCCCAGTATACTTTATGCTATTTGTGGCTATAGTGAAAGGTGAAGTTTCTCTGATTTCCCTCTCTGCTTCTCTATCCTTTGTGTATAGGAAGGCTATTGATTTTTTTTTTTTTTGAGTTGATCTTGTATCCTGACACATCACTGAAGGTATTTTTCAGATGTAGAAGTTCTTTGGTAGAGTTTTTGGGGTCACTGATGTATACTATCTTATCATCTGCAAGTAACAAAAGTTTGACTTCTTTTCCAAATCGAATCCCCTTAATCCCCTTATTGCTATTGCTAGAACTTCAAACACTATATTGCAGAGATATGGTGAGAGTGGACAGCCTTGTCTTGTTCCTGATTTTAGTGGAATGGCTTTGAGTTTCTCTCCATTTAATTTGATATTAGCTGTTGGCTTGCTTTATATTGCTTTTATTATATTTAGATGTGATCCTTGTATCCCTAACCTCTCCAAGATCTTTATTGTAAAGGGGTGTTGAAGTTTGTCAAATGCTTTTTCAGCTTCTAATGAAATAATCATTTAGTTTTTTTTTCCTTCAGTTTATTTATATGATGGATTACATTGATAGATTTTTGTATGTTGAACCAGCCCTGCATCTCTGGGATGAAGCCTACTTGATCATAATGGATAATTTTTGATGTGTTTTTGGATTCAGTTTGCCAGTATTTTATTGAGAATTTTCGCATCAGTGTTTCTGAGAGAGATCGGTCTGTAATTCTCTTTCTTGGTTGAGTCTTTGTGTGGTTTTGGTATCAGGGTAATGTGAGACACCATAAGGAGCATGGGTATCAACTCTTCTTGGAAGTTCTGGTAAAATTCTCTATTGTAACCATCTGGTCCTGGGCTTTTTTTGGTAGGGAGGTTTTTGATGGCAGCTTCTATTTCCTCATGACTTATAGGTCTATTTAAATTGTTCACCTGGTCTTGATTTAATTGTGGTATATGGTATTTATCTAAAAACAAGTCCATTTCTTTTACATTTTCCAACTTTGTAGCATATAAGCCTTTGTAGTAAGACCTAATTACTCTCTGAATTTCCTCAGTGTCTGTTGTTATGTCCCCCTTTTCATTTCTGATCTTGTTAATTTGCATGTTCTCTCTACCTTTTGATTAGTTTGATTAGGAACTTGTCAATCTTGTTGATTTTCTCAAAGAACCAGCTCTTTGTTTCATTGATTCTTTGGATTATTGTATGTGTTTCTATTTTGTTGATTTCAGCTCTCAGTTTGATTATTTCCAGTCTTCTACTCCTCCTGGGTGAGTCTGCTTCTTTTTTTTCTAGAGATTTCAGCTGTCCTGTTAAGTCTCTAATGTGGGCTTTCTCTGTTTTCTTTATGTGGGCACTTAGTGCTATGAATTTTCCCCTTAGCACTGCTTTCATAGTGTCCCATAGGTTTGGGTATGTTGTGACTTTTTTGTTGTTGTTGAATTCAAGGAAGACTTTAATTTCTTTCTTTATTTCTTCTCTGACCCAGGGGTGGTTCAGTAGTTGCCTGTTCAGTTTCCATGAGTTTGTAGGCTTTCTGGGGGTAGAATTGTTGTTAAATTCTAACTTTATTCCATGTTGATCTGATAAGACACAGGTGGTTACTATTTTTTTTTTTTTGTATCTGTGGAGGTTTGTTTTGTTATCAAGTACGTGATCAATTTTCGAGAAGGTTCCATGAGATGCTGAGAAGAAGGTATATTCTTTCCTATTTGGGTGAAATGTTCTATCGATGTCTGTTAAGTCCACTTGATTCATTACCTCTGTTAGTTTTCTTATTTCTCTGTTAGGTTTCTGTCTAGTTGACCTGTCCATTGATAAGAGAGGAGTGTTGAAGTCTCCTACCATTAGTGTGTGAGATTTGATGTGTGCTTTGAGTTCTAGTAATGTTTCTTTTATATATGTAGGTACTTTTATATTAGGGGCATAGATATTCAGGATTGGGACTTCATCCTGATGAATTGTTCCTGTTATGAGTAAAAAGTGTCCCACTTCATTTCTTCTGATTGATTTTAGTTTGAAGTCAACTTTGTTAGAAATTAGTATGGCCACACTTGCTTGTTTCTTAGGTCCATTTGATTGAAAAACCTTTTCCCAACCCTTTACTCTGAGTAAATGTCTGTCTTTTTGGTGCAGGTGTTTCTTTTTTTTCTTTTTTTTTCTTTTTATTGTTTATTTATTTATTAAAGATTTCTGCCTTCTCCCCGCCACCACCTCCCATTTCCCTCCCCCTCCCCCATCAAGTCCCCCTCCCTCATCATCCCTAAGAGTAATCCGGGTTCCCTGCCCCGTGGGAAGTCCAAGGACCACCCACCTCCATCCAGGTCTAGTAAGGTGAGCATCCAAACTGCCTAGGCTCCCACAAAGCCAGTACGTGCAGTAGGATCAAAAACCCATTGCCATTGTTCTTGAGTTCTCAGTAGTCCTCATTGTCCATTATGTTCAGCAAGTCCGGTTTTATCCCATGCTTTTTCAGACCCAGGCCAGCTGGCCTTGGTGATTTCGTGATAGAACATCCCCATTGTCTCAGTGTGTGGGTGCACCCCTCGCGGTCCTAAGTTCCTTGCTCGTGCTCTGTCTCCTGCTCATGATTTGGACCTTGAGATTTCAGTCCGGTGCTCCAATGTGGGTCTTTGTCTCTGTCTCCTTTCATCGCCTAAATGTTTTTCTTTGGGTTCACCTTCTTAATTAGCTTCTCTAGGACCACGCATAATAGGCTCAACGTCCCCTATTCATGGCTAGAAACCAAATATGAGTGAGTACATCCCATGTTCCTCTTTTTGGGTCTGGCTCACCTCGCTCAGGATAGTGTTTTCTATTTCTGTCCATTTGCCTGCAAAATTCAGGAAGTCATTGTTTTTTACTGCTGAGTAGTACTCTAATATGTATATATTCCATACTTTCTTCATCCATTCTTCCATTGAAGGGCATCTAGGTTGTTTTTCCAGGTTCTGGCTATTACAAACAATGCTGCTATGAACATAGTTGAGCATATACTTTTGTCGTATGATAGGGCATTTCTTGGATATATTCCCAAGAGTGGTATTAGGTTTCTGTCTGATTGACCTGTCCATTGGTTAGAGAGGTGTGTTGAAGTCTCCTACTACTAGTGTGTGTGGTTTGATGTCTGCCTTGAGTTTTAGTAATATTTCTTTTACATAAGTGGGTGCTTTTATATTAGGGGTGTAGATATTCAGGATTGAGACTTCATCCTGATGAATTGTTCCTGTTATGAGTATAAAGTGTCCATCTCGATCTCTTCTGATTGATTTTAGTTTGAAGTCCGTTTTGTTAGAAATTAGTATGGCCACACCTGCTTTTTTCTTAGGACCATTTGCTTGAAAAACCTTTTCCCATCCCTTTAGTCTGAGTAGATGCCTGTCTTTGTGGTTGAGATGTGTTTCTTGCAAACAGCAGAATGTTGGATCCTGTTTTCGTATCCAATCTTTTAGTCTGTGTCTTTTTATAGGTGAATTGAGACCATTAATATTAAGTGATATTAATGACCAGTGGTTTTTTACTCTGGTTATTCCTATTGTTTTTGGTAGTAGAGTTTGTGTGTCTCCCTTCTTTGAGTCGTGCTGGTGAAGGGTCACTAGATGCCTAAGTTATTGTAGGCAGTGTTGGCTATGTTGGATTCCTTGTGTTGTGATTTTCCTTCTATTACTTTCTGTAGGGCTGGATTTGTGGCTACGTATTGTTTAAATTTGTTCTTATCCTGGAATGTCTTGTTTTCTCCATTGATAGTGAACGATAGCTTGGCTGGGTATAGTAGTTTGGGTTTGCATCCATGGTCTCTTAGTTTCTGCAGTACCTCTATCCAGGACCTTCTGGCTTTCATGGTTTCCATAGAGAAGTCAGGTGTAAGTCTGATCGGTTTACCTTTATAAGTAACTTGCCCTTTTTCCTTTGCAGCTCTTAATATTCTTTCTTTAATCTGTATATTTTGTGTTTTGATTATAATATGGGGAGGGGATGTTTTTCTTTGATCCAGTCTGTTTGGTGTTCTGTATGCTTCTTGAATATTCAAAGGAATATCTTTCTTTATGTTGGGAAAGTTTTCTTCTATAATTTTGTGAAAAATATTTTCTGGACCTTTGAGTTGTGACTCTTCTCCTTCTTGTATCCCTATTATTCTTAGGTTTGGTCTTTTTATTGTGTCCCATATTTCCTGAATGTTTTGCGACGAAACCTTGTTGGTTTTGCTGTTTTCTTTGATCAGTGCGTTTATTTTCTCTATGTTGTCTTCAGAATCTGAGATTCTTTCTTCCATCCTTTGTAGTCTGTTGATTATGCTTGTTTCTGTAGCCTCTGCTCGTTGACCTAGATTTTCTATATCCAACTGGTCCTCATTTTGTGTTTTCTTCCTTGCTTCAATTTCCGTTTTCAATTCTTGAAGTGTTTCCATTACCTGTTTGATCGTTTTTTTCTTGGTTTCCCAGGGCATCATTTACGTATTTACTCATTTCATCAAACTTTTTGTTATACTTCTCATCCATTTCTATAAGGGTGTTTTTTACATGTTGTTTCAGGGACTCTATTGCTTTCATAAAGTCAATTTTTTTCCACTTCTTCTTTGTTAGGGTGTTCAAGTCCTTGTGTTGTAAGATCATTGGGTTCTGGTGTTTCCATGTTGTTTTTCATATTGTTGGGTGAATTCTTGCCTTGGCGCCTGCCCATCTCCTCCTAACAATGCTATCTAATGGGTCTTTTAAGTCAAGAACAGGTTTCCCTGCTGACCAAGGGCCCCGCTTACAAAGTGCCCTGGCTCCGTTTCCTGGCTCCAGCCGTGGGCCAAGATCGCTCTCACCACTCAGAAGGATCTTCAGGACCAGGACCAGGCTCCCCGTTTGCCCAGGACCTCATCCACAAAAGGCCTACCCCTTTGTAGGCCAGCCACCAAGACAGAGAAACTCCCACTGTCCTCTGCCCTGAGCTCCCGACCCAGTGCCCAAACAGGCTATACTGGGTGATCTCGCAGCCCCTCAGAAGGGAGGGGGAGTGGAAGAGGGCCCTGGGCACAAGCTGGGATGTGCCAGAAATAGAGAGGTCGCAGCAGAGGAGGAGCAGCCCCTGCAGAGGGTATCAGCCTTTGCAGGCCTACCAGGGGGGTGAAGGGGGTCTGAGAATGCTCCTGCTCCATTTCCTGTGTCCAGGCGCAGGCCCAGAACACTCTCCCCACTCAGGAGGGTCTTCAGGGACAGGACGCGGCTCCTCGTTCGCCCTTGGACCTCGCCAATAAAAGGCCTCCCTCTCTACAGGCCAGGCCCCCCAAAAACCTACTTGATTTAACTGAGCGGGCCAGTGGTCTGCCGCTTCTTTCCCTTGGGCTGAGGATCCGCTGCTGCCGTCCGCCGCGGGCCGGGGCTCCGCCGCTGCTGCAGTCCACCGGCCGCGGGCCCGGGCTCCTTCAACACCGGGGAGCCTCGACCTCTCCCCAGCCGCCTTAAAGAGCTGCCGCCTATCTTCGGTCACCGCCTAAGCGTGAAGCTGCTCGGACTTGGCTGCCGGTGAGCCTGGGGAGCCGACCGGTGAGGGCTCAACTTAGTTGAGGGAAGTCTGGGCCTGAGGAGCGGTCGCGCGCAATGGCCTCTCTGCCTCGGTTGCCTGCGGCCACGCGCGAGATACAGGACCCGGGTCAGGCGAGAGTGGTGGACCTTCTCCCTAGCATCCGTGGCCAGGGGTGGGTGGCGCGGGCACTGATCCCAGCCTCCATGTATCCGCGTTCTCCTGCGACCAGCTGCAGTGGCTCCTGCTGGGACTTTCCTCTGAAGGACAGGTGCTAGGCATGGACATCGCAGGAAAGAGCTCCCTGGTACAGTGCATCAGTCAGGTAAGCACTGCGTGCCCTGGCAGTCTTAGGGCATTTTCCCACGCTTTCTCTGGGGGAGGGGGTGTTACCAGTGCTCAGAAAACTGCATTCAGATCCTCAGCTGGGGCCCTAGTGCATACCCAGCTAGTCACTGCTTTTGGTAACTAGAACTCGCGAGATGTATGAAACGATGCAGAAAACCCTGTTTTCTTCTAGTTGAGAAACTGTCTACCCCCATTCCCACCCCATCTTACCTCTGAAAGATTGGGTCACATTAAGTTTCTAGACTCTACTGCGAATTCAGGAATTCACAATGAAAATTGGATTTTAGTATTCGGTCTTTGCTTTTCTACTCTATAATTAAGCTATTTTGAGAGTTCATTGTCAAAGTGATGTATCTTTTTATGCTTACTACCGTCACTCCCTTATCATCCCCATTTATCTCCAGAAGTTGCTCATTCATGTTTTTAAACCATTCCATTTTCCGGGTCTGGAGAAGTGCTCCAGCATTTGTAAGGTCATTGTCTGTAGAGGCGTTCCCTTGAGCTGGGATGACTCTGAGATAAATCGGTGTCATTTTGTATACCTTCATTTCTTGGGGATTTACAGACTGCATTAAGCACGTGTCTTCTTAAGTTTTGGGTGCATTCATTCCCCTGCATTTGGTTGACTGGAGTTATACTGTGATGATGATTCTGTTTTAATTCCCGAAGTGGAACTAGCTTAATTATCCTATCATTCATATTGGAACACAATGGTCATGTCATTTCATGTTAGTTTCAGTTGCATCTCTTTGGCATCTGTTAAAGTTTTCTTTGAAAAATACTGCAAATGATATTTTGATTTTTTTCTTTTCTTTTTTTATTTTTTCATTCAAAAATTTCCACTTCCTCCCCTCCTCCCATTCCCCTCCCACTCCCCCACTCACCCTCCTCTTTCCCCCTGCAGTCCTAAGAGAGGGCAGGGTACCCTGCCCTGTGGGAGGTCCAAGGCCCTCCCCCCTCCATCCAGGCTTAGGAAGATGTGTATCCAAATAGACTAGGGTCCTAAAAAGCCAGTACATACAGTAGAAACAAGTCCCAGTGTCATTATCAATGGCTTCTCAGTCCGCCCCCATTGTGAGCCACATTCAGAGAGTCCGGTTTTTTCATATGCTCGTTCAGTCCCAGTCCAGCTGGATTTGGTGAGCTCCCATTAGATCAGGCACACTGTCTCAGTGGGTAGACCAACCCCTCGTGGTCTTGACTTCCTTGCTTATCTTCTGCCTCTTTCTGCTCTTCAACTGGACCTTTGGAGCTCAGTCCAGTGCTCTGAATTGGGTATCTGTCTCTATCTCCATCCATTATCTGAAAAAGGTTCTATGGTGATATTTGAGATATTCATCAGTGTGACTATGGGACAAGGCCAGTTCAGGCACCCTCTCCTGTGCTGCCCAAGAAATGAGCTGGGGCATCCCCATGGACACCTGGGATCCCCTCTAGAGCCAAGTCTCTTGCCAACACTAAAATGGCTCCCTTAATGAAGATATCTTCTATGCTCCTATATCCGCCCTTCCTCCATCTCCACCCTCCCACTCCCCCAAGCTCTCCCCAATCCTTCCCTTATCCCTTCTCTCTCCCCCTCTCCCCTTTTCCCCACTCCACCCTCACTCCCACCCCAGGCTCCCAACTTTTGCCGGGAAATCTGTCTGCTTCCAATTTCCAGGAGGATCTATATATGTTTTTCTTTGGGTTCACCTTATTATTTGGCTTCTCTAGGCTTGTGAACTATAGGCTAAATGTCCTTTGTTTATGGCTAGAGTCCACTAATGAGTGAGTACATACCATATTCATATTTTTGTGTCTAGGTTATTTCACTCAGTAAAGTGTTTTCTGTTTCCATCCATTTGCATGCAAAATTCAAGATGTCATTGTTTTTTTTTTTTTTTACCACTGAGTAGTACTCTAATGCATATATATTCCATACTTTCTTTATCCATTCTTCCATTGAGGGACATCTAGGTTGTTTCCAGGTTCTGGCTATTACAAATAAAGCTGCTATGAACATAGTTGAACAAATGCTTTTGAAGTATGATTGGGCATCTCTTGGGTATATTCCCAAAGAGTGGTATTGCTGGATCTTGAGGTAAGTTGATCGAAATTTCCTGAGCAACTGCCAGACTGATTTCCAAAGTGGTTGCACAAGTTTGCATTCCCATCAGCAATGGATAAGTATACCCCTTACTCCACATTCTCTCCAGCATAGGCTGTCATTGGTGTTTTTGATTTTAGCCATGCTGACAGGTGTAAGATGGTATCTCAAAGTTGTTTTGACTTGCATTTCCCTGATCGCTAAGGAGTTTGAACATGACCTTAAGTGTCTTTTGGCCATTTGAACTTCGTCTGCTGAGAATTCTCTGTTCAGTTCAGTACCCCATTTTTTAATTGGATTAATTAGAGTTTTGATGTCCAGTTTCTTGAGTTCTTTATGTATTTTGGAGATCAGACCTTTGTCAGATGTGGGGTTGGTGAAGATCTTCTCCCATTCAGAAGGATGCCTTTTTGTCTCCAATGACAGTGGTTTTTTTTTTTTTTTGCATTAAAGAAGCTTCTCAGTGTCAGGAGTTCCCATTTAGTCAATGTTGCTCTTGTTGTCTGTGCTAGTGGGGTTATATGGAGGAATTGGTCTCCTGTGCCCATGTGTTGCCGTCTACTTCCCAGTTTCTCTTCTATCAGGTTCAGTGTGGTCAGATTCATATTGAGGTCTTTAATCCGTTTGGACTTGAGTTTTGCACATGGTGATAGATATGAATCTATTTTCATTCTTCTACAGGTTGACATCCAGTTATGCCAGCACCATTTGTTGAAGATGCTTTCTTCATTTCTTCCATTGTATAATTTTAGTTCCTTTGTCGAAAATCAGGTGTTCATAGGTTTGTGGGTTAATATCTGGGTCTTCGATTCAATTCCATTGTCTGCATCTCTGTTTTTATGCCAATACCAAGCTGTTTTCACTACTTTAGCTCTGTAATAGAGTTTGAAGTCAGCGATGGTAATGCCTCCAGAAATACCTTTATTGTACAGGAATGGTTTGGCTATCCTGGGTTTTTTGTTCTTCCATATAAAGTTGATTATTGTTCTCTCAAGGTCTGTGAAGAATTTTGTTGGGATTTTGATGGGGATTGAGTTGAATTTATAGATTGCCTTTGGTAGAACTGCTGTTTTTACTATGTTGATCCTACCCATTCAAGAGCATGGGAGATCCTTCCATTTTCTGGTATGCTCTTGAATTTCTTTCTTCAAAGCCTTAAAGTTCTTGTCAAATACATCTTTCACTTCCTTGGTTAGTGTAACCCCAGTATACTTTATGCTATTTGTGGCTATAGTGAAAGGTGAAGTTTCTCTGATTTCCCTCTCTGCTTCTCTATCCTTTGTGTATAGGAAGGCTATTGATTTTTTTTTTTTGAGTTGATCTTGTATCCTGACACATCACTGAAGGTATTTTTCAGATGTAGAAGTTCTTTGGTAGAGTTTTTGGGGTCACTGATGTATACTATCTTATCATCTGCAAGTAACAAAAGTTTGACTTCTTTTCCAAATCGAATCCCCTTAATCCCCTTATTGCTATTGCTAGAACTTCAAACACTATATTGCAGAGATATGGTGAGAGTGGACAGCCTTGTCTTGTTCCTGATTTTAGTGGAATGGCTTTGAGTTTCTCTCCATTTAATTTGATATTAGCTGTTGGCTTGCTTTATATTGCTTTTATTATATTTAGATGTGATCCTTGTATCCCTAACCTCTCCAAGATCTTTATTGTAAAGGGGTGTTGAATTTTGTCAAATGCTTTTTCAGCTTCTAATGAAATAATCATTTAGTTTTTTTTCCCTTCAGTTTATTTATATGATGGATTACATTGATAGATTTTTGTATGTTGAACCAGCCCTGCATCTCTGGGATGAAGCCTACTTGATCATAATGGATAATTTTTGATGTGTTTTTGGATTCAGTTTGCCAGTATTTTATTGAGAATTTTCGCATCAGTGTTTCTGAGAGAGATCGGTCTGTAATTCTCTTTCTTGGTTGAGTCTTTGTGTGGTTTTGGTATCAGGGTAACTGTAGCTGCATGAAACCTCTTTTGTTTCTATAATGTGAGACACCATAAGGAGCATGGGTATCAACTCTTCTTGGAAGTTCTGGTAAAATTCTCTATTGTAACCATCTGGTCCTGGGCTTTTTTTGGTAGGGAGGTTTTTGATGGCAGCTTCTATTTCCTCATGACTTATAGGTCTATTTAAATTGTTCACCTGGTCTTGATTTAATTGTGGTATATGGTATTTATCTAAAAACAAGTCCATTTCTTTTACATTTTCCAACTTTGTAGCATATAAGCCTTTGTAGTAAGACCTAATTACTCTCTGAATTTCCTCAGTGTCTGTTGTTATGTCCCCATTTTCATTTCTGATCTTGTTAATTTGCATGTTCTCTCTACCTTTTGATTAGTTTGATTAGGAACTTGTCAATCTTGTTGATTTTCTCAAAGAACCAGCTCTTTGTTTCATTGATTCTTTGGATTATTGTATGTGTTTCTATTTTGTTGATTTCAGCTCTCAGTTTGATTATTTCCAGTCTTCTACTCCTCCTGGGTGAGTCTGCTTCTTTTTTTTCTAGAGATTTCAGCTGTCCTGTTAAGTCTCTAATGTGGGCTTTCTCTGTTTTCTTTATGTGGGCACTTAGTGCTATGAATTTTCCCCTTAGCACTGCTTTCATAGTGTCCCATAGGTTTGGGTATGTTGTGACTTTTTTGTTGTTGTTGAATTCAAGGAAGACTTTAATTTCTTTCTTTATTTCTTCCCTGACCCAGGGGTGGTTCAGTAGTTGCCTGTTCAGTTTCCATGAGTTTGTAGGCTTTCTGGGGGTAGAATTGTTGTTAAATTCTAACTTTATTCCATGTTGATCTGATAAGACACAGGTGGTTACTATTTTTTTTTTTTGTATCTGTGGAGGTTTGTTTTGTTATCAAGTACGTGATCAATTTTCGAGAAGGTTCCATGAGATGCTGAGAAGAAGGTATATTCTTTCCTATTTGGGTGAAATGTTCTATCGATGTCTGTTAAGTCCACTTGATTCATTACCTCTGTTAGTTTTCTTATTTCTCTGTTAGGTTTCTGTCTAGTTGACCTGTCCATTGATAAGAGAGGAGTGTTGAAGTCTCCTACCATTAGTGTGTGAGATTTGATGTGTGCTTTGAGTTCTAGTAATGTTTCTTTTATATATGTAGGTACTTTTATATTAGGGGCATAGATATTCAGGATTGGGACTTCATCCTGATGAATTGTTCCTGTTATGAGTAAAAAGTGTCCCACTTCATTTCTTCTGATTGATTTTAGTTTGAAGTCAACTTTGTTAGAAATTAGTATGGCCACACTTGCTTGTTTCTTAGGTCCATTTGATTGAAAAACCTTTTCCCAACCCTTTACTCTGAGTAAATGTCTGTCTTTTTGGTGCAGGTGTTTCTTTTTTTTCTTTTTTTTTCTTTTTATTGTTTATTTATTAAAGATTTCTGCCTTCTCCCCGCCACCACCTCCCATTTCCCTCCCCCTCCCCCATCAAGTCCCCCTCCCTCATCATCCCTAAGAGTAATCCGGGTTCCCTGCCCCGTGGGAAGTCCAAGGACCACCCACCTCCATCCAGGTCTAGTAAGGTGAGCATCCAAACTGCCTAGGCTCCCACAAAGCCAGTACGTGCAGTAGGATCAAAAACCCATTGCCATTGTTCTTGAGTTCTCAGTAGTCCTCATTGTCCATTATGTTCAGCAAGTCCGGTTTTATCCCATGCTTTTTCAGACCCAGGCCAGCTGGCCTTGGTGAGTTCGTGATAGAACATCCCCATTGTCTCAGTGTGTGGGTGCACCCCTCGCGGTCCTAAGTTCCTTGCTCGTGCTCTGTCTCCTGCTCATGATTTGGACCTTGGGATTTCAGTCCGGTGCTCCAATGTGGGTCTTTGTCTCTGTCTCCTTTCATCGCCTAAATGTTTTTCTTTGGGTTCACCTTCTTAATTAGCTTCTCTAGGACCACGCATAATAGGCTCAACGTCCCCTATTCATGGCTAGAAACCAAATATGAGTGAGTACATCCCATGTTCCTCTTTTTGGGTCTGGCTCACCTCGCTCAGGATAGTGTTTTCTATTTCTGTCCATTTGCCTGCAAAATTCAGGAAGTCATTGCTTTTTACTGCTGAGTAGTACTCTAATATGTATATATTCCATACTTTCTTCATCCATTCTTCCATTGAAGGGCATCTAGGTTGTTTTTCCAGGTTCTGGCTATTACAAACAATGCTGCTATGAACATAGTTGAGCATATACTTTTGTCGTATGATAGGGCATTTCTTGGATATATTCCCAAGAGTGGTATTAGGTTTCTGTCTGATTGACCTGTCCATTGGTTAGAGAGGTGTGTTGAAGTCTCCTACTACTAGTGTGTGTGGTTTGATGTCTGCCTTGAGTTTTAGTAATATTTCTTTTACATAAGTGGGTGCTTTTATATTAGGGGTGTAGATATTCAGGATTGAGACTTCATCCTGATGAATTGTTCCTGTTATGAGTATAAAGTGTCCATCTCGATCTCTTCTGATTGATTTTAGTTTGAAGTCCGTTTTGTTAGAAATTAGTATGGCCACACCTGCTTTTTTCTTAGGACCATTTGCTTGAAAAACCTTTTCCCATCCCTTTAGTCTGAGTAGATGCCTGTCTTTGTGGTTGAGATGTGTTTCTTGCAAACAGCAGAATGTTGGATCCTGTTTTCGTATCCAATCTTTTAGTCTGTGTCTTTTTATAGGTGAATTGAGACCATTAATATTAAGTGATATTAATGACCAGTGTTTTTTTACTCTGGTTATTCCTATTGTTTTTGGTAGTAGAGTTTGTGTGTCTCCCTTCTTTGAGTCGTGCTGGTGAAGGGTCACTAGATGCCTAAGTTATTGTAGGCAGTGTTGGCTATGTTGGATTCCTTGTGTTGTGATTTTCCTTCTATTACTTTCTGTAGGGCTGGATTTGTGGCTACGTATTGTTTAAATTTGTTCTTATCCTGGAATGTCTTGTTTTCTCCATTGATAGTGAACGATAGCTTGGCTGGGTATAGTAGTTTGGGTTTGCATCCATGGTCTCTTAGTTTCTGCAGTACCTCTATCCAGGACCTTCTGGCTTTCATGGTTTCCATAGAGAAGTCAGGTGTAAGTCTGATCGGTTTACCTTTATAAGTAACTTGCCCTTTTTCCTTTGCAGCTCTTAATATTCTTTCTTTAATCTGTATATTTTGTGTTTTGATTATAATATGGGGAGGGGATGTTTTTCTTTGATCCAGTCTGTTTGGTGTTCTGTATGCTTCTTGAATATTCAAAGGAATATCTTTCTTTATGTTGGGAAAGTTTTCTTCTATAATTTTGTGAAAAATATTTTCTGGACCTTTGAGTTGTGACTCTTCTCCTTCTTGTATCCCTATTATTCTTAGGTTTGGTCTTTTTATTGTGTCCCATATTTCCTGAATGTTTTGCGACGAAACCTTGTTGGTTTTGCTGTTTTCTTTGATCAGTGCGTTTATTTTCTCTATGTTGTCTTCAGAATCTGAGATTCTTTCTTCCATCCTTTGTAGTCTGTTGATTATGCTTGTTTCTGTAGCCTCTGCTCGTTGACCTAGATTTTCTATATCCAACTGGTCCTCATTTTGTGTTTTCTTCCTTGCTTCAATTTCCGTTTTCAATTCTTGAACTGTTTCCATTACCTGTTTGATCATTTTTTTCTTGGTTTCCCAGGGCATCATTTACGTATTTACTCATTTCATCAAACTTTTTGTTATACTTCTCATCCATTTCTATAAGGGTGTTTTTTACATGTTGTTTCAGGGACTCTATTGCTTTCATAAAGTCAATTTTTTTCCACTTCTTCTTTGTTAGGGTGTTCAAGTCCTTGTGTTGTAAGATCATTGGGTTCTGGTGTTTCCATGTTGTTTTTCATATTGTTGGGTGAATTCTTGCCTTGGCGCCTGCCCATCTCCTCCTAACAATGCTATCTAATGGGTCTTTTAAGTCAAGAACAGGTTTCCCTGCTGACCAAGGGCCCCGCTTACAAAGTGCCCTTGCTCCGTTGTTTCCTGGCTCCTGCCATGGGGCAAGATCGCTCTCACCACTCAGAAGGATCTTCAGGACCAGGACCAGGCTCCCCGTTTGCCCGGGACCTCATCCACAAAAGGCCTACCCCTTTGTAGGCCAGCCACCAAGACAGAGAAACTCCCACTGTCCTCTGCCCTGAGCTCCCGACCCAGTGCCCAAACAGGCTATACTGGGTGATCTGGCAGCCCCTCAGAAGGGAGGGGGAGTGGAAGAGGGCCCTGGGCACAAGCTGGGATGTGCCAGAAATAGAGAGGTCGCAGCAGAGGAGGAGCAGCCCCTGCAGAGGGTATCAGCCTTTGCAGGCCTACCAGGGGGGTGAAGGGGGTCTGAGAATGCTCCCGCTCCATTTCCTGTGTCCGGGCGCAGGCCCAGAACACTCTCCCCACTCAGGAGGGTCTTCAGGGACAGGACGCGGCTCCTCGTTCGCCCTTGGACCTCGCCAATAAAAGGCCTCCCTCTCTACAGGCCAGGCCCCCCAAAAACCTACTTGATTTAACTGAGCAGGCCAGTGGTCTGCCGCTTCTGTCCCCGCGGGCTGAGGATCCGCTGCTGCCGTCCACCGCGGGCCGGGGCTCCGCCGCTGCTGCAGTCCACCGGCCGCGGGCCCGGGCTCCTTCAACACCGGGGAGCCTCGACCTCTCCCCAGCCGCCTTAAAGAGCTGCCGCCTATCTTCGGTCACCGCCTAAGCGTGAAGCTGCTCGGACTTGGCTGCCGGTGAGCCTGGGGAGCCGACCGGTGAGGGCTCAACTTAGTTGAGGGAAGTCTGGGCCTGAGGAGCGGTCGCGCGCAATGGCCTCTCTGCCTCGGTTGCCTGCGGCCACGCGCGAGATACAGGACCCGGGTCAGGCGAGAGTGGTGGACCTTCTCCCTAGCATCCGTGGCCAGGGGTGGGTGGCGCGGGCACTGATCCCAGCCTCCATGTATCCGCGTTCTCCTGCGACCAGCTGCAGTGGCTCCTGCTGGGACTTTCCTCTGAAGGACAGGTGCTAGGCATGGACATCGCAGGAAAGAGCTCCCTGGTACAGTGCATCAGTCAGGTAAGCACTGCGTGCCCTGGCAGTCTTAGGGCATTTTCCCACGCTTTCTCTGGGGGAGGGGGTGTTACCAGTGCTCAGAAAACTGCATTCAGATCCTCAGCTGGGGCCCTAGTGCATACCCAGCTAGTCACTGCTTTTGGTAACTAGAACTCGCGAGATGTATGAAACAATGCAGAAAACCCTGTTTTCTTCTAGTTGAGAAACTGTCTACCCCCATTCCCACCCCATCTTACCTCTGAAAGATTGGGTCACATTAAGTTTCTAGACTCTACTGCGAATTCAGGAATTCACAATGAAAATTGGATTTTAGTATTCGGTCTTTGCTTTTCTACTCTATAATTAAGCTATTTTGAGAGTTCATTGTCAAAGTGATGTATCTTTTTATGCTTACTACCGTCACTCCCTTATCATCCCCATTTATTTCCAGAAGTTGCTCATTCATGTTTTTAAACCATTCCATTTTCCGGGTCTGGAGAAGTGCTCCAGCATTTGTAAGGTCATTGTCTGTAGAGGCGTTCCCTTGAGCTGGGATGACTCTGAGATAAATCGGTGTCATTTTGTATACCTTCATTTCTTGGGGATTTACAGACTGCATTAAGCACGTGTCTTCTTAAGTTTTGGGTGCATTCATTCCCCTGCATTTGGTTGACTGGAGTTATACTGTGATGATGATTCTGTTTTAATTCCCGAAGTGGAACTAGCTTAATTATCCTATCATTCATATTGGAACACAATGGTCATGTCATTTCATGTTAGTTTCAGTTGCATCTCTTTGGCATCTGTTAAAGTTTTCTTTGAAAAATACTGCAAATGATATTTTGATTTTTTTCTTTTCTTTTTTTATTTTTTCATTCAAAAATTTCCACTTCCTCCCCTCCTCCCATTCCCCTCCCACTCCCCCACTCACCCTCCTCTTTCCCCCTGCAGTCCTAAGAGAGGGCAGGGTACCCTGCCCTGTGGGAGGTCCAAGGCCCTCCCCCCTCCATCCAGGCTTAGGAAGATGTGTATCCAAATAGACTAGGGTCCTAAAAAGCCAGTACATACAGTAGAAACAAGTCCCAGTGTCATTATCAATGGCTTCTCAGTCCGCCCCCATTGTGAGCCACATTCAGAGAGTCCGGTTTTTTCATATGCTCCTTCAGTCCCAGTCCAGCTGGATTTGGTGAGCTCCCATTAGATCAGGCACACTGTCTCAGTGGGTAGACCAACCCCTCGTGGTCTTGACTTCCTTGCTTATCTTCTGCCTCTTTCTGCTCTTCAACTGGACCTTTGGAGCTCAGTCCAGTGCTCTGAATTGGGTATCTGTCTCTATCTCCATCCATTATCTGAAAAAGGTTCTATGGTGATATTTGAGATATTCATCAGTGTGACTATGGGACAAGGCCAGTTCAGGCACCCTCTCCTGTGCTGCCCAAGAAATGAGCTGGGGCATCCCCATGGACACCTGGGATCCCCTCTAGAGCCAAGTCTCTTGCCAACACTAAAATGGCTCCCTTAATGAAGATATCTTCTATGCTCCTATATCCGCCCTTCCTCCATCTCCACCCTCCCACTCCCCCAAGCTCTCCCCAATCCTTCCCTTATCCCTTCTCTCTCCCCCTCTCCCCTTTTCCCCACTCCACCCTCACTCCCACCCCAGGCTCCCAACTTTTGCCGGGAAATCTGTCTGCTTCCAATTTCCAGGAGGATCTATATATGTTTTTCTTTGGGTTCACCTTATTATTTGGCTTCTCTAGGCTTGTGAACTATAGGCTAAATGTCCTTTGTTCATGGCTAGAGTCCACTAATGAGTGAGTACATACCATATTCATATTTTTGTGTCTAGGTTATTTCACTCAGTAAAGTGTTTTCTGTTTCCATCCATTTGCATGCAAAATTCAAGATGTCATTGTTTTTTTTTTTTTTTTTTACCACTGAGTAGTACTCTAATGCATATATATTCCATACTTTCTTTATCCATTCTTCCATTGAGGGACATCTAGGTTGTTTCCAGGTTCTGGCTATTACAAATAAAGCTGCTATGAACATAGTTGAACAAATGCTTTTGAAGTATGATTGGGCATCTCTTGGGTATATTCCCAAAGAGTGGTATTGCTGGATCTTGAGGTAAGTTGATCGAAATTTCCTGAGCAACTGCCAGACTGATTTCCAAAGTGGTTGCACAAGTTTGCATTCCCATCAGCAATGGATAAGTATACCCCTTACTCCACATTCTCTCCAGCATAGGCTGTCATTGGTGTTTTTGATTTTAGCCATGCTGACAGGTGTAAGATGGTATCTCAAAGTTGTTTTGACTTGCATTTCCCTGATCGCTAAGGAGTTTGAACATGACCTTAAGTGTCTTTTGGCCATTTGAACTTCGTCTGCTGAGAATTCTCTGTTCAGTTCAGTACCCCATTTTTTAATTGGATTAATTAGAGTTTTGATGTCCAGTTTCTTGAGTTCTTTATGTATTTTGGAGATCAGACCTTTGTCAGATGTGGGGTTGGTGAAGATCTTCTCCCATTCAGAAGGATGCCTTTTTGTCTCCAATGACAGTGGTTTTTTTTTTTTTTTTTGCATTAAAGAAGCTTCTCAGTGTCAGGAGTTCCCATTTAGTCAATGTTGCTCTTGTTGTCTGTGCTAGTGGGGTTATATGGAGGAATTGGTCTCCTGTGCCCATGTGTTGCCGTCTACTTCCCAGTTTCTCTTCTATCAGGTTCAGTGTGGTCAGATTCATATTGAGGTCTTTAATCCGTTTGGACTTGAGTTTTGCACATGGTGATAGATATGAACCTATTTTCATTCTTCTACAGGTTGACATCCAGTTATGCCAGCACCATTTGTTGAAGATGCTTTCTTCATTTCTTCCATTGTATAATTTTAGTTCCTTTGTCGAAAATCAGGTGTTCATAGGTTTGTGGGTTAATATCTGGGTCTTCGATTCAATTCCATTGTCTGCATCTCTGTTTTTATGCCAATACCAAGCTGTTTTCACTACTTTAGCTCTGTAATAGAGTTTGAAGTCAGCGATGGTAATGCCTCCAGAAATACCTTTATTGTACAGGAATGGTTTGGCTATCCTGGGTTTTTTGTTCTTCCATATAAAGTTGATTATTGTTCTCTCAAGGTCTGTGAAGAATTTTGTTGGGATTTTGATGGGGATTGAGTTGAATTTATACATTGCCTTTGGTAGAACTGCTGTTTTTACTATGTTGATCCTACCCATTCAAGAGCATGGGAGATCCTTCCATTTTCTGGTATGCTCTTGAATTTCTTTCTTCAAAGCCTTAAAGTTCTTGTCAAATACATCTTTCACTTCCTTGGTTAGTGTAACCCCAGTATACTTTATGCTATTTGTGGCTATAGTGAAAGGTGAAGTTTCTCTGATTTCCCTCTCTGCTTCTCTATCCTTTGTGTATAGGAAGGCTATTGATTTTTTTTTTTTTTGAGTTGATCTTGTATCCTGACACATCACTGAAGGTATTTTTCAGATGTAGAAGTTCTTTGGTAGAGTTTTTGGGGTCACTGATGTATACTATCTTATCATCTGCAAGTAACAAAAGTTTGACTTCTTTTCCAAATCGAATCCCCTTAATCCCCTTATTGCTATTGCTAGAACTTCAAACACTATATTGCAGAGATATGGTGAGAGTGGACAGCCTTGTCTTGTTCCTGATTTTAGTGGAATGGCTTTGAGTTTCTCTCCATTTAATTTGATATTAGCTGTTGGCTTGCTTTATATTGCTTTTATTATATTTAGATGTGATCCTTGTATCCCTAACCTCTCCAAGATCTTTATTGTAAAGGGGTGTTGAATTTTGTCAAATGCTTTTTCAGCTTCTAATGAAATAATCATTTAGTTTTTTTTCCCTTCAGTTTATTTATATGATGGATTACATTGATAGATTTTTGTATGTTGAACCAGCCCTGCATCTCTGGGATGAAGCCTACTTGATCATAATGGATAATTTTTGATGTGTTTTTGGATTCAGTTTGCCAGTATTTTATTGAGAATTTTCGCATCAGTGTTTCTGAGAGAGATCGGTCTGTAATTCTCTTTCTTGGTTGAGTCTTTGTGTGGTTTTGGTATCAGGGTAACTGTAGCTGCATGAAACCTCTTTTGTTTCTATAATGTGAGACACCATAAGGAGCATGGGTATCAACTCTTCTTGGAAGTTCTGGTAAAATTCTCTATTGTAACCATCTGGTCCTGGGCTTTTTTTGGTAGGGAGGTTTTTGATGGCAGCTTCTATTTCCTCATGACTTATAGGTCTATTTAAATTGTTCACCTGGTCTTGATTTAATTGTGGTATATGGTATTTATCTAAAAACAAGTCCATTTCTTTTACATTTTCCAACTTTGTAGCATATAAGCCTTTGTAGTAAGACCTAATTACTCTCTGAATTTCCTCAGTGTCTGTTGTTATGTCCCCCTTTTCATTTCTGATCTTGTTAATTTGCATGTTCTCTCTACCTTTTGATTAGTTTGATTAGGAACTTGTCAATCTTGTTGATTTTCTCAAAGAACCAGCTCTTTGTTTCATTGATTCTTTGGATTATTGTATGTGTTTCTATTTTGTTGATTTCAGCTCTCAGTTTGATTATTTCCAGTCTTCTACTCCTCCTGGGTGAGTCTGCTTCTTTTTTTTCTAGAGATTTCAGCTGTCCTGTTAAGTCTCTAATGTGGGCTTTCTCTGTTTTCTTTATGTGGGCACTTAGTGCTATGAATTTTCCCCTTAGCACTGCTTTCATAGTGTCCCATAGGTTTGGGTATGTTGTGACTTTTTTGTTGTTGTTGAATTCAAGGAAGACTTTAATTTCTTTCTTTATTTCTTCCCTGACCCAGGGGTGGTTCAGCAGTTGCCTGTTCAGTTTCCATGAGTTTGTAGGCTTTCTGGGGGTAGAATTGTTGTTAAATTCTAACTTTATTCCATGTTGATCTGATAAGACACAGGTGGTTACTATTTTTTTTTTTTTTTGTATCTGTGGAGGTTTGTTTTGTTATCAAGTACGTGATCAATTTTCGAGAAGGTTCCATGAGATGCTGAGAAGAAGGTATATTCTTTCCTATTTGGGTGAAATGTTCTATCGATGTCTGTTAAGTCCACTTGATTCATTACCTCTGTTAGTTTTCTTATTTCTCTGTTAGGTTTCTGTCTAGTTGACCTGTCCATTGATAAGAGAGGAGTGTTGAAGTCTCCTACCATTAGTGTGTGAGATTTGATGTGTGCTTTGAGTTCTAGTAATGTTTCTTTTATATATGTAGGTACTTTTATATTAGGGGCATAGATATTCAGGATTGGGACTTCATCCTGATGAATTGTTCCTGTTATGAGTAAAAAGTGTCCCACTTCATTTCTTCTGATTGATTTTAGTTTGAAGTCAACTTTGTTAGAAATTAGTATGGCCACACTTGCTTGTTTCTTAGGTCCATTTGATTGAAAAACCTTTTCCCAACCCTTTACTCTGAGTAAATGTCTGTCTTTTTGGTGCAGGTGTTTCTTTTTTTTCTTTTTTTTTTCTTTTTATTGTTTATTTATTTATTAAAGATTTCTGCCTTCTCCCCGCCACCACCTCCCATTTCCCTCCCCCTCCCCCATCAAGTCCCCCTCCCTCATCATCCCTAAGAGTAATCCGGGTTCCCTGCCCCGTGGGAAGTCCAAGGACCACCCACCTCCATCCAGGTCTAGTAAGGTGAGCATCCAAACTGCCTAGGCTCCCACAAAGCCAGTACGTGCAGTAGGATCAAAAACCCATTGCCATTGTTCTTGAGTTCTCAGTAGTCCTCATTGTCCATTATGTTCAGCAAGTCCGGTTTTATCCCATGCTTTTTCAGACCCAGGCCAGCTGGCCTTGGTGAGTTCGTGATAGAACATCCCCATTGTCTCAGTGTGTGGGTGCACCCCTCGCGGTCCTAAGTTCCTTGCTCGTGCTCTGTCTCCTGCTCATGATTTGGACCTTGGGATTTCAGTCCGGTGCTCCAATGTGGGTCTTTGTCTCTGTCTCCTTTCATCGCCTAAATGTTTTTCTTTGGGTTCACCTTCTTAATTAGCTTCTCTAGGACCACGCATAATAGGCTCAACGTCCCCTATTCATGGCTAGAAACCAAATATGAGTGAGTACATCCCATGTTCCTCTTTTTGGGTCTGGCTCACCTCGCTCAGGATAGTGTTTTCTATTTCTGTCCATTTGCCTGCAAAATTCAGGAAGTCATTGCTTTTTACTGCTGAGTAGTACTCTAATATGTATATATTCCATACTTTCTTCATCCATTCTTCCATTGAAGGGCATCTAGGTTGTTTTTCCAGGTTCTGGCTATTACAAACAATGCTGCTATGAACATAGTTGAGCATATACTTTTGTCGTATGATAGGGCATTTCTTGGATATATTCCCAAGAGTGGTATTGCTGGGTCCAGGGGTAGGTGGATCCCGAAATTCCTGAGAAACCGCCACACTGTTTTCCAAAGTGGTTGCACAAGTTTGCATTCCCACCAGCAATGGATGAGTATACCCCTTTCTCCACAACCTCTCCAGCAATGGCTATCATTGGTGTTTTTTATTTTAGCCATTCTGACAGGTGTAAGATGGTATCTTAAAGTTGTCTTGATTTGCATTTCCCTGATCGCTAGGGAAGTTGAGCATGACCTTAAATGTCTTTTGGCCGTTCGCACTTCTTCTGTTGAGAATTCTCTGTTCAGTTCAGTGCCCCATTTTTTAATTGGGTTGATTAGCCCTTTACGGTCTACTTTCTTGAGTTCTCTATATATTTTGGAGATCAGACCTTTGTCTGTTGCGGGGTTGGTGAAGATCTTCTCCCAGTCAGTGGGTTGCCTTTTTGTCTTAGTGACAGTGTCCTTTGCTTTACAGAAGCTTCTCAGTCTCAGGAGGTCCCATTTATTCAATGATGCCCTTAATGTCTGTGCTGCTGGGGTTGTATGTAGGAAGTGTTCTCCTGTGCCCATGTGTTGTAGAGTACTTCCCACTTTCTCTTCTGTCAGGTTCAGTGTGTTCGGACTGATATTGAGGTCTTTAATCCATTTGGATTTGAGTTTTGAGTATGGTGATAGATATGGATCTATTTTTATTCTTCTACAGGCTGACATCCAGTTTTGCCAGCACCATTTGTTAAAGATGCTTTCTTTCTTCCATTGAATACTTTTATCTCCTTTATCAAAAATCAGGTGTTCATAGGTTTGTGGGTTAAAGCTAGTGTCTTCTATTCGATTCCATTGGTCGACTTCTCTGTTTCTATGCCAATACCAAGCTGTTTTCAATACTGTAGCTCTGTAATAGAGTTTGAAGTCAGGGATGGTAATGCCCCCAGACAATCCTTTATTGTATAAGATTGTTTTGGCTATCCTGGGTTTTTTGTTTTTCCATATAAAGTTGATTATTGTCTTTTCCAGATCTGTGAAGAATTTTGATGGGATTTTGATGGGGATTGCGTTGAATCTATAGATTGCTTTTGGTAGAATTGCCATTTTTACTATGTTGATCCTCCCAATCCAAGAGCAAGGGAGGTCCTTCCATTTTCTGGTGTCCTCTTCAATTTCTTTCTTCAAAGACTTAAAGTTCTTGCCAAATAGATCTTTCACTTCCTTGGTCAGAGTTACCCCAAGGTATTTTATGCTATTTGTGGCTATCGTGAAAGGTGATGCTTCTCTGATTTCCCTCTCTGCTTCCTTATCCTTAGTGTATAGGAAGGCAACTGATTTTTTGGAGTTGATTTTGTAACCTGCCACATTACCAAAGGTGTTTATCAGCTGTAGGAGTTCTTTGGTAGAGTTTTTGGGGTCGCTTATGTATACTATCATATCATCTGCAAATAATGAAAGCTTAACTTCTTCCTTTCCAATATGGATCCCCTTGATCCCCTTATGTTGTCTTATTGCTATTGCTAGAACTTCAAGCACTATATTGAAGAGGTATGGAGAGAGTGGACATCCTTGTCGTGTTCCTGATTTTAGTGGGATGGCTTTGAGTTTTTCTCCGTTTAATTTAATGTTGGCTGTCGGCTTGCTGTAAATAGCTTTTATTATATTTAGGTATGATCCTTTTATCCCTAATCTCTCCAAGACCTTCATCATAAAGGGGTGTTGAATTTTGTCGAATGCTTTTTCAGCATCTAATGAAATGATCATATGGTTTTTTTCTTTCAGTTTATTTATATGGTGGATTACATTGATAGATTTGCGTATGTTGAACCAGCCCTGCATCTCTGGGATGAAGCCTACTTGATCATAATGGATAATTTTTCTGATGTGTTCTTGGATTCGGTTTGCCAGTATTTTATTGAGGATTTTTGCATCGATGTTCATGAGTGAGATAGGCCTGTCATTCTCTTTCTTGGTTGGGTCTTTGTGTGGTTTTGGTATCAGGGTAACTGTAGCTTCATAAAAGGAATTTGGCAATGACTCTTCTGTTTCTATATTGTGAAATACATTAAGAAGTATAGGTATTAGCTCTTCTTGGAAGGTCTGGTAGAATTCTGCATTGAAACCATCTGGTCCTGGGCTTTTTTTGGAAGGGAGATTTTTGATAACCATTTCTAATTCTTTGCAACTAACCGGTCTATTTAGCTCGTTCACCTGTTCTTGGTTTCGCTTTGGTATATGGTCCTTATCTAAAAATATGTCCATTTCTTTTGCATTTTCCAGTTTTGTGGCATACAGGCTTTTGTAGTAAGATCTAATGATTGTCTGAATTTCCTCTGTGTCTGTGGTTATGTCCCCCTCTTCATTTCTGATCTTATTTATTTGCGTGTTCTCTCTCTGTCATTTAATTAGTTTGGAAAGAGGTTTGTCGATTTTGTTGATTTTTCTCTAAGAACCAACTTTTTGTTTCATTGATTCTTTGGACTGTTTTCTGTGTTTCTATTTTGTTGATTTCCGCCCTCAGTTCGATTATTTCCAGTCTTGTACTACTCCTGGGTGCTTCTGCTTCTTTTTTTTTTTTAGAGTTTTCAGGTGTGCTGTTAAGTCCCCAATGTACGCTTTCTCCATTTTCTTTAAGTGGGCACTTAGTGCTATGAACTTTCCTCTGAGCACAGCTTTCATCGTGTCCCATAGGTTTGAGTATGTTGTCTCTTTATTTTCATTAAATTCAAGGAAGACTTTAATTTCTTTCTTAATTTCTTCCTTGACCCAGGTGTGGTTCAGTAGTTGACTGTTCAGTTTCCATGAGTTTGTAGGCTTTTTGGGGGTAGCATTGTTGTTGCCCTCTAACTTTAATCCGTGGTGATCTGATAAGACACAGGAGGACACTGATATTTTTTTGTATCTGTGGAGGTTTCCTTTGTTACCCAGTATGTGGTCAATTTTCGAGAAGGTTCCATGAGCTGCAGAGAAGAAGGTATATTCTTTCCTATTTGGGTGGAGTATTCTATAGATGTCGGTTAAGTCCATTTGCTTCATTACGTCCAACAATTCTCTTAAGTCTCTATTAGGTTTCTGTCTGATTGACCTGTCCATTGGTTAGAGAGGTGTGTTGAAGTCTCCTACTACTAGTGTGTGTGGTTTGATGTCTGCCTTGAGTTTTAGTAATATTTCTTTTACATAAGTGGGTGCTTTTATATTAGGGGTGTAGATATTCAGGATTGAGACTTCATCCTGATGAATTGTTCCTGTTATGAGTATAAAGTGTCCATCTCGATCTCTTCTGATTGATTTTAGTTTGAAGTCCGTTTTGTTAGAAATTAGTATGGCCACACCTGCTTTTTTCTTAGGACCATTTGCTTGAAAAACCTTTTCCCATCCCTTTAGTCTGAGTAGATGCCTGTCTTTGTGGTTGAGATGTGTTTCTTGCAAACAGCAGAATGTTGGATCCTGTTTTCGTATCCAATCTTTTAGTCTGTGTCTTTTTATAGGTGAATTGAGACCATTAATATTAAGTGATATTAATGACCAGTGGTTTTTTACTCTGGTTATTCCTATTGTTTTTGGTAGTAGAGTTTGTGTGTCTCCCTTCTTTGAGTCGTGCTGGTGAAGGGTCACTAGATGCCTAAGTTATTGTAGGCAGTGTTGGCTATGTTGGATTCCTTGTGTTGTGATTTTCCTTCTATTACTTTCTGTAGGGCTGGATTTGTGGCTACGTATTGTTTAAATTTGTTCTTATCCTGGAATGTCTTGTTTTCTCCATTGATAGTGAACGATAGCTTGGCTGGGTATAGTAGTTTGGGTTTGCATCCATGGTCTCTTAGTTTCTGCAGTACCTCTATCCAGGACCTTCTGGCTTTCATGGTTTCCATAGAGAAGTCAGGTGTAAGTCTGATCGGTTTACCTTTATAAGTAACTTGCCCTTTTTCCTTTGCAGCTCTTAATATTCTTTCTTTAATCTGTATATTTTGTGTTTTGATTATAATATGGGGAGGGGATGTTTTTCTTTGATCCAGTCTGTTTGGTGTTCTGTATGCTTCTTGAATATTCAAAGGAATATCTTTCTTTATGTTGGGAAAGTTTTCTTCTATAATTTTGTGAAAAATATTTTCTGGACCTTTGAGTTGTGACTCTTCTCCTTCTTGTATCCCTATTATTCTTAGGTTTGGTCTTTTTATTGTGTCCCATATTTCCTGAATGTTTTGCGACGAAACCTTGTTGGTTTTGCTGTTTTCTTTGATCAGTGCGTTTATTTTCTCTATGTTGTCTTCAGAATCTGAGATTCTTTCTTCCATCCTTTGTAGTCTGTTGATTATGCTTGTTTCTGTAGCCTCTGCTCGTTGACCTAGATTTTCTATATCCAACTGGTCCTCATTTTGTGTTTTCTTCCTTGCTTCAATTTCCGTTTTCAATTCTTGAAGTGTTTCCATTACCTGTTTGATCGTTTTTTTCTTGGTTTCCCAGGGCATCATTTACGTATTTACTCATTTCATCAAACTTTTTGTTATACTTCTCATCCATTTCTATAAGGGTGTTTTTTACATGTTGTTTCAGGGACTCTATTGCTTTCATAAAGTCAATTTTTTTCCACTTCTTCTTTGTTAGGGTGTTCAAGTCCTTGTGTTGTAAGATCATTGGGTTCTGGTGTTTCCATGTTGTTTTTCATATTGTTGGGTGAATTCTTGCCTTGGCGCCTGCCCATCTCCTCCTAACAATGCTATCTAATGGGTCTTTTAAGTCAAGAACAGGTTTCCCTGCTGACCAAGGGCCCCGCTTACAAAGTGCCCTGGCTCCGTTTCCTGGCTCCAGCCGTGGGCCAAGATCGCTCTCACCACTCAGAAGGATCTTCAGGACCAGGACCAGGCTCCCCGTTTGCCCAGGACCTCATCCACAAAAGGCCTACCCCTTTGTAGGCCAGCCACCAAGACAGAGAAACTCCCACTATCCTCTGCCCTGAGCTCCCAACCCAGTGCCCAAACAGGCTATACTGGGTGATCTCGCAGCCCCTCAGAAGGGAGGGGGAGTGGAAGAGGGCCCTGGGCACAAGCTGGGATGTGCCAGAAATAGAGAGGTCGCAGCAGAGGAGGAGCAGCCCCTGCAGAGGGTATCAGCCTTTGCAGGCCTACCAGGGGGGTGAAGGGGGTCTGAGAATGCTCCCGCTCCATTTCCTGTGTCTGGGCGCAGGCCCAGAACACTCTCCCCACTCAGGAGGGTCTTCAGGGACAGGACCCGGCTCCTCGTTCGCCCTTGGACCTCGCCAATAAAAGGCCTCCCTCTCTACAGGCCAGGCCCCCCAAAAACCTACTTGATTTAACTGAGCGGGCCAGTGGTCTGCGGCTTCTGTCCGCGCGGGCTGAGGATCCGCTGCTGCCTTCCGCCGCGGGCCGGGGCTCCGCCGCTGCTGCAGTCCGCCGCGGGCCCGGGCTCCTTCAACACCGGGGAGCCTCGACCTCTCCCCAGCCGCCTTAAAGAGCTGCCGCCTATCGTCGGTCACCGCCTAAGCGTGAAGCTGCTCGGACTTGGCTGCCGGTGAGCCTGGGGAGCCGACCGGTGAGGGCTCAACTTAGTTGAGGGAAGTCTGGGCCTGAGGAGCGGTCGCGCGCAATGGCCTCTCTGCCTCGGTTGCCTGCGGCCACGCGCGAGATACAGGACCCGGGTCAGGCGAGAGTGGTGGACCTTCTCCCTAGCATCCGTGGCCAGGGGTGGGTGGCGCGGGCACTGATCCCAGCCTCCATGTATCCGCGTTCTCCTGCGACCAGCTGCAGTGGCTCCTGCTGGGACTTTCCTCTGAAGGACAGGTGCTCGGCGTGGACATTGCAGGAAAGAGCTCCCTGGTACAGTGCATCAGTCAGGTAAGCACTGCGTGCCCTGGCAGTCTTAGGGCATTTTCCCACGCTTTCTCTGGGGGAGGGGGTGTTACCAGTGCTCAGAAAACTGCATTCAGATCCTCAGCTGGGGCCCTAGTGCATACCCAGCTAGTCACTGCTTTTGGTAACTAGAACTCGCGAGATGTATGAAACGATGCAGAAAACCCTGTTTTCTTCTAGTTGAGAAACTGTCTACCCCCATTCCCACCCCATCTTACCTCTGAAAGATTGGGTCACATTAAGTTTCTAGACTCTACTGCGAATTCAGGAATTCACAATGAAAATTGGATTTTAGTATTCGGTCTTTGCTTTTCTACTCTATAATTAAGCTATTTTGAGAGTTCATTGTCAAAGTGATGTATCTTTTTATGCTTACTACCGTCACTCCCTTATCATCCCCATTTATCTCCAGAAGTTGCTCATTCATGTTTTTAAACCATTCCATTTTCCGGGTCTGGAGAAGTGCTCCAGCATTTGTAAGGTCATTGTCTGTAGAGGCGTTCCCTTGAGCTGGGATGACTCTGAGATAAATCGGTGTCATTTTGTATACCTTCATTTCTTGGGGATTTACAGACTGCATTAAGCACGTGTCTTCTTAAGTTTTGGGTGCATTCATTCCCCTGCATTTGGTTGACTGGAGTTATACTGTGATGATGATTCTGTTTTAATTCCCGAAGTGGAACTAGCTTAATTATCCTATCATTCATATTGGAACACAATGGTCATGTCATTTCATGTTAGTTTCAGTTGCATCTCTTTGGCATCTGTTAAAGTTTTCTTTGAAAAATACTGCAAATGATATTTTGATTTTTTTCTTTTCTTTTTTTATTTTTTCATTCAAAAATTTCCACTTCCTCCCCTCCTCCCATTCCCCTCCCACTCCCCCACTCACCCTCCTCTTTCCCCCTGCAGTCCTAAGAGAGGGCAGGGTACCCTGCCCTGTGGGAGGTCCAAGGCCCTCCCCCCTCCATCCAGGCTTAGGAAGATGTGTATCCAAATAGACTAGGGTCCTAAAAAGCCAGTACATACAGTAGAAACAAGTCCCAGTGTCATTATCAATGGCTTCTCAGTCCGCCCCCATTGTGAGCCACATTCAGAGAGTCCGGTTTTTTCATATGCTCGTTCAGTCCCAGTCCAGCTGGATTTGGTGAGCTCCCATTAGATCAGGCACACTGTCTCAGTGGGTAGACCAACCCCTCGTGGTCTTGACTTCCTTGCTTATCTTCTGCCTCTTTCTGCTCTTCAACTGGACCTTTGGAGCTCAGTCCAGTGCTCTGAATTGGGTATCTGTCTCTATCTCCATCCATTATCTGAAAAAGGTTCTATGGTGATATTTGAGATATTCATCAGTGTGACTATGGGACAAGGCCAGTTCAGGCACCCTCTCCTGTGCTGCCCAACAAATGAACTGGGGCATCCCCATGGACACCTGGGATCCCCTCTAGAGCCAAGTCTCTTGCCAACACTAAAATGGCTCCCTTAATGAAGATATCTTCTATGCTCCTATATCCGCCCTTCCTCCATCTCCACCCTCCCACTCCCCCAAGCTCTCCCCAATCCTTCCCTTATCCCTTCTCTCTCCCCCTCTCCCCTTTTCCCCACTCCACCCTCACTCCCACCCCAGGCTCCCAACTTTTGCCGGGAAATCTGTCTGCTTCCAATTTCCAGGAGGATCTATATATGTTTTTCTTTGGGTTCACCTTATTATTTGGCTTCTCTAGGCTTGTGAACTATAGGCTAAATGTCCTTTGTTTATGGCTAGAGTCCACTAATGAGTGAGTACATACCATATTCATATTTTTGTGTCTAGGTTATTTCACTCAGTAAAGTGTTTTCTGTTTCCATCCATTTGCATGCAAAATTCAAGATGTCATTGTTTTTTTTTTTTTTTACCACTGAGTAGTACTCTAATGCATATATATTCCATACTTTCTTTATCCATTCTTCCATTGAGGGACATCTAGGTTGTTTCCAGGTTCTGGCTATTACAAATAAAGCTGCTATGAACATAGTTGAACAAATGCTTTTGAAGTATGATTGGGCATCTCTTGGGTATATTCCCAAAGAGTGGTATTGCTGGATCTTGAGGTAAGTTGATCGAAATTTCCTGAGCAACTGCCAGACTGATTTCCAAAGTGGTTGCACAAGTTTGCATTCCCATCAGCAATGGATAAGTATACCCCTTACTCCACATTCTCTCCAGCATAGGCTGTCATTGGTGTTTTTGATTTTAGCCATGCTGACAGGTGTAAGATGGTATCTCAAAGTTGTTTTGACTTGCATTTCCCTGATCGCTAAGGAGTTTGAACATGACCTTAAGTGTCTTTTGGCCATTTGAACTTCGTCTGCTGAGAATTCTCTGTTCAGTTCAGTACCCCATTTTTTAATTGGATTAATTAGAGTTTTGATGTCCAGTTTCTTGAGTTCTTTATGTATTTTGGAGATCAGACCTTTGTCAGATGTGGGGTTGGTGAAGATCTTCTCCCATTCAGAAGGATGCCTTTTTGTCTCCAATGACAGTGGTTTTTTTTTTTTTTTTTTTTTGCATTAAAGAAGCTTCTCAGTGTCAGGAGTTCCCATTTAGTCAATGTTGCTCTTGTTGTCTGTGCTAGTGGGGTTATATGGAGGAATTGGTCTCCTGTGCCCATGTGTTGCCGTCTACTTCCCAGTTTCTCTTCTATCAGGTTCAGTGTGGTCAGATTCATATTGAGGTCTTTAATCCGTTTGGACTTGAGTTTTGCACATGGTGATAGATATGAATCTATTTTCATTCTTCTACAGGTTGACATCCAGTTATGCCAGCACCATTTGTTGAAGATGCTTTCTTCATTTCTTCCATTGTATAATTTTAGTTCCTTTGTCGAAAATCAGGTGTTCATAGGTTTGTGGGTTAATATCTGGGTCTTCGATTCAATTCCATTGTCTGCATCTCTGTTTTTATGCCAATACCAAGCTGTTTTCACTACTTTAGCTCTGTAATAGAGTTTGAAGTCAGCGATGGTAATGCCTCCAGAAATACCTTTATTGTACAGGAATGGTTTGGCTATCCTGGGTTTTTTGTTCTTCCATATAAAGTTGATTATTGTTCTCTCAAGGTCTGTGAAGAATTTTGTTGGGATTTTGATGGGGATTGAGTTGAATTTATAGATTGCCTTTGGTAGAACTGCTGTTTTTACTATGTTGATCCTACCCATTCAAGAGCATGGGAGATCCTTCCATTTTCTGGTATGCTCTTGAATTTCTTTCTTCAAAGCCTTAAAGTTCTTGTCAAATACATCTTTCACTTCCTTGGTTAGTGTAACCCCAGTATACTTTATGCTATTTGTGGCTATAGTGAAAGGTGAAGTTTCTCTGATTTCCCTCTCTGCTTCTCTATCCTTTGTGTATAGGAAGGCTATTGATTTTTTTTTTTTTTGAGTTGATCTTGTATCCTGACACATCACTGAAGGTATTTTTCAGATGTAGAAGTTCTTTGGTAGAGTTTTTGGGGTCACTGATGTATACTATCTTATCATCTGCAAGTAACAAAAGTTTGACTTCTTTTCCAAATCGAATCCCCTTAATCCCCTTATTGCTATTGCTAGAACTTCAAACACTATATTGCAGAGATATGGTGAGAGTGGACAGCCTTGTCTTGTTCCTGATTTTAGTGGAATGGCTTTGAGTTTCTCTCCATTTAATTTGATATTAGCTGTTGGCTTGCTTTATATTGCTTTTATTATATTTAGATGTGATCCTTGTATCCCTAACCTCTTCAAGATCTTTATTGTAAAGGGGTGTTGAATTTTGTCAAATGCTTTTTCAGCTTCTAATGAAATAATCATTTAGTTTTTTTTCCCTTCAGTTTATTTATATGATGGATTACATTGATAGATTTTTGTATGTTGAACCAGCCCTGCATCTCTGGGATGAAGCCTACTTGATCATAATGGATAATTTTTGATGTGTTTTTGGATTCAGTTTGCCAGTATTTTATTGAGAATTTTCGCATCAGTGTTTGTGAGAGAGATCGGTCTGTAATTCTCTTTCTTGGTTGAGTCTTTGTGTGGTTTTGGTATCAGGGTAACTGTAGCTGCATGAAACCTCTTTTGTTTCTATAATGTGAGACACCATAAGGAGCATGGGTATCAACTCTTCTTGGAAGTTCTGGTAAAATTCTCTATTGTAACCATCTGGTCCTGGGCTTTTTTTGGTAGGGAGGTTTTTGATGGCAGCTTCTATTTCCTCATGACTTATAGGTCTATTTAAATTGTTCACCTGGTCTTGATTTAATTGTGGTATATGGTATTTATCTAAAAACAAGTCCATTTCTTTTACATTTTCCAACTTTGTAGCATATAAGCCTTTGTAGTAAGACCTAATTACTCTCTGAATTTCCTCAGTGTCTGTTGTTATGTCCCCCTTTTCATTTCTGATCTTGTTAATTTGCATGTTCTCTCTACCTTTTGATTAGTTTGATTAGGAACTTGTCAATCTTGTTGATTTTCTCAAAGAACCAGCTCTTTGTTTCATTGATTCTTTGGATTATTGTATGTGTTTCTATTTTGTTGATTTCAGCTCTCAGTTTGATTATTTCCAGTCTTCTACTCCTCCTGGGTGAGTCTGCTTCTTTTTTTTCTAGAGATTTCAGCTGTCCTGTTAAGTCTCTAATGTGGGCTTTCTCTGTTTTCTTTATGTGGGCACTTAGTGCTATGAATTTTCCCCTTAGCACTGCTTTCATAGTGTCCCATAGGTTTGGGTATGTTGTGACTTTTTTGTTGTTGTTGAATTCAAGGAAGACTTTAATTTCTTTCTTTATTTCTTCCCTGACCCAGGGGTGGTTCAGTAGTTGCCTGTTCAGTTTCCATGAGTTTGTAGGCTTTCTGGGGGTAGAATTGTTGTTAAATTCTAACTTTATTCCATGTTGATCTGATAAGACACAGGTGGTTACTATTTTTTTTTTTTTTGTATCTGTGGAGGTTTGTTTTGTTATCAAGTACGTGATCAATTTTCGAGAAGGTTCCATGAGATGCTGAGAAGAAGGTATATTCTTTCCTATTTGGGTGAAATGTTCTATCGATGTCTGTTAAGTCCACTTGATTCATTACCTCTGTTAGTTTTCTTATTTCTCTGTTAGGTTTCTGTCTAGTTGACCTGTCCATTGATAAGAGAGGAGTGTTGAAGTCTCCTACCATTAGTGTGTGAGATTTGATGTGTGCTTTGAGTTCTAGTAATGTTTCTTTTATATATGTAGGTACTTTTATATTAGGGGCATAGATATTCAGGATTGGGACTTCATCCTGATGAATTGTTCCTGTTATGAGTAAAAAGTGTCCCACTTCATTTCTTCTGATTGATTTTAGTTTGAAGTCAACTTTGTTAGAAATTAGTATGGCCACACTTGCTTGTTTCTTAGGTCCATTTGATTGAAAAACCTTTTCCCAACCCTTTACTCTGAGTAAATGTCTGTCTTTTTGGTGCAGGTGTTTCTTTTTTTTCTTTTTTTTTCTTTTTATTGTTTATTTATTTATTAAAGATTTCTGCCTTCTCCCCGCCACCACCTCCCATTTCCCTCCCCCTCCCCCATCAAGTCCCCCTCCCTCATCATCCCTAAGAGTAATCCGGGTTCCCTGCCCCGTGGGAAGTCCAAGGACCACCCACCTCCATCCAGGTCTAGTAAGGTGAGCATCCAAACTGCCTAGGCTCCCACAAAGCCAGTACGTGCAGTAGGATCAAAAACCCATTGCCATTGTTCTTGAGTTCTCAGTAGTCCTCATTGTCCATTATGTTCAGCAAGTCCGGTTTTATCCCATGCTTTTTCAGACCCAGGCCAGCTGGCCTTGGTGAGTTCGTGATAGAACATCCCCATTGTCTCAGTGTGTGGGTGCACCCCTCGCGGTCCTAAGTTCCTTGCTCGTGCTCTGTCTCCTGCTCATGATTTGGACCTTGGGATTTCAGTCCGGTGCTCCAATGTGGGTCTTTGTCTCTGTCTCCTTTCATCGCCTAAATGTTTTTCTTTGGGTTCACCTTCTTAATTAGCTTCTCTAGGACCACGCATAATAGGCTCAACGTCCCCTATTCATGGCTAGAAACCAAATATGAGTGAGTACATCCCATGTTCCTCTTTTTGGGTCTGGCTCACCTCGCTCAGGATAGTGTTTTCTATTTCTGTCCATTTGCCTGCAAAATTCAGGAAGTCATTGCTTTTTACTGCTGAGTAGTACTCTAATATGTATATATTCCATACTTTCTTCATCCATTCTTCCATTGAAGGGCATCTAGGTTGTTTTTCCAGGTTCTGGCTATTACAAACAATGCTGCTATGAACATAGTTGAGCATATACTTTTGTCGTATGATAGGGCATTTCTTGGATATATTCCCAAGAGTGGTATTGCTGGGTCCAGGGGTAGGTGGATCCCGAAATTCCTGAGAAACCGCCACACTGTTTTCCAAAGTGGTTGCACAAGTTTGCATTCCCACCAGCAATGGATGAGTATACCCCTTTCTCCACAACCTCTCCAGCAATGGCTATCATTGGTGTTTTTTATTTTAGCCATTCTGACAGGTGTAAGATGGTATCTTAAATTTGTCTTGATTTGCATTTCCCTGATCGCTAGGGAAGTTGAGCATGACCTTAAATGTCTTTTGGCCGTTCGCACTTCTTCTGTTGAGAATTCTCTGTTCAGTTCAGTGCCCCATTTTTTAATTGGGTTGATTAGCCCTTTACGGTCTACTTTCTTGAGTTCTCTATATATTTTGGAGATCAGACCTTTGTCTGTTGCGGGGTTGGTGAAGATCTTCTCCCAGTCAGTGGGTTGCCTTTTTGTCTTAGTGACAGTGTCCTTTGCTTTACAGAAGCTTCTCAGTCTCAGGAGGTCCCATTTATTCAATGATGCCCTTAATGTCTGTGCTGCTGGGGTTGTATGTAGGAAGTGTTCTCCTGTGCCCATGTGTTGTAGAGTACTTCCCACTTTCTCTTCTGTCAGGTTCAGTGTGTTCGGACTGATATTGAGGTCTTTAATCCATTTGGATTTGAGTTTTGAGTATGGTGATAGATATGGATCTATTTTTATTCTTCTACAGGCTGACATCCAGTTTTGCCAGCACCATTTGTTAAAGATGCTTTCTTTCTTCCATTGAATACTTTTATCTCCTTTATCAAAAATCAGGTGTTCATAGGTTTGTGGGTTAAAGCTAGTGTCTTCTATTCGATTCCATTGGTCGACTTCTCTGTTTCTATGCCAATACCAAGCTGTTTTCAATACTGTAGCTCTGTAATAGAGTTTGAAGTCAGGGATGGTAATGCCCCCAGACAATCCTTTATTGTATAAGATTGTTTTGGCTATCCTGGGTTTTTTGTTTTTCCATATAAAGTTGATTATTGTCTTTTCCAGATCTGTGAAGAATTTTGATGGGATTTTGATGGGGATTGCGTTGAATCTATAGATTGCTTTTGGTAGAATTGCCATTTTTACTATGTTGATCCTCCCAATCCAAGAGCAAGGGAGGTCCTTCCATTTTCTGGTGTCCTCTTCAATTTCTTTCTTCAAAGACTTAAAGTTCTTGCCAAATAGATCTTTCACTTCCTTGGTCAGAGTTACCCCAAGGTATTTTATGCTATTTGTGGCTATCGTGAAAGGTGATGCTTCTCTGATTTCCCTCTCTGCTTCCTTATCCTTAGTGTATAGGAAGGCAACTGATTTTTTGGAGTTGATTTTGTAACCTGCCACATTACCAAAGGTGTTTATCAGCTGTAGGAGTTCTTTGGTAGAGTTTTTGGGGTCGCTTATGTATACTATCATATCATCTGCAAATAATGAAAGCTTAACTTCTTCCTTTCCAATATGGATCCCCTTGATCCCCTTATGTTGTCTTATTGCTATTGCTAGAAGTTCAAGCACTATATTGAAGAGGTATGGAGAGAGTGGACATCCTTGTCGTGTTCCTGATTTTAGTGGGATGGCTTTGAGTTTTTCTCCGTTTAATTTAATGTTGGCTGTCGGCTTGCTGTAAATAGCTTTTATTATATTTAGGTATGATCCTTTTATCCCTAATCTCTCCAAGACCTTCATCATAAAGGGGTGTTGAATTTTGTCGAATGCTTTTTCAGCATCTAATGAAATGATCATATGGTTTTTTTCTTTCAGTTTATTTATATGGTGGATTACATTGATAGATTTGCGTATGTTGAACCAGCCCTGCATCTCTGGGATGAAGCCTACTTGATCATAATGGATAATTTTTCTGATGTGTTCTTGGATTCGGTTTGCCAGTATTTTATTGAGGATTTTTGCATCGATGTTCATGAGTGAGATAGGCCTGTCATTCTCTTTCTTGGTTGGGTCTTTGTGTGGTTTTGGTATCAGGGTAACTGTAGCTTCATAAAAGGAATTTGGCAATGACTCTTCTGTTTCTATATTGTGAAATACATTAAGAAGTATAGGTATTAGCTCTTCTTGGAAGGTCTGGTAGAATTCTGCATTGAAACCATCTGGTCCTGGGCTTTTTTTGGAAGGGAGATTTTTGATAACCATTTCTAATTCTTTGCAACTAACCGGTCTATTTAGCTCGTTCACCTGTTCTTGGTTTCGCTTTGGTATATGGTCCTTATCTAAAAATATGTCCATTTCTTTTGCATTTTCCAGTTTTGTGGCATACAGGCTTTTGTAGTAAGATCTAATGATTGTCTGAATTTCCTCTGTGTCTGTGGTTATGTCCCCCTCTTCATTTCTGATCTTATTTATTTGCGTGTTCTCTCTCTGTCATTTAATTAGTTTGGAAAGAGGTTTGTCGATTTTGTTGATTTTTCTCTAAGAACCAACTTTTTGTTTCATTGATTCTTTGGACTGTTTTCTGTGTTTCTATTTTGTTGATTTCCGCCCTCAGTTCGATTATTTCCAGTCTTGTACTACTCCTGGGTGCTTCTGCTTCTTTTTTTTTTTAGAGTTTTCAGGTGTGCTGTCAAGTCCCCAATGTACGCTTTCTCCGTTTTCTTTAAGTGGGCACTTAGTGCTATGAACTTTCCTCTGAGCACAGCTTTCATCGTGTCCCATAGGTTTGAGTATGTTGTCTCTTTATTTTCATTAAATTCAAGGAAGACTTTAATTTCTTTCTTAATTTCTTCCTTGACCCAGGTGTGGTTCAGTAGTTGACTGTTCAGTTTCCATGAGTTTGTAGGCTTTTTGGGGGTAGCATTGTTGTTGCCCTCTAACTTTAATCCGTGGTGATCTGATAAGACACAGGAGGACACTGATATTTTTTTGTATCTGTGGAGGTTTCCTTTGTTACCCAGTATGTGGTCAATTTTCGAGAAGGTTCCATGAGCTGCAGAGAAGAAGGTATATTCTTTCCTATTTGGGTGGAGTATTCTATAGATGTCGGTTAAGTCCATTTGCTTCATTACGTCCAACAATTCTCTTAAGTCTCTATTAGGTTTCTGTCTGATTGACCTGTCCATTGGTTAGAGAGGTGTGTTGAAGTCTCCTACTACTAGTGTGTGTGGTTTGATGTCTGCCTTGAGTTTTAGTAATATTTCTTTTACATAAGTGGGTGCTTTTATATTAGGGGTGTAGATATTCAGGATTGAGACTTCATCCTGATGAATTGTTCCTGTTATGAGTATAAAGTGTCCATCTCGATCTCTTCTGATTGATTTTAGTTTGAAGTCCGTTTTGTTAGAAATTAGTATGGCCACACCTGCTTTTTTCTTAGGACCATTTGCTTGAAAAACCTTTTCCCATCCCTTTAGTCTGAGTAGATGCCTGTCTTTGTGGTTGAGATGTGTTTCTTGCAAACAGCAGAATGTTGGATCCTGTTTTCGTATCCAATCTTTTAGTCTGTGTCTTTTTATAGGTGAATTGAGACCATTAATATTAAGTGATATTAATGACCAGTGTTTTTTTACTCTGGTTATTCCTATTGTTTTTGGTAGTAGAGTTTGTGTGTCTCCCTTCTTTGAGTCGTGCTGGTGAAGGGTCACTAGATGCCTAAGTTATTGTAGGCAGTGTTGGCTATGTTGGATTCCTTGTGTTGTGATTTTCCTTCTATTACTTTCTGTAGGGCTGGATTTGTGGCTACGTATTGTTTAAATTTGTTCTTATCCTGGAATGTCTTGTTTTCTCCATTGATAGTGAACGATAGCTTGGCTGGGTATAGTAGTTTGGGTTTGCATCCATGGTCTCTTAGTTTCTGCAGTACCTCTATCCAGGACCTTCTGGCTTTCATGGTTTCCATAGAGAAGTCAGGTGTAAGTCTGATCGGTTTACCTTTATAAGTAACTTGCCCTTTTTCCTTTGCAGCTCTTAATATTCTTTCTTTAATCTGTATATTTTGTGTTTTGATTATAATATGGGGAGGGGATGTTTTTCTTTGATCCAGTCTGTTTGGTGTTCTGTATGCTTCTTGAATATTCAAAGGAATATCTTTCTTTATGTTGGGAAAGTTTTCTTCTATAATTTTGTGAAAAATATTTTCTGGACCTTTGAGTTGTGACTCTTCTCCTTCTTGTATCCCTATTATTCTTAGGTTTGGTCTCTTTATTGTGTCCCATATTTCCTGAATGTTTTGCGACGAAACCTTGTTGGTTTTGCTGTTTTCTTTGATCAGTGCGTTTATTTTCTCTATGTTGTCTTCAGAATCTGAGATTCTTTCTTCCATCCTTTGTAGTCTGTTGATTATGCTTGTTTCTGTAGCCTCTGCTCGTTGACCTAGATTTTCTATATCCAACTGGTCCTCATTTTGTGTTTTCTTCCTTGCTTCAATTTCCGTTTTCAATTCTTGAACTGTTTCCATTACCTGTTTGATCGTTTTTCTCTTGGTTTCCCAGGGCATCATTTACGTATTTACTCATTTCATCAAACTTTTTGTTATACTTCTCATCCATTTCTATAAGGGTGTTTTTTACATGTTGTTTCAGGGACTCTATTGCTTTCATAAAGTCAATTTTTTTCCACTTCTTCTTTGTTAGGGTGTTCAAGTCCTTGTGTTGTAAGATCATTGGGTTCTGGTGTTTCCATGTTGTTTTTCATATTGTTGGGTGAATTCTTGCCTTGGCGCCTGCCCATCTCCTCCTAACAATGCTATCTAATGGGTCTTTTAAGTCAAGAACAGGTTTCCCTGCTGACCAAGGGCCCCGCTTACAAAGTGCCCTGGCTCCGTTTCCTGGCTCCAGCCGTGGGCCAAGATCGCTCTCACCACTCAGAAGGATCTTCAGGACCAGGACCAGGCTCCCCGTTTGCCCAGGACCTCATCCACAAAAGGCCTACCCCTTTGTAGGCCAGCCACCAAGACAGAGAAACTCCCACTGTCCTCTGCCCTGAGCTCCCGACCCAGTGCCCAAACAGGCTATACTGGGTGATCTGGCAGCCCCTCAGAAGGGAGGGGGAGTGGAAGAGGGCCCTGGGCACGAGCTGGGATGTGCCAGAAATAGAGAGGTCGCAGCAGAGGAGGAGCAGCCCCTGCAGAGGGTATCAGCCTTTGCAGGCCTACCAGGGGGGTGAAGGGGGTCTGAGAATGCTCCCGCTCCATTTCCTGTGTCCGGGCGCAGGCCCAGAACACTCTCCCCACTCAGGAGGGTCTTCAGGGACAGGACGCGGCTCCTCGTTCGCCCTTGGACCTCGCCAATAAAAGGCCTCCCTCTCTACAGGCCAGGCCCCCCAAAAACCTACTTGATTTAACTGAGCGGGCCAGTGGTCTGCCGCTTCTGTCTGCGCGGGCTGAGGATCCGCTGCTGCCGTCCGCCGCGGGCCGGGGCTCCGCCGCTGCTGCAGTCCGCCGCGGGCCCGGGCTCCTTCAACACCGCGGAGCCTCGACCTCTCCCCAGCCGCCTTAAAGAGCTGCCGCCTATCGTCGGTCACCGCCTAAGCGTGAAGCTGCTCGGACTTGGCTGCCGGTGAGCCTGGGGAGCCGACCGGTGAGGGCTCAACTTAGTTGAGGGAAGTCTGGGCCTGAGGAGCGGTCGCGCGCAATGGCCTCTCTGCCTCGGTTGCCTGCGGCCACGCGCGAGATACAGGACCCGGGTCAGGCGAGAGTGGTGGACCTTCTCCCTAGCATCCGTGGCCAGGGGTGGGTGGCGCGGGCACTGATCCCAGCCTCCATGTATCCGCGTTCTCCTGCGACCAGCTGCAGTGGCTCCTGCTGGGACTTTCCTCTGAAGGACAGGTGCTCGGCGTGGACATAGCAGGAAAGAGCTCCCTGGTACAGTGCATCAGTCAGGTAAGCACTGCTTGCCCTGGCAGTCTTAGGGCATTTTCCCACGCTTTCTCTGGGGGAGGGGGTGTTACCAGTGCTCAGAAAACTGCATTCAGATCCTCAGCTGGGGCCCTAGTGCATACCCAGCTAGTCACTGCTTTTGGTAACTAGAACTCGCGAGATGTATGAAACGATGCAGAAAACCCTGTTTTCTTCTAGTTGAGAAACTGTCTACCCCCATTCCCACCCCATCTTACCTCTGAAAGATTGGGTCACATTAAGTTTCTAGACTCTACTGCGAATTCAGGAATTCACAATGAAAATTGGATTTTAGTATTCGGTCTTTGCTTTTCTACTCTATAATTAAGCTATTTTGAGAGTTCATTGTCAAAGTGATGTATCTTTTTATGCTTACTACCGTCACTCCCTTATCATCCCCATTTATCTCCAGAAGTTGCTCATTCATGTTTTTAAACCATTCCATTTTCCGGGTCTGGAGAAGTGCTCCAGCATTTGTAAGGTCATTGTCTGTAGAGGCGTTCCCTTGAGCTGGGATGACTCTGAGATAAATCGGTGTCATTTTGTATACCTTCATTTCTTGGGGATTTACAGACTGCATTAAGCACGTGTCTTCTTAAGTTTTGGGTGCATTCATTCCCCTGCATTTGGTTGACTGGAGTTATACTGTGATGATGATTCTGTTTTAATTCCCGAAGTGGAACTAGCTTAATTATCCTATCATTCATATTGGAACACAATGGTCATGTCATTTCATGTTAATTTCAGTTGCATCTCTTTGGCATCTGTTAAAGTTTTCTTTGAAAAATACTGCAAATGATATTTTGATTTTTTTCTTTTCTTTTTTTTATTTTTTCATTCAAAAATTTCCACTTCCTCCCCTCCTCCCATTCCCCTCCCACTCCCCCACTCACCCTCCTCTTTCCCCCTGCAGTCCTAAGAGAGGGCAGGGTACCCTGCCCTGTGGGAGGTCCAAGGCCCTCCCCCCTCCATCCAGGCTTAGGAAGATGTGTATCCAAATAGACTAGGGTCCTAAAAAGCCAGTACATACAGTAGAAACAAGTCCCAGTGTCATTATCAATGGCTTCTCAGTCCGCCCCCGTTGTGAGCCACATTCAGAGAGTCCGGTTTTTTCATATGCTCGTTCAGTCCCAGTCCAGCTGGATTTGGTGAGCTCCCATTAGATCAGGCACACTGTCTCAGTGGGTAGACCAACCCCTCGTGGTCTTGACTTCCTTGCTTATCTTCTCCCTCTTTCTGCTCTTCAACTGGACCTTTGGAGATCAGTCCAGTGCTCTGAATTGGGTATCTGTCTCTATCTCCATCCATTATCTGAAAAAGGTTCTATGGTGATATTTGAGATATTCATCAGTGTGACTATGGCACAAGGCCAGTTCAGGCACCCTCTCCTGTGCTGCCCAAGAAATGAGCTGGGGCATCCCCATGGACACCTGGGATCCCCTCTAGAGCCAAGTCTCTTGCCAACACTAAAATGGCTCCCTTAATGAAGATATCTTCTATGCTCCTATATCCGCCCTCCCTCCATCTCCACCCTCCCACTCCCCCAAGCTCTCCCCAATCCTTCCCTTATCCCTTCTCTCTCCCCCTCTCCCCTTTTCCCCACTCCACCCTCACTCCCACCCCAGGCTCCCAACTTTTGCCGGGAAATCTGTCTGCTTCCAATTTCCAGGAGGATCTATATATGTTTTTCTTTGGGTTCACCTTATTATTTGGCTTCTCTAGGCTTGTGAACTATAGGCTAAATGTCCTTTGTTTATGGCTAGAGTCCACTAATGAGTGAGTACATACCATATTCATATTTTTGTGTCTAGGTTATTTCACTCAGTAAAGTGGTTTCTGTTTCCATCCATTTGCATGCAAAATTCAAGATGTCATTGTTTTTTTTTTTTTTTTTTTTACCACTGAGTAGTACTCTAATGCATATATATTCCATACTTTCTTTATCCATTCTTCCATTGAGGGACATCTAGGTTGTTTCCAGATTCTGGCTATTACAAATAAAGCTGCTATGAACATAGTTGAACAAATGCTTTTGAAGTATGATTGGGCATCTCTTGGGTATATTCCCAAAGAGTGGTATTGCTGGATCTTGAGGTAAGTTGATCGAAATTTCCTGAGCAACTGCCAGACTGATTTCCAAAGTGGTTGCACAAGTTTGCATTCCCATCAGCAATGGATAAGTATACCCCTTACTCCACATTCTCTCCAGCATAGGCTGTCATTGGTGTTTTTGATTTTAGCCATGCTGACAGGTGTAAGACGGTATCTCAAAGTTGTTTTGACTTGCATTTCCCTGATCGCTAAGAAGTTTGAACATGACCTTAAGTGTCTTTTGGCCATTTGAACTTCGTCTGCTGAGAATTCTCTGTTCAGTTCAGTACCCCATTTTTTAATTGGATTAATTAGAGTTTTGATGTCCAGTTTCTTGAGTTCTTTATGTATTTTGGAGATCAGACCTTTGTCAGATGTGGGGTTGGTGAAGATCTTCTCCCATTCAGAAGGATGCCTTTTTGTCTCCAATGACAGTGGTTTTTTTTTTTTTTTTGCATTAAAGAAGCTTCTCAGTGTCAGGAGTTCCCATTTAGTCAATGTTGCTCTTGTTGTCTGTGCTAGTAGGGTTATATGGAGGAATTGGTCTCCTGTGCCCATGTGTTGCAGTCTACTTCCCAGTTTCTCTTCTATCAGGTTCAGTGTGGTCAGATTCATATTGAGGTCTTTAATCCGTTTGGACTTGAGTTTTGCACATGGTGATAGATATGAATCTATTTTCATTCTTCTACAGGTTGACATCCAGTTATGCCAGCACCATTTGTTGAAGATGCTTTCTTCATTTCTTCCATTGTATAATTTTAGTTCCTTTGTCGAAAATCAGGTGTTCATAGGTTTGTGGGTTAATATCTGGGTCTTCGATTCAATTCCATTGTCTGCATCTCTGTTTTTATGCCAATACCAAGCTGTTTTCACTACTTTAGCTCTGTAATAGAGTTTGAAGTCAGCGATGGTAATGCCTCCAGAAATACCTTTATTGTACAGGAATGGTTTGGCTATCCTGGGTTTTTTGTTCTTCCATATAAAGTTGATTATTGTTCTCTCAAGGTCTGTGAGGAATTTTGTTGGGATTTTGATGGGGATTGAGTTGAATTTATAGATTGCCTTTGGTAGAACTGCTGTTTTTACTATGTTGATCCTACCCATTCAAGAGCATGGGAGATCCTTCCATTTTCTGGTATGCTCTTGAATTTCTTTCTTCAAAGCCTTAAAGTTCTTGTCAAATACATCTTTCACTTCCTTGGTTAGTGTAACCCCAGTATACTTTATGCTATTTGTGGCTATAGTGAAAGGTGAAGTTTCTCTGATTTCCCTCTCTGCTTCTCTATCCTTTGTGTATAGGAAGGCTATTGATTTTTTTTTTTTTGAGTTGATCTTGTATCCTGACACATCACTGAAGGTATTTTTCAGATGTAGAAGTTCTTTGGTAGAGTTTTTGGGGTCACTGATGTATACTATCTTATCATCTGCAAATAACAAAAGTTTGACTTCTTTTCCAAATCGAATCCCCTTAATCCCCTTATTGCTATTGCTAGAACTTCAAACACTATATTGCAGAGATATGGTGAGAGTGGACAGCCTTGTCTTGTTCCTGATTTTAGTGGAATGGCTTTGAGTTTCTCTCCATTTAATTTGATATTAGCTGTTGGCTTGCTTTATATTGCTTTTATTATATTTAGATGTGATCCTTGTATCCCTAACCTCTCCAAGATCTTTATTGTAAAGGGGTGTTGAAGTTTGTCAAATGCTTTTTCAGCTTCTAATGAAATAATCATTTAGTTTTTTTTTCCTTCAGTTTATTTATATGATGGATTACATTGATAGATTTTTGTATGTTGAACCAGCCCTGCATCTCTGGGATGAAGCCTACTTGATCATAATGGATAATTTTTGATGTGTTTTTGGATTCAGTTTGCCAGTATTTTATTGAGAATTTTCGCATCAGTGTTTCTGAGAGAGATCGGTCTGTAATTCTCTTTCTTGGTTGAGTCTTTGTGTGGTTTTGGTATCAGGGTAATGTGAGACACCATAAGGAGCATGGGTATCAACTCTTCTTGGAAGTTCTGGTAAAATTCTCTATTGTAACCATCTGGTCCTGGGCTTTTTTTGGTAGGGAGGTTTTTGATGGCAGCTTCTATTTCCTCATGACTTATAGGTCTATTTAAATTGTTCACCTGGTCTTGATTTAATTGTGGTATATGGTATTTATCTAAAAACAAGTCCATTTCTTTTACATTTTCCAACTTTGTAGCATATAAGCCTTTGTAGTAAGACCTAATTACTCTCTGAATTTCCTCAGTGTCTGTTGTTATGTCCCCCTTTTCATTTCTGATCTTGTTAATTTGCATGTTCTCTCTACCTTTTGATTAGTTTGATTAGGAACTTGTCAATCTTGTTGATTTTCTCAAAGAACCAGCTCTTTGTTTCATTGATTCTTTGGATTATTGTATGTGTTTCTATTTTGTTGATTTCAGCTCTCAGTTTGATTATTTCCAGTCTTCTACTCCTCCTGGGTGAGTCTGCTTCTTTTTTTTCTAGAGATTTCAGCTGTCCTGTTAAGTCTCTAATGTGGGCTTTCTCTGTTTTCTTTATGTGGGCACTTAGTGCTATGAATTTTCCCCTTAGCACTGCTTTCATAGTGTCCCATAGGTTTGGGTATGTTGTGACTTTTTTGTTGTTGTTGAATTCAAGGAAGACTTTAATTTCTTTCTTTATTTCTTCTCTGACCCAGGGGTGGTTCAGTAGTTGCCTGTTCAGTTTCCATGAGTTTGTAGGCTTTCTGGGGGTAGAATTGTTGTTAAATTCTAACTTTATTCCATGTTGATCTGATAAGACACAGGTGGTTACTATTTTTTTTTTTTTGTATCTGTGGAGGTTTGTTTTGTTATCAAGTACGTGATCAATTTTCGAGAAGGTTCCATGAGATGCTGAGAAGAAGGTATATTCTTTCCTATTTGGGTGAAATGTTCTATCGATGTCTGTTAAGTCCACTTGATTCATTACCTCTGTTAGTTTTCTTATTTCTCTGTTAGGTTTCTGTCTAGTTGACCTGTCCATTGATAAGAGAGGAGTGTTGAAGTCTCCTACCATTAGTGTGTGAGATTTGATGTGTGCTTTGAGTTCTAGTAATGTTTCTTTTATATATGTAGGTACTTTTATATTAGGGGCATAGATATTCAGGATTGGGACTTCATCCTGATGAATTGTTCCTGTTATGAGTAAAAAGTGTCCCACTTCATTTCTTCTGATTGATTTTAGTTTGAAGTCAACTTTGTTAGAAATTAGTATGGCCACACTTGCTTGTTTCTTAGGTCCATTTGATTGAAAAACCTTTTCCCAACCCTTTACTCTGAGTAAATGTCTGTCTTTTTGGTGCAGGTGTTTCTTTTTTTTCTTTTTTTTTCTTTTTATTGTTTATTTATTTATTAAAGATTTCTGCCTTCTCCCCGCCACCACCTCCCATTTCCCTCCCCCTCCCCCATCAAGTCCCCCTCCCTCATCATCCCTAAGAGTAATCCGGGTTCCCTGCCCCGTGGGAAGTCCAAGGACCACCCACCTCCATCCAGGTCTAGTAAGGTGAGCATCCAAACTGCCTAGGCTCCCACAAAGCCAGTACGTGCAGTAGGATCAAAAACCCATTGCCATTGTTCTTGAGTTCTCAGTAGTCCTCATTGTCCATTATGTTCAGCAAGTCCGGTTTTATCCCATGCTTTTTCAGACCCAGGCCAGCTGGCCTTGGTGAGTTCGTGATAGAACATCCCCATTGTCTCAGTGTGTGGGTGCACCCCTCGCGGTCCTAAGTTCCTTGCTCGTGCTCTGTCTCCTGCTCATGATTTGGACCTTGAGATTTCAGTCCGGTGCTCCAATGTGGGTCTTTGTCTCTGTCTCCTTTCATCGCCTAAATGTTTTTCTTTGGGTTCACCTTCTTAATTAGCTTCTCTAGGACCACGCATAATAGGCTCAACGTCCCCTATTCATGGCTAGAAACCAAATATGAGTGAGTACATCCCATGTTCCTCTTTTTGGGTCTGGCTCACCTCGCTCAGGATAGTGTTTTCTATTTCTGTCCATTTGCCTGCAAAATTCAGGAAGTCATTGCTTTTTACTGCTGAGTAGTACTCTAATATGTATATATTCCATACTTTCTTCATCCATTCTTCCATTGAAGGGCATCTAGGTTGTTTTTCCAGGTTCTGGCTATTACAAACAATGCTGCTATGAACATAGTTGAGCATATACTTTTGTCGTATGATAGGGCATTTCTTGGATATATTCCCAAGAGTGGTATTAGGTTTCTGTCTGATTGACCTGTCCATTGGTTAGAGAGGTGTGTTGAAGTCTCCTACTACTAGTGTGTGTGGTTTGATGTCTGCCTTGAGTTTTAGTAATATTTCTTTTACATAAGTGGGTGCTTTTATATTAGGGGTGTAGATATTCAGGATTGAGACTTCATCCTGATGAATTGTTCCTGTTATGAGTATAAAGTGTCCATCTCGATCTCTTCTGATTGATTTTAGTTTGAAGTCCGTTTTGTTAGAAATTAGTATGGCCACACCTGCTTTTTTCTTAGGACCATTTGCTTGAAAAACCTTTTCCCATCCCTTTAGTCTGAGTAGATGCCTGTCTTTGTGGTTGAGATGTGTTTCTTGCAAACAGCAGAATGTTGGATCCTGTTTTCGTATCCAATCTTTTAGTCTGTGTCTTTTTATAGGTGAATTGAGACCATTAATATTAAGTGATATTAATGACCAGTGGTTTTTTACTCTGGTTATTCCTATTGTTTTTGGTAGTAGAGTTTGTGTGTCTCCCTTCTTTGAGTCGTGCTGGTGAAGGGTCACTAGATGCCTAAGTTATTGTAGGCAGTGTTGGCTATGTTGGATTCCTTGTGTTGTGATTTTCCTTCTATTACTTTCTGTAGGGCTGGATTTGTGGCTACGTATTGTTTAAATTTGTTCTTATCCTGGAATGTCTTGTTTTCTCCATTGATAGTGAACGATAGCTTGGCTGGGTATAGTAGTTTGGGTTTGCATCCATGGTCTCTTAGTTTCTGCAGTACCTCTATCCAGGACCTTCTGGCTTTCATGGTTTCCATAGAGAAGTCAGGTGTAAGTCTGATCGGTTTACCTTTATAAGTAACTTGCCCTTTTTCCTTTGCAGCTCTTAATATTCTTTCTTTAATCTGTATATTTTGTGTTTTGATTATAATATGGGGAGGGGATGTTTTTCTTTGATCCAGTCTGTTTGGTGTTCTGTATGCTTCTTGAATATTCAAAGGAATATCTTTCTTTATGTTGGGAAAGTTTTCTTCTATAATTTTGTGAAAAATATTTTCTGGACCTTTGAGTTGTGACTCTTCTCCTTCTTGTATCCCTATTATTCTTAGGTTTGGTCTCTTTATTGTGTCCCATATTTCCTGAATGTTTTGCGACGAAACCTTGTTGGTTTTGCTGTTTTCTTTGATCAGTGCGTTTATTTTCTCTATGTTGTCTTCAGAATCTGAGATTCTTTCTTCCATCCTTTGTAGTCTGTTGATTATGCTTGTTTCTGTAGCCTCTGCTCGTTGACCTAGATTTTCTATATCCAACTGGTCCTCATTTTGTGTTTTCTTCCTTGCTTCAATTTCCGTTTTCAATTCTTGAACTGTTTCCATTACCTGTTTGATCGTTTTTCTCTTGGTTTCCCAGGGCATCATTTACGTATTTACTCATTTCATCAAACTTTTTGTTATACTTCTCATCCATTTCTATAAGGGTGTTTTTTACATGTTGTTTCAGGGACTCTATTGCTTTCATAAAGTCAATTTTTTTCCACTTCTGCTTTGTTAGGGTGTTCAAGTCCTTGTGTTGTAAGATCATTGGGTTCTGGTGTTTCCATGTTGTTTTTCATATTGTTGGGTGAATTCTTGCCTTGGCGCCTGCCCATCTCCTCCTAACAATGCTATCTAATGGGTCTTTTAAGTCAAGAACAGGTTTCCCTGCTGACCAAGGGCCCCGCTTACAAAGTGCCCTGGCTCCATTTCCTGGCTCCAGCCGTGGGCCAAGATCGCTCTCACCACTCAGAAGGATCTTCAGGACCAGGACCAGGCTCCCCGTTTGCCCAGGACCTCATCCACAAAAGGCCTACCCCTTTGTAGGCCAGCCACCAAGACAGAGAAACTCCCACTGTCCTCTGCCCTGAGCTCCCGACCCAGTGCCCAAACAGGCTATACTGGGTGATCTCGCAGCCCCTCAGAAGGGAGGGGGAGTGGAAGAGGGCCCTGGGCACGAGCTGGGATGTGCCAGAAATAGAGAGGTCGCAGCAGAGGAGGAGCAGCCCCTGCAGAGGGTATCAGCCTTTGCAGGCCTACCAGGGGGGTGAAGGGGGTCTGAGAATGCTCCCGCTCCATTTCCTGTGTCCGGGCGCAGGCCCAGAACACTCTCCCCACTCAGGAGGGTCTTCAGGGACAGGACGCGGCTCCTCGTTCGCCCTTGGACCTCGCCAATAAAAGGCCTCCCTCTCTACAGGCCAGGCCCCCCAAAAACCTACTTGATTTAACTGAGCGGGCCAGTGGTCTGCCGCTTCTGTCCGCGCAGGCTGAGGATCCGCTGCTGCCATCCGCCGCGGGCCGGGGCTCCGCCGCTGCTGCAGTCCGCCGCGGGCCCGGGCTCCTTCAACACCGCGGAGCCTCGACCTCTCCCCAGCCGCCTTAAAGAGCTGCCGCCTATCGTCGGTCACCGCCTAAGCGTGAAGCTGCTCGGACTTGGCTGCCGGTGAGCCTGGGGAGCCGACCGGTGAGGGCTCAACTTAGTTGAGGGAAGTCTGGGCCTGAGGAGCGGTCGCGCGCAATGGCCTCTCTGCCTCGGTTGCCTGCGGCCACGCGCGAGATACAGGACCCGGGTCAGGCGAGAGTGGTGGACCTTCTCCCTAGCATCCGTGGCCAGGGGTGGGTGGCGCGGGCACTGATCCCAGCCTCCATGTATCCGCGTTCTCCTGCGACCAGCTGCAGTGGCTCCTGCTGGGACTTTCCTCTGAAGGACAGGTGCTCGGCATGGACATCGCAGGAAAGAGCTCCCTGGTACAGTGCATCAGTCAGGTAAGCACTGCGTGCCCTGGCAGTCTTAGGGCATTTTCCCACGCTTTCTCTGGGGGAGGGGGTGTTACCAGTGCTCAGAAAACTGCATTCAGATCCTCAGCTGGGGCCCTAGTGCATACCCAGCTAGTCACTGCTTTTGGTAACTAGAACTCGCGAGATGTATGAAACGATGCAGAAAACCCTGTTTTCTTCTAGTTGAGAAACTGTCTACCCCCATTCCCACCCCATCTTACCTCTGAAAGATTGGGTCACATTAAGTTTCTAGACTCTACTGCGAATTCAGGAATTCACAATGAAAATTGGATTTTAGTATTCGGTCTTTGCTTTTCTACTCTATAATTAAGCTATTTTGAGAGTTCATTGTCAAAGTGATGTATCTTTTTATGCTTACTACCGTCACTCCCTTATCATCCCCATTTATCTCCAGAAGTTGCTCATTCATGTTTTTAAACCATTCCATTTTCCGGGTCTGGAGAAGTGCTCCAGCATTTGTAAGGTCATTGTCTGTAGAGGCGTTCCCTTGAGCTGGGATGACTGAGATAAATCGGTGTCATTTTGTATACCTTCATTTCTTGGGGATTTACAGACTGCATTAAGCACGTGTCTTCTTAAGTTTTGGGTGCATTCATTCCCCTGCATTTGGTTGACTGGAGTTATACTGTGATGATGATTCTGTTTTAATTCCCGAAGTGGAACTAGCTTAATTATCCTATCATTCATATTGGAACACAATGGTCATGTCATTTCATGTTAATTTCAGTTGCATCTCTTTGGCATCTGTTAAAGTTTTCTTTGAAAAATACTGCAAATGATATTTTGATTTTTTTCTTTTCTTTTTTTTATTTTTTCATTCAAAAATTTCCACTTCCTCCCCTCCTCCCATTCCCCTCCCACTCCCCCACTCACCCTCCTCTTTCCCCCTGCAGTCCTAAGAGAGGGCAGGGTACCCTGCCCTGTGGGAGGTCCAAGGCCCTCCCCCCTCCATCCAGGCTTAGGAAGATGTGTATCCAAATAGACTAGGGTCCTAAAAAGCCAGTACATACAGTAGAAACAAGTCCCAGTGTCATTATCAATGGCTTCTCAGTCCGCCCCCGTTGTGAGCCACATTCAGAGAGTCCGGTTTTTTCATATGCTCGTTCAGTCCCAGTCCAGCTGGATTTGGTGAGCTCCCATTAGATCAGGCACACTGTCTCAGTGGGTAGACCAACCCCTCGTGGTCTTGACTTCCTTGCTTATCTTCTCCCTCTTTCTGCTCTTCAACTGGACCTTTGGAGCTCAGTCCAGTGCTCTGAATTGGGTATCTGTCTCTATCTCCATCCATTATCTGAAAAAGGTTCTATGGTGATATTTGAGATATTCATCAGTGTGACTATGGGACAAGGCCAGTTCAGGCACCCTCTCCTGTGCTGCCCAAGAAATGAGCTGGGGCATCCCCATGGACACCTGGGATCCCCTCTAGAGCCAAGTCTCTTGCCAACACTAAAATGGCTCCCTTAATGAAGATATCTTCTATGCTCCTATATCCGCCCTTCCTCCATCTCCACCCTCCCACTCCCCCAAGCTCTCCCCAATCCTTCCCTTATCCCTTCTCTCTCCCCCTCTCCCCTTTTCCCCACTCCACCCTCACTCCCACCCCAGGCTCCCAACTTTTGCCGGGAAATCTGTCTGCTTCCAATTTCCAGGAGGATCTATATATGTTTTTCTTTGGGTTCACCTTATTATTTGGCTTCTCTAGGCTTGTGAACTATAGGCTAAATGTCCTTTGTTTATGGCTAGAGTCCACTAATGAGTGAGTACATACCATATTCATATTTTTGTGTCTAGGTTATTTCACTCAGTAAAGTGTTTTCTGTTTCCATCCATTTGCATGCAAAATTCAAGATGTCATTGTTTTTTTTTTTTTTTTTACCACTGAGTAGTACTCTAATGCATATATATTCCATACTTTCTTTATCCATTCTTCCATTGAGGGACATCTAGGTTGTTTCCAGGTTCTGGCTATTACAAATAAAGCTGCTATGAACATAGTTGAACAAATGCTTTTGAAGTATGATTGGGCATCTCTTGGGTATATTCCCAAAGAGTGGTATTGCTGGATCTTGAGGTAAGTTGATCGAAATTTCCTGAGCAACTGCCAGACTGATTTCCAAAGTGGTTGCACAAGTTTGCATTCCCATCAGCAATGGATAAGTATACCCCTTACTCCACATTCTCTCCAGCATAGGCTGTCATTGGTGTTTTTGATTTTAGCCATGCTGACAGGTGTAAGACGGTATCTCAAAGTTGTTTTGACTTGCATTTCCCTGATCGCTAAGGAGTTTGAACATGACCTTAAGTGTCTTTTGGCCATTTGAACTTCGTCTGCAGAGAATTCTCTGTTCAGTTCAGTACCCCATTTTTTAATTGGATTAATTAGAGTTTTGATGTCCAGTTTCTTGAGTTCTTTATGTATTTTGGAGATCAGACCTTTGTCAGATGTGGGGTTGGTGAAGATCTTCTCCCATTCAGAAGGATGCCTTTTTGTCTCCAATGACAGTGGTTTTTTTTTTTTTTTTTTGCATTAAAGAAGCTTCTCAGTGTCAGGAGTTCCCATTTAGTCAATGTTGCTCTTGTTGTCTGTGCTAGTGGGGTTATATGGAGGAATTGGTCTCCTGTGCCCATGTGTTGCAGTCTACTTCCCAGTTTCTCTTCTATCAGGTTCAGTGTGGTCAGATTCATATTGAGGTCTTTAATCCGTTTGGACTTGAGTTTTGCACATGGTGATAGATATGAATCTATTTTCATTCTTCTACAGGTTGACATCCAGTTATGCCAGCACCATTTGTTGAAGATGCTTTCTTCATTTCTTCCATTGTATAATTTTAGTTCCTTTGTCGAAAATCAGGTGTTCATAGGTTTGTGGGTTAATATCTGGGTCTTCGATTCAATTCCATTGTCTGCATCTCTGTTTTTATGCCAATACCAAGCTGTTTTCACTACTTTAGCTCTGTAATAGAGTTTGAAGTCAGCGATGGTAATGCCTCCAGAAATACCTTTATTGTACAGGAATGGTTTGGCTATCCTGGGTTTTTTGTTCTTCCATATAAAGTTGATTATTGTTCTCTCAAGGTCTGTGAAGAATTTTGTTGGGATTTTGATGGGGATTGAGTTGAATTTATAGATTGCCTTTGGTAGAACTGCTGTTTTTACTATGTTGATCCTACCCATTCAAGAGCATGGGAGATCCTTCCATTTTCTGGTATGCTCTTGAATTTCTTTCTTCAAAGCCTTAAAGTTCTTGTCAAATACATCTTTCACTTCCTTGGTTAGTGTAACCCCAGTATACTTTATGCTATTTGTGGCTATAGTGAAAGGTGAAGTTTCTCTGATTTCCCTCTCTGCTTCTCTATCCTTTGTGTATAGGAAGGCTATTGATTTTTTTTTTTTTTTGAGTTGATCTTGTATCCTGACACATCACTGAAGGTATTTTTCAGATGTAGAAGTTCTTTGGTAGAGTTTTTGGGGTCACTGATGTATACTATCTTATCATCTGCAAGTAACAAAAGTTTGACTTCTTTTCCAAATCGAATCCCCTTAATCCCCTTATTGCTATTGCTAGAACTTCAAACACTATATTGCAGAGATATGGTGAGAGTGGACAGCCTTGTCTTGTTCCTGATTTTAGTGGAATGGCTTTGAGTTTCTCTCCATTTAATTTGATATTAGCTGTTGGCTTGCTTTATATTGCTTTTATTATATTTAGATGTGATCCTTGTATCCCTAACCTCTCCAAGATCTTTATTGTAAAGGGGTGTTGAATTTTGTCAAATGCTTTTTCAGCTTCTAATGAAATAATCATTTAGTTTTTTTTTTCCTTCAGTTTATTTATATGATGGATTACATTGATAGATTTTTGTATGTTGAACCAGCCCTGCATCTCTGGGATGAAGCCTACTTGATCATAATGGATAATTTTTGATGTGTTTTTGGATTCAGTTTGCCAGTATTTTATTGAGAATTTTCGCATCAGTGTTTCTGAGAGAGATCGGTCTGTAATTCTCTTTCTTGGTTGAGTCTTTGTGTGGTTTTGGTATCAGGGTAACTGTAGCTGCATGAAACCTCTTTTGTTTCTATAATGTGAGACACCATAAGGAGCATGGGTATCAACTCTTCTTGGAAGTTCTGGTAAAATTCTCTATTGTAACCATCTGGTCCTGGGCTTTTTTCGGTAGGGAGGTTTTTGATGGCAGCTTCTATTTCCTCATGACTTATAGGTCTATTTAAATTGTTCACCTGGTCTTGATTTAATTGTGGTATATGGTATTTATCTAAAAACAAGTCCATTTCTTTTACATTTTCCAACTTTGTAGCATATAAGCCTTTGTAGTAAGACCTAATTACTCTCTGAATTTCCTCAGTGTCTGTTGTTATGTCCCCCTTTTCATTTCTGATCTTGTTAATTTGCATGTTCTCTCTACCTTTTGATTAGTTTGATTAGGAACTTGTCAATCTTGTTGATTTTCTCAAAGAACCAGCTCTTTGTTTCATTGATTCTTTGGATTATTGTATGTGTTTCTATTTTGTTGATTTCAGCTCTCAGTTTGATTATTTCCAGTCTTCTACTCCTCCTGGGTGAGTCTGCTTCTTTTTTTTCTAGAGATTTCAGCTGTCCTGTTAAGTCTCTAATGTGGGCTTTCTCTGTTTTCTTTATGTGGGCACTTAGTGCTATGAATTTTCCCCTTAGCACTGCTTTCATAGTGTCCCATAGGTTTGGGTATGTTGTGACTTTTTTGTTGTTGTTGAATTCAAGGAAGACTTTAATTTCTTTCTTTATTTCTTCTCTGACCCAGGGGTGGTTCAGCAGTTGCCTGTTCAGTTTCCATGAGTTTGTAGGCTTTCTGGGGGTAGAATTGTTGTTAAATTCTAACTTTATTCCATGTTGATCTGATAAGACACAGGTGGTTACTATTTTTTTTTTTTGTATCTGTGGAGGTTTGTTTTGTTATCAAGTACGTGATCAATTTTCGAGAAGGTTCCATGAGATGCTGAGAAGAAGGTATATTCTTTCCTATTTGGGTGAAATGTTCTATCGATGTCTGTTAAGTCCACTTGATTCATTACCTCTGTTAGTTTTCTTATTTCTCTGTTAGGTTTCTGTCTAGTTGACCTGTCCATTGATAAGAGAGGAGTGTTGAAGTCTCCTACCATTAGTGTGTGAGATTTGATGTGTGCTTTGAGTTCTAGTAATGTTTCTTTTATATATGTAGGTACTTTTATATTAGGGGCATAGATATTCAGGATTGGGACTTCATCCTGATGAATTGTTCCTGTTATGAGTAAAAAGTGTCCCACTTCATTTCTTCTGATTGATTTTAGTTTGAAGTCAACTTTGTTAGAAATTAGTATGGCCACACTTGCTTGTTTCTTAGGTCCATTTGATTGAAAAACCTTTTCCCAACCCTTTACTCTGAGTAAATGTCTGTCTTTTTGGTGCAGGTGTTTCTTTTTTTTCTTTTTTTTTCTTTTTATTGTTTATTTATTTATTAAAGATTTCTGCCTTCTCCCCGCCACCACCTCCCATTTCCCTCCCCCTCCCCCATCAAGTCCCCCTCCCTCATCATCCCTAAGAGTAATCCGGGTTCCCTGCCCCGTGGGAAGTCCAAGGACCACCCACCTCCATCCAGGTCTAGTAAGGTGAGCATCCAAACTGCCTAGGCTCCCACAAAGCCAGTACGTGCAGTAGGATCAAAAACCCATTGCCATTGTTCTTGAGTTCTCAGTAGTCCTCATTGTCCATTATGTTCAGCAAGTCCGGTTTTATCCCATGCTTTTTCAGACCCAGGCCAGCTGGCCTTGGTGAGTTCGTGATAGAACATCCCCATTGTCTCAGTGTGTGGGTGCACCCCTCGCGGTCCTAAGTTCCTTGCTCGTGCTCTGTCTCCTGCTCATGATTTGGACCTTGAGATTTCAGTCCGGTGCTCCAATGTGGGTCTTTGTCTCTGTCTCCTTTCATCGCCTAAATGTTTTTCTTTGGGTTCACCTTCTTAATTAGCTTCTCTAGGACCACGCATAATAGGCTCAACGTCCCCTATTCATGGCTAGAAACCAAATATGAGTGAGTACATCCCATGTTCCTCTTTTTGGGTCTGGCTCACCTCGCTCAGGATAGTGTTTTCTATTTCTGTCCATTTGCCTGCAAAATTCAGGAAGTCATTGTTTTTTACTGCTGAGTAGTACTCTAATATGTATATATTCCATACTTTCTTCATCCATTCTTCCATTGAAGGGCATCTAGGTTGTTTTTCCAGGTTCTGGCTATTACAAACAATGCTGCTATGAACATAGTTGAGCATATACTTTTGTCGTATGATAGGGCATTTCTTGGATATATTCCCAAGAGTGGTATTAGGTTTCTGTCTGATTGACCTGTCCATTGGTTAGAGAGGTGTGTTGAAGTCTCCTACTACTAGTGTGTGTGGTTTGATGTCTGCCTTGAGTTTTAGTAATATTTCTTTTACATAAGTGGGTGCTTTTATATTAGGGGTGTAGATATTCAGGATTGAGACTTCATCCTGATGAATTGTTCCTGTTATGAGTATAAAGTGTCCATCTCGATCTCTTCTGATTGATTTTAGTTTGAAGTCCGTTTTGTTAGAAATTAGTATGGCCACACCTGCTTTTTTCTTAGGACCATTTGCTTGAAAAACCTTTTCCCATCCCTTTAGTCTGAGTAGATGCCTGTCTTTGTGGTTGAGATGTGTTTCTTGCAAACAGCAGAATGTTGGATCCTGTTTTCGTATCCAATCTTTTAGTCTGTGTCTTTTTATAGGTGAATTGAGACCATTAATATTAAGTGATATTAATGACCAGTGGTTTTTTACTCTGGTTATTCCTATTGTTTTTGGTAGTAGAGTTTGTGTGTCTCCCTTCTTTGAGTCGTGCTGGTGAAGGGTCACTAGATGCCTAAGTTATTGTAGGCAGTGTTGGCTATGTTGGATTCCTTGTGTTGTGATTTTCCTTCTATTACTTTCTGTAGGGCTGGATTTGTGGCTACGTATTGTTTAAATTTGTTCTTATCCTGGAATGTCTTGTTTTCTCCATTGATAGTGAACGATAGCTTGGCTGGGTATAGTAGTTTGGGTTTGCATCCATGGTCTCTTAGTTTCTGCAGTACCTCTATCCAGGACCTTCTGGCTTTCATGGTTTCCATAGAGAAGTCAGGTGTAAGTCTGATCGGTTTACCTTTATAAGTAACTTGCCCTTTTTCCTTTGCAGCTCTTAATATTCTTTCTTTAATCTGTATATTTTGTGTTTTGATTATAATATGGGGAGGGGATGTTTTTCTTTGATCCAGTCTGTTTGGTGTTCTGTATGCTTCTTGAATATTCAAAGGAATATCTTTCTTTATGTTGGGAAAGTTTTCTTCTATAATTTTGTGAAAAATATTTTCTGGACCTTTGAGTTGTGACTCTTCTCCTTCTTGTATCCCTATTATTCTTAGGTTTGGTCTTTTTATTGTGTCCCATATTTCCTGAATGTTTTGCGACGAAACCTTGTTGGTTTTGCTGTTTTCTTTGATCAGTGCGTTTATTTTCTCTATGTTGTCTTCAGAATCTGAGATTCTTTCTTCCATCCTTTGTAGTCTGTTGATTATGCTTGTTTCTGTAGCCTCTGCTCGTTGACCTAGATTTTCTATATCCAACTGGTCCTCATTTTGTGTTTTCTTCCTTGCTTCAATTTCCGTTTTCAATTCTTGAACTGTTTCCATTACCTGTTTGATCGTTTTTTTCTTGGTTTCCCAGGGCATCATTTACGTATTTACTCATTTCATCAAACTTTTTGTTATACTTCTCATCCATTTCTATAAGGGTGTTTTTTACATGTTGTTTCAGGGACTCTATTGCTTTCATAAAGTCAATTTTTTTCCACTTCTTCTTTGTTAGGGTGTTCAAGTCCTTGTGTTGTAAGATCATTGGGTTCTGGTGTTTCCATGTTGTTTTTCATATTGTTGGGTGAATTCTTGCCTTGGCGCCTGCCCATCTCCTCCTAACAATGCTATCTAATGGGTCTTTTAAGTCAAGAACAGGTTTCCCTGCTGACCAAGGGCCCCGCTTACAAAGTGCCCTGGCTCCATTTCCTGGCTCCAGCCGTGGGCCAAGATCGCTCTCACCACTCAGAAGGATCTTCAGGACCAGGACCAGGCTCCCCGTTTGCCCAGGACCTCATCCACAAAAGGCCTACCCCTTTGTAGGCCAGCCACCAAGACAGAGAAACTCCCACTGTCCTCTGCCCTGAGCTCCCGACCCAGTGCCCAAACAGGCTATACTGGGTGATCTCGCAGCCCCTCAGAAGTGAGGGGGAGTGGAAGAGGGCCCTGGGCACAAGCTGGGATGTGCCAGAAATAGAGAGGTCGCAGCAGAGGAGGAGCAGCCCCTGCAGAGGGTATCAGCCTTTGCAGGCCTACCAGGGGGGTGAAGGGGGTCTGAGAATGCTCCCGCTCCATTTCCTGTGTCCAGGCGCAGGCCCAGAACACTCTCCCCACTCAGGAGGCTCTTCAGGGACAGGACGCGGCTCCTCGTTCGCCCTTGGACCTCGCCAATAAAAGGCCTCCCTCTCTACAGGCCAGGCCCCCCAAAAACCTACTTGATTTAACTGAGCGGGCCAGTGGTCTGCCGCTTCTGTCCGCGCAGGCTGAGGATCCGCTGCTGCCGTCCGCCGCGGGCCGGGGCTCAGCCGCTGCTGCTGTCCGCCGCGGGCCCGGGCTCCTTCAACACCGCGGAGCCTCGACCTCTCCCCAGCCGCCTTAAAGAGCTGCCGCCTATCGTCGGTCACCGCCTAAGCGTGAAGCTGCTCGGACTTGGCTGCCGGTGAGCCTGGGGAGCCGACCGGTGAGGGCTCAACTTAGTTGAGGGAAGTCTGGGCCTGAGGAGCGGTCGCGCGCAATGGCCTCTCTGCCTCGGTTGCCTGCGGCCACGCGCGAGATACAGGACCAGGGTCAGGCGAGAGTGGTGGACCTTCTCCCTAGCATCCGTGGCCAGGGGTGGGTGGCGCGGGCACTGATCCCAGCCTCCATGTATCCGCGTTCTCCTGCGACCAGCTGCAGTGGCTCCTGCTGGGACTTTCCTCTGAAGGACAGGTGCTCGGCGTGGACATCACAGGAAAGAGCTCCCTGGTACAGTGCATCAGTCAGGTAAGCACTGCGTGCCCTGGCAGTCTTAGGGCATTTTCCCACGCTTTCTCTGGGGGAGGGGGTGTTACCAGTGCTCAGAAAACTGCATTCAGATCCTCAGCTGGGGCCCTAGTGCATACCCAGCTAGTCACTGCTTTTGGTAACTAGAACTCGCGAGATGTATGAAACGATGCAGAAAACCCTGTTTTCTTCTAGTTGAGAAACTGTCTACCCCCATTCCCACCCCATCTTACCTCTGAAAGATTGGGTCACATTAAGTTTCTAGACTCTACTGCGAATTCAGGAATTCACAATGAAAATTGGATTTTAGTATTCGGTCTTTGCTTTTCTACTCTATAATTAAGCTATTTTGAGAGTTCATTGTCAAAGTGATGTATCTTTTTATGCTTACTACCGTCACTCCCTTATCATCCCCATTTATCTCCAGAAGTTGCTCATTCATGTTTTTAAACCATTCCATTTTCCGGGTCTGGAGAAGTGCTCCAGCATTTGTAAGGTCATTGTCTGTAGAGGCGTTCCCTTGAGCTGGGATGACTCTGAGATAAATCGGTGTCATTTTGTATACCTTCATTTCTTGGGGATTTACAGACTGCATTAAGCACGTGTCTTCTTAAGTTTTGGGTGCATTCATTCCCCTGCATTTGGTTGACTGGAGTTATACTGTGATGATGATTCTGTTTTAATTCCCGAAGTGGAACTAGCTTAATTATCCTATCATTCATATTGGAACACAATGGTCATGTCATTTCATGTTAATTTCAGTTGCATCTCTTTGGCATCTGTTAAAGTTTTCTTTGAAAAATACTGCAAATGATATTTTGATTTTTTTCTTTTCTTTTTTTTATTTTTTCATTCAAAAATTTCCACTTCCTCCCCTCCTCCCATTCCCCTCCCACTCCCCCACTCACCCTCCTCTTTCCCCCTGCAGTCCTAAGAGAGGGCAGGGTACCCTGCCCTGTGGGAGGTCCAAGGCCCTCCCCCCTCCATCCAGGCTTAGGAAGATGTGTATCCAAATAGACTAGGGTCCTAAAAAGCCAGTACATACAGTAGAAACAAGTCCCAGTGTCATTATCAATGGCTTCTCAGTCCGCCCCCATTGTGAGCCACATTCAGAGAGTCCGGTTTTTTCATATGCTCGTTCAGTCCCAGTCCAGCTGGATTTGGTGAGCTCCCATTAGATCAGGCACACTGTCTCAGTGGGTAGACCAACCCCTCGTGGTCTTGACTTCCTTGCTTATCTTCTCCCTCTTTCTGCTCTTCAACTGGACCTTTGGAGCTCAGTCCAGTGCTCTGAATTGGGTATCTGTCTCTATCTCCATCCATTATCTGAAAAAGGTTCTATGGTGATATTTGAGATATTCATCAGTGTGACTATGGCACAAGGCCAGTTCAGGCACCCTCTCCTGTGCTGCCCAAGAAATGAGCTGGGGCATCCCCATGGACACCTGGGATCCCCTCTAGAGCCAAGTCTCTTGCCAACACTAAAATGGCTCCCTTAATGAAGATATCTTCTATGCTCCTATATCCGCCCTCCCTCCATCTCCACCCTCCCACTCCCCCAAGCTCTCCCCAATCCTTCCCTTATCCCTTCTCTCTCCCCCTCTCCCCTTTTCCCCACTCCACCCTCACTCCCACCCCAGGCTCCCAACTTTTGCCGGGAAATCTGTCTGCTTCCAATTTCCAGGAGGATCTATATATGTTTTTCTTTGGGTTCACCTTATTATTTGGCTTCTCTAGGCTTGTGAACTATAGGCTAAATGTCCTTTGTTTATGGCTAGAGTCCACTAATGAGTGAGTACATACCATATTCATATTTTTGTGTCTAGGTTATTTCACTCAGTAAAGTGTTTTCTGTTTCCATCCATTTGCATGCAAAATTCAAGATGTCATTGTTTTTTTTTTTTTTTTTACCACTGAGTAGTACTCTAATGCATATATATTCCATACTTTCTTTATCCATTCTTCCATTGAGGGACATCTAGGTTGTTTCCAGGTTCTGGCTATTACAAATAAAGCTGCTATGAACATAGTTGAACAAATGCTTTTGAAGTATGATTGGGCATCTCTTGGGTATATTCCCAAAGAGTGGTATTGCTGGATCTTGAGGTAAGTTGATCGAAATTTCCTGAGCAACTGCCAGACTGATTTCCAAAGTGGTTGCACAAGTTTGCATTCCCATCAGCAATGGATAAGTATACCCCTTACTCCACATTCTCTCCAGCATAGGCTGTCATTGGTGTTTTTGATTTTAGCCATGCTGACAGGTGTAAGATGGTATCTCAAAGTTGTTTTGACTTGCATTTCCCTGATCGCTAAGGAGTTTGAACATGACCTTAAGTGTCTTTTGGCCATTTGAACTTCGTCTGCTGAGAATTCTCTGTTCAGTTCAGTACCCCATTTTTTAATTGGATTAATTAGAGTTTTGATGTCCAGTTTCTTGAGTTCTTTATGTATTTTGGAGATCAGACCTTTGTCAGATGTGGGGTTGGTGAAGATCTTCTCCCATTCAGAAGGATGCCTTTTTGTCTCCAATGACAGTGGTTTTTTTTTTTTTTTTGCATTAAAGAAGCTTCTCAGTGTCAGGAGTTCCCATTTAGTCAATGTTGCTCTTGTTGTCTGTGCTAGTGGGGTTATATGGAGGAATTGGTCTCCTGTGCCCATGTGTTGCCGTCTACTTCCCAGTTTCTCTTCTATCAGGTTCAGTGTGGTCAGATTCATATTGAGGTCTTTAATCCGTTTGGACTTGAGTTTTGCACATGGTGATAGATATGAATCTATTTTCATTCTTCTACAGGTTGACATCCAGTTATGCCAGCACCATTTGTTGAAGATGCTTTCTTCATTTCTTCCATTGTATAATTTTAGTTCCTTTGTCGAAAATCAGGTGTTCATAGGTTTGTGGGTTAATATCTGGGTCTTCGATTCAATTCCATTGTCTGCATCTCTGTTTTTATGCCAATACCAAGCTGTTTTCACTACTTTAGCTCTGTAATAGAGTTTGAAGTCAGCGATGGTAATGCCTCCAGAAATACCTTTATTGTACAGGAATGGTTTGGCTATCCTGGGTTTTTTGTTCTTCCATATAAAGTTGATTATTGTTCTCTCAAGGTCTGTGAAGAATTTTGTTGGGATTTTGATGGGGATTGAGTTGAATTTATAGATTGCCTTTGGTAGAACTGCTGTTTTTACTATGTTGATCCTACCCATTCAAGAGCATGGGAGATCCTTCCATTTTCTGGTATGCTCTTGAATTTCTTTCTTCAAAGCCTTAAAGTTCTTGTCAAATACATCTTTCACTTCCTTGGTTAGTGTAACCCCAGTATACTTTATGCTATTTGTGGCTATAGTGAAAGGTGAAGTTTCTCTGATTTCCCTCTCTGCTTCTCTATCCTTTGTGTATAGGAAGGCTATTGATTTTTTTTTTTTGAGTTGATCTTGTATCCTGACACATCACTGAAGGTATTTTTCAGATGTAGAAGTTCTTTGGTAGAGTTTTTGGGGTCACTGATGTATACTATCTTATCATCTGCAAGTAACAAAAGTTTGACTTCTTTTCCAAATCGAATCCCCTTAATCCCCTTATTGCTATTGCTAGAACTTCAAACACTATATTGCAGAGATATGGTGAGAGTGGACAGCCTTGTCTTGTTCCTGATTTTAGTGGAATGGCTTTGAGTTTCTCTCCATTTAATTTGATATTAGCTGTTGGCTTGCTTTATATTGCTTTTATTATATTTAGATGTGATCCTTGTATCCCTAACCTCTCCAAGATCTTTATTGTAAAGGGGTGTTGAATTTTGTCAAATGCTTTTTCAGCTTCTAATGAAATAATCATTTAGTTTTTTTTCCCTTCAGTTTATTTATATGATGGATTACATTGATAGATTTTTGTATGTTGAACCAGCCCTGCATCTCTGGGATGAAGCCTACTTGATCATAATGGATAATTTTTGATGTGTTTTTGGATTCAGTTTGCCAGTATTTTATTGAGAATTTTCGCATCAGTGTTTCTGAGAGAGATCGGTCTGTAATTCTCTTTCTTGGTTGAGTCTTTGTGTGGTTTTGGTATCAGGGTAACTGTAGCTGCATGAAACCTCTTTTGTTTCTATAATGTGAGACACCATAAGGAGCATGGGTATCAACTCTTCTTGGAAGTTCTGGTAAAATTCTCTATTGTAACCATCTGGTCCTGGGCTTTTTTTGGTAGGGAGGTTTTTGATGGCAGCTTCTATTTCCTCATGACTTATAGGTCTATTTAAATTGTTCACCTGGTCTTGATTTAATTGTGGTATATGGTATTTATCTAAAAACAAGTCCATTTCTTTTACATTTTCCAACTTTGTAGCATATAAGCCTTTGTAGTAAGACCTAATTACTCTCTGAATTTCCTCAGTGTCTGTTGTTATGTCCCCATTTTCATTTCTGATCTTGTTAATTTGCATGTTCTCTCTACCTTTTGATTAGTTTGATTAGGAACTTGTCAATCTTGTTGATTTTCTCAAAGAACCAGCTCTTTGTTTCATTGATTCTTTGGATTATTGTATGTGTTTCTATTTTGTTGATTTCAGCTCTCAGTTTGATTATTTCCAGTCTTCTACTCCTCCTGGGTGAGTCTGCTTCTTTTTTTTCTAGAGATTTCAGCTGTCCTGTTAAGTCTCTAATGTGGGCTTTCTCTGTTTTCTTTATGTGGGCACTTAGTGCTATGAATTTTCCCCTTAGCACTGCTTTCATAGTGTCCCATAGGTTTGGGTATGTTGTGACTTTTTTGTTGTTGTTGAATTCAAGGAAGACTTTAATTTCTTTCTTTATTTCTTCCCTGACCCAGGGGTGGTTCAGTAGTTGCCTGTTCAGTTTCCATGAGTTTGTAGGCTTTCTGGGGGTAGAATTGTTGTTAAATTCTAACTTTATTCCATGTTGATCTGATAAGACACAGGTGGTTACTATTTTTTTTTTTTTGTATCTGTGGAGGTTTGTTTTGTTATCAAGTACGTGATCAATTTTCGAGAAGGTTCCATGAGATGCTGAGAAGAAGGTATATTCTTTCCTATTTGGGTGAAATGTTCTATCGATGTCTGTTAAGTCCACTTGATTCATTACCTCTGTTAGTTTTCTTATTTCTCTGTTAGGTTTCTGTCTAGTTGACCTGTCCATTGATAAGAGAGGAGTGTTGAAGTCTCCTACCATTAGTGTGTGAGATTTGATGTGTGCTTTGAGTTCTAGTAATGTTTCTTTTATATATGTAGGTACTTTTATATTAGGGGCATAGATATTCAGGATTGGGACTTCATCCTGATGAATTGTTCCTGTTATGAGTAAAAAGTGTCCCACTTCATTTCTTCTGATTGATTTTAGTTTGAAGTCAACTTTGTTAGAAATTAGTATGGCCACACTTGCTTGTTTCTTAGGTCCATTTGATTGAAAAACCTTTTCCCAACCCTTTACTCTGAGTAAATGTCTGTCTTTTTGGTGCAGGTGTTTCTTTTTTTTCTTTTTTTTTCTTTTTATTGTTTATTTATTTATTAAAGATTTCTGCCTTCTCCCCGCCACCACCTCCCATTTCCCTCCCCCTCCCCCATCAAGTCCCCCTCCCTCATCATCCCTAAGAGTAATCCGGGTTCCCTGCCCCGTGGGAAGTCCAAGGACCACCCACCTCCATCCAGGTCTAGTAAGGTGAGCATCCAAACTGCCTAGGCTCCCACAAAGCCAGTACGTGCAGTAGGATCAAAAACCCATTGCCATTGTTCTTGAGTTCTCAGTAGTCCTCATTGTCCATTATGTTCAGCAAGTCCGGTTTTATCCCATGCTTTTTCAGACCCAGGCCAGCTGGCCTTGGTGAGTTCGTGATAGAACATCCCCATTGTCTCAGTGTGTGGGTGCACCCCTCGCGGTCCTAAGTTCCTTGCTCGTGCTCTGTCTCCTGCTCATGATTTGGACCTTGGGATTTCAGTCCGGTGCTCCAATGTGGGTCTTTGTCTCTGTCTCCTTTCATCGCCTAAATGTTTTTCTTTGGGTTCACCTTCTTAATTAGCTTCTCTAGGACCACGCATAATAGGCTCAACGTCCCCTATTCATGGCTAGAAACCAAATATGAGTGAGTACATCCCATGTTCCTCTTTTTGGGTCTGGCTCACCTCGCTCAGGATAGTGTTTTCTATTTCTGTCCATTTGCCTGCAAAATTCAGGAAGTCATTGCTTTTTACTGCTGAGTAGTACTCTAATATGTATATATTCCATACTTTCTTCATCCATTCTTCCATTGAAGGGCATCTAGGTTGTTTTTCCAGGTTCTGGCTATTACAAACAATGCTGCTATGAACATAGTTGAGCATATACTTTTGTCGTATGATAGGGCATTTCTTGGATATATTCCCAAGAGTGGTATTAGGTTTCTGTCTGATTGACCTGTCCATTGGTTAGAGAGGTGTGTTGAAGTCTCCTACTACTAGTGTGTGTGGTTTGATGTCTGCCTTGAGTTTTAGTAATATTTCTTTTACATAAGTGGGTGCTTTTATATTAGGGGTGTAGATATTCAGGATTGAGACTTCATCCTGATGAATTGTTCCTGTTATGAGTATAAAGTGTCCATCTCGATCTCTTCTGATTGATTTTAGTTTGAAGTCCGTTTTGTTAGAAATTAGTATGGCCACACCTGCTTTTTTCTTAGGACCATTTGCTTGAAAAACCTTTTCCCATCCCTTTAGTCTGAGTAGATGCCTGTCTTTGTGGTTGAGATGTGTTTCTTGCAAACAGCAGAATGTTGGATCCTGTTTTCGTATCCAATCTTTTAGTCTGTGTCTTTTTATAGGTGAATTGAGACCATTAATATTAAGTGATATTAATGACCAGTGTTTTTTTACTCTGGTTATTCCTATTGTTTTTGGTAGTAGAGTTTGTGTGTCTCCCTTCTTTGAGTCGTGCTGGTGAAGGGTCACTAGATGCCTAAGTTATTGTAGGCAGTGTTGGCTATGTTGGATTCCTTGTGTTGTGATTTTCCTTCTATTACTTTCTGTAGGGCTGGATTTGTGGCTACGTATTGTTTAAATTTGTTCTTATCCTGGAATGTCTTGTTTTCTCCATTGATAGTGAACGATAGCTTGGCTGGGTATAGTAGTTTGGGTTTGCATCCATGGTCTCTTAGTTTCTGCAGTACCTCTATCCAGGACCTTCTGGCTTTCATGGTTTCCATAGAGAAGTCAGGTGTAAGTCTGATCGGTTTACCTTTATAAGTAACTTGCCCTTTTTCCTTTGCAGCTCTTAATATTCTTTCTTTAATCTGTATATTTTGTGTTTTGATTATAATATGGGGAGGGGATGTTTTTCTTTGATCCAGTCTGTTTGGTGTTCTGTATGCTTCTTGAATATTCAAAGGAATATCTTTCTTTATGTTGGGAAAGTTTTCTTCTATAATTTTGTGAAAAATATTTTCTGGACCTTTGAGTTGTGACTCTTCTCCTTCTTGTATCCCTATTATTCTTAGGTTTGGTCTTTTTATTGTGTCCCATATTTCCTGAATGTTTTGCGACGAAACCTTGTTGGTTTTGCTGTTTTCTTTGATCAGTGCGTTTATTTTCTCTATGTTGTCTTCAGAATCTGAGATTCTTTCTTCCATCCTTTGTAGTCTGTTGATTATGCTTGTTTCTGTAGCCTCTGCTCGTTGACCTAGATTTTCTATATCCAACTGGTCCTCATTTTGTGTTTTCTTCCTTGCTTCAATTTCCGTTTTCAATTCTTGAACTGTTTCCATTACCTGTTTGATCATTTTTTTCTTGGTTTCCCAGGGCATCATTTACGTATTTACTCATTTCATCAAACTTTTTGTTATACTTCTCATCCATTTCTATAAGGGTGTTTTTTACATGTTGTTTCAGGGACTCTATTGCTTTCATAAAGTCAATTTTTTTCCACTTCTTCTTTGTTAGGGTGTTCAAGTCCTTGTGTTGTAAGATCATTGGGTTCTGGTGTTTCCATGTTGTTTTTCATATTGTTGGGTGAATTCTTGCCTTGGCGCCTGCCCATCTCCTCCTAACAATGCTATCTAATGGGTCTTTTAAGTCAAGAACAGGTTTCCCTGCTGACCAAGGGCCCCGCTTACAAAGTGCCCTTGCTCCGTTGTTTCCTGGCTCCTGCCATGGGGCAAGATCGCTCTCACCACTCAGAAGGATCTTCAGGACCAGGACCAGGCTCCCCGTTTGCCCGGGACCTCATCCACAAAAGGCCTACCCCTTTGTAGGCCAGCCACCAAGACAGAGAAACTCCCACTGTCCTCTGCCCTGAGCTCCCGACCCAGTGCCCAAACAGGCTATACTGGGTGATCTGGCAGCCCCTCAGAAGGGAGGGGGAGTGGAAGAGGGCCCTGGGCACAAGCTGGGATGTGCCAGAAATAGAGAGGTCGCAGCAGAGGAGGAGCAGCCCCTGCAGAGGGTATCAGCCTTTGCAGGCCTACCAGGGGGGTGAAGGGGGTCTGAGAATGCTCCTGCTCCATTTCCTGTGTCCAGGCGCAGGCCCAGAACACTCTCCCCACTCAGGAGGGTCTTCAGGGACAGGACGCGGCTCCTCGTTCGCCCTTGGACCTCGCCAATAAAAGGCCTCCCTCTCTACAGGCCAGGCCCCCCAAAAACCTACTTGATTTAACTGAGCGGGCCAGTGGTCTGCCGCTTCTTTCCCTTGGGCTGAGGATCCGCTGCTGCCGTCCGCCGCGGGCCGGGGCTCCGCCGCTGCTGCAGTCCACCGGCCGCGGGCCCGGGCTCCTTCAACACCGGGGAGCCTCGACCTCTCCCCAGCCGCCTTAAAGAGCTGCCGCCTATCTTCGGTCACCGCCTAAGCGTGAAGCTGCTCGGACTTGGCTGCCGGTGAGCCTGGGGAGCCGACCGGTGAGGGCTCAACTTAGTTGAGGGAAGTCTGGGCCTGAGGAGCGGTCGCGCGCAATGGCCTCTCTGCCTCGGTTGCCTGCGGCCACGCGCGAGATACAGGACCCGGGTCAGGCGAGAGTGGTGGACCTTCTCCCTAGCATCCGTGGCCAGGGGTGGGTGGCGCGGGCACTGATCCCAGCCTCCATGTATCCGCGTTCTCCTGCGACCAGCTGCAGTGGCTCCTGCTGGGACTTTCCTCTGAAGGACAGGTGCTAGGCATGGACATCGCAGGAAAGAGCTCCCTGGTACAGTGCATCAGTCAGGTAAGCACTGCGTGCCCTGGCAGTCTTAGGGCATTTTCCCACGCTTTCTCTGGGGGAGGGGGTGTTACCAGTGCTCAGAAAACTGCATTCAGATCCTCAGCTGGGGCCCTAGTGCATACCCAGCTAGTCACTGCTTTTGGTAACTAGAACTCGCGAGATGTATGAAACGATGCAGAAAACCCTGTTTTCTTCTAGTTGAGAAACTGTCTACCCCCATTCCCACCCCATCTTACCTCTGAAAGATTGGGTCACATTAAGTTTCTAGACTCTACTGCGAATTCAGGAATTCACAATGAAAATTGGATTTTAGTATTCGGTCTTTGCTTTTCTACTCTATAATTAAGCTATTTTGAGAGTTCATTGTCAAAGTGATGTATCTTTTTATGCTTACTACCGTCACTCCCTTATCATCCCCATTTATCTCCAGAAGTTGCTCATTCATGTTTTTAAACCATTCCATTTTCCGGGTCTGGAGAAGTGCTCCAGCATTTGTAAGGTCATTGTCTGTAGAGGCGTTCCCTTGAGCTGGGATGACTCTGAGATAAATCGGTGTCATTTTGTATACCTTCATTTCTTGGGGATTTACAGACTGCATTAAGCACGTGTCTTCTTAAGTTTTGGGTGCATTCATTCCCCTGCATTTGGTTGACTGGAGTTATACTGTGATGATGATTCTGTTTTAATTCCCGAAGTGGAACTAGCTTAATTATCCTATCATTCATATTGGAACACAATGGTCATGTCATTTCATGTTAATTTCAGTTGCATCTCTTTGGCATCTGTTAAAGTTTTCTTTGAAAAATACTGCAAATGATATTTTGATTTTTTTCTTTTCTTTTTTTTATTTTTTCATTCAAAAATTTCCACTTCCTCCCCTCCTCCCATTCCCCTCCCACTCCCCCACTCACCCTCCTCTTTCCCCCTGCAGTCCTAAGAGAGGGCAGGGTACCCTGCCCTGTGGGAGGTCCAAGGCCCTCCCCCCTCCATCCAGGCTTAGGAAGATGTGTATCCAAATAGACTAGGGTCCTAAAAAGCCAGTACATACAGTAGAAACAAGTCCCAGTGTCATTATCAATGGCTTCTCAGTCCGCCCCCATTGTGAGCCACATTCAGAGAGTCCGGTTTTTTCATATGCTCCTTCAGTCCCAGTCCAGCTGGATTTGGTGAGCTCCCATTAGATCAGGCACACTGTCTCAGTGGGTAGACCAACCCCTCGTGGTCTTGACTTCCTTGCTTATCTTCTCCCTCTTTCTGCTCTTCAACTGGACCTTTGGAGCTCAGTCCAGTGCTCTGAATTGGGTATCTGTCTCTATCTCCATCCATTATCTGAAAAAGGTTCTATGGTGATATTTGAGATATTCATCAGTGTGACTATGGGACAAGGCCAGTTCAGGCACCCTCTCCTGTGCTGCCCAAGAAATGAGCTGGGGCATCCCCATGGACACCTGGGATCCCCTCTAGAGCCAAGTCTCTTGCCAACACTAAAATGGCTCCCTTAATGAAGATATCTTCTATGCTCCTATATCCGCCCTTCCTCCATCTCCACCCTCCCACTCCCCCAAGCTCTCCCCAATCCTTCCCTTATCCCTTCTCTCTCCCCCTCTCCCCTTTTCCCCACTCCACCCTCACTCCCACCCCAGGCTCCCAACTTTTGCCGGGAAATCTGTCTGCTTCCAATTTCCAGGAGGATCTATATATGTTTTTCTTTGGGTTCACCTTATTATTTGGCTTCTCTAGGCTTGTGAACTATAGGCTAAATGTCCTTTGTTTATGGCTAGAGTCCACTAATGAGTGAGTACATACCATATTCATATTTTTGTGTCTAGGTTATTTCACTCAGTAAAGTGTTTTCTGTTTCCATCCATTTGCATGCAAAATTCAAGATGTCATTGTTTTTTTTTTTTTTTTTTACCACTGAGTAGTACTCTAATGCATATATATTCCATACTTTCTTTATCCATTCTTCCATTGAGGGACATCTAGGTTGTTTCCAGGTTCTGGCTATTACAAATAAAGCTGCTATGAACATAGTTGAACAAATGCTTTTGAAGTATGATTGGGCATCTCTTGGGTATATTCCCAAAGAGTGGTATTGCTGGATCTTGAGGTAAGTTGATCGAAATTTCCTGAGCAACTGCCAGACTGATTTCCAAAGTGGTTGCACAAGTTTGCATTCCCATCAGCAATGGATAAGTATACCCCTTACTCCACATTCTCTCCAGCATAGGCTGTCATTGGTGTTTTTGATTTTAGCCATGCTGACAGGTGTAAGACGGTATCTCAAAGTTGTTTTGACTTGCATTTCCCTGATCGCTAAGGAGTTTGAACATGACCTTAAGTGTCTTTTGGCCATTTGAACTTCGTCTGCTGAGAATTCTCTGTTCAGTTCAGTACCCCATTTTTTAATTGGATTAATTAGAGTTTTGATGTCCAGTTTCTTGAGTTCTTTATGTATTTTGGAGATCAGACCTTTGTCAGATGTGGGGTTGGTGAAGATCTTCTCCCATTCAGAAGGATGCCTTTTTGTCTCCAATGACAGTGGTTTTTTTTTTTTTTTTTGCATTAAAGAAGCTTCTCAGTGTCAGGAGTTCCCATTTAGTCAATGTTGCTCTTGTTGTCTGTGCTAGTGGGGTTATATGGAGGAATTGGTCTCCTGTGCCCATGTGTTGCAGTCTACTTCCCAGTTTCTCTTCTATCAGGTTCAGTGTGGTCAGATTCATATTGAGGTCTTTAATCCGTTTGGACTTGAGTTTTGCACATGGTGATAGATATGAATCTATTTTCATTCTTCTACAGGTTGACATCCAGTTATGCCAGCACCATTTGTTGAAGATGCTTTCTTCATTTCTTCCATTGTATAATTTTAGTTCCTTTGTCGAAAATCAGGTGTTCATAGGTTTGTGGGTTAATATCTGGGTCTTCGATTCAATTCCATTGTCTGCATCTCTGTTTTTATGCCAATACCAAGCTGTTTTCACTACTTTAGCTCTGTAATAGAGTTTGAAGTCAGCGATGGTAATGCCTCCAGAAATACCTTTATTGTACAGGAATGGTTTGGCTATCCTGGGTTTTTTGTTCTTCCATATAAAGTTGATTATTGTTCTCTCAAGGTCTGTGAAGAATTTTGTTGGGATTTTGATGGGGATTGAGTTGAATTTATAGATTGCCTTTGGTAGAACTGCTGTTTTTACTATGTTGATCCTACCCATTCAAGAGCATGGGAGATCCTTCCATTTTCTGGTATGCTCTTGAATTTCTTTCTTCAAAGCCTTAAAGTTCTTGTCAAATACATCTTTCACTTCCTTGGTTAGTGTAACCCCAGTATACTTTATGCTATTTGTGGCTATAGTGAAAGGTGAAGTTTCTCTGATTTCCCTCTCTGCTTCTCTATCCTTTGTGTATAGGAAGGCTATTGATTTTTTTTTTTTGAGTTGATCTTGTATCCTGACACATCACTGAAGGTATTTTTCAGATGTAGAAGTTCTTTGGTAGAGTTTTTGGGGTCACTGATGTATACTATCTTATCATCTGCAAGTAACAAAAGTTTGACTTCTTTTCCAAATCGAATCCCCTTAATCCCCTTATTGCTATTGCTAGAACTTCAAACACTATATTGCAGAGATATGGTGAGAGTGGACAGCCTTGTCTTGTTCCTGATTTTAGTGGAATGGCTTTGAGTTTCTCTCCATTTAATTTGATATTAGCTGTTGGCTTGCTTTATATTGCTTTTATTATATTTAGATGTGATCCTTGTATCCCTAACCTCTCCAAGATCTTTATTGTAAAGGGGTGTTGAATTTTGTCAAATGCTTTTTCAGCTTCTAATGAAATAATCATTTAGTTTTTTTTTTCCTTCAGTTTATTTATATGATGGATTACATTGATAGATTTTTGTATGTTGAACCAGCCCTGCATCTCTGGGATGAAGCCTACTTGATCATAATGGATAATTTTTGATGTGTTTTTGGATTCAGTTTGCCAGTATTTTATTGAGAATTTTCGCATCAGTGTTTCTGAGAGAGATTGGTCTGTAATTCTCTTTCTTGGTTGAGTCTTTGTGTGGTTTTGGTATCAGGGTAACTGTAGCTGCATGAAACCTCTTTTGTTTCTATAATGTGAGACACCATAAGGAGCATGGGTATCAACTCTTCTTGGAAGTTCTGGTAAAATTCTCTATTGTAACCATCTGGTCCTGGGCTTTTTTTGGTAGGGAGGTTTTTGATGGCAGCTTCTATTTCCTCATGACTTATAGGTCTATTTAAATTGTTCACCTGGTCTTGATTTAATTGTGGTATATGGTATTTATCTAAAAACAAGTCCATTTCTTTTACATTTTCCAACTTTGTAGCATATAAGCCTTTGTAGTAAGACCTAATTACTCTCTGAATTTCCTCAGTGTCTGTTGTTATGTCCCCCTTTTCATTTCTGATCTTGTTAATTTGCATGTTCTCTCTACCTTTTGATTAGTTTGATTAGGAACTTGTCAATCTTGTTGATTTTCTCAAAGAACCAGCTCTTTGTTTCATTGATTCTTTGGATTATTGTATGTGTTTCTATTTTGTTGATTTCAGCTCTCAGTTTGATTATTTCCAGTCTTCTACTCCTCCTGGGTGAGTCTGCTTCTTTTTTTTCTAGAGATTTCAGCTGTCCTGTTAAGTCTCTAATGTGGGCTTTCTCTGTTTTCTTTATGTGGGCACTTAGTGCTATGAATTTTCCCCTTAGCACTGCTTTCATAGTGTCCCATAGGTTTGGGTATGTTGTGACTTTTTTGTTGTTGTTGAATTCAAGGAAGACTTTAATTTCTTTCTTTATTTCTTCCCTGACCCAGGGGTGGTTCAGCAGTTGCCTGTTCAGTTTCCATGAGTTTGTAGGCTTTCTGGGGGTAGAATTGTTGTTAAATTCTAACTTTATTCCATGTTGATCTGATAAGACACAGGTGGTTACTATTTTTTTTTTTTTTTGTATCTGTGGAGGTTTGTTTTGTTATCAAGTACGTGATCAATTTTCGAGAAGGTTCCATGAGATGCTGAGAAGAAGGTATATTCTTTCCTATTTGGGTGAAATGTTCTATCGATGTCTGTTAAGTCCACTTGATTCATTACCTCTGTTAGTTTTCTTATTTCTCTGTTAGGTTTCTGTCTAGTTGACCTGTCCATTGATAAGAGAGGAGTGTTGAAGTCTCCTACCATTAGTGTGTGAGATTTGATGTGTGCTTTGAGTTCTAGTAATGTTTCTTTTATATATGTAGGTACTTTTATATTAGGGGCATAGATATTCAGGATTGGGACTTCATCCTGATGAATTGTTCCTGTTATGAGTAAAAAGTGTCCCACTTCATTTCTTCTGATTGATTTTAGTTTGAAGTCAACTTTGTTAGAAATTAGTATGGCCACACTTGCTTGTTTCTTAGGTCCATTTGATTGAAAAACCTTTTCCCAACCCTTTACTCTGAGTAAATGTCTGTCTTTTTGGTGCAGGTGTTTCTTTTTTTTCTTTTTTTTTCTTTTTATTGTTTATTTATTTATTAAAGATTTCTGCCTTCTCCCCGCCACCACCTCCCATTTCCCTCCCCCTCCCCCATCAAGTCCCCCTCCCTCATCATCCCTAAGAGTAATCCGGGTTCCCTGCCCCGTGGGAAGTCCAAGGACCACCCACCTCCATCCAGGTCTAGTAAGGTGAGCATCCAAACTGCCTAGGCTCCCACAAAGCCAGTACGTGCAGTAGGATCAAAAACCCATTGCCATTGTTCTTGAGTTCTCAGTAGTCCTCATTGTCCATTATGTTCAGCAAGTCCGGTTTTATCCCATGCTTTTTCAGACCCAGGCCAGCTGGCCTTGGTGAGTTCGTGATAGAACATCCCCATTGTCTCAGTGTGTGGGTGCACCCCTCGCGGTCCTAAGTTCCTTGCTCGTGCTCTGTCTCCTGCTCATGATTTGGACCTTGGGATTTCAGTCCGGTGCTCCAACGTGGGTCTTTGTCTCTGTCTCCTTTCATCGCCTAAATGTTTTTCTTTGGGTTCACCTTCTTATTTAGCTTCTCTAGGACCACGCATAATAGGCTCAACGTCCCCTATTCATGGCTAGAAACCAAATATGAGTGAGTACATCCCATGTTCCTCTTTTTGGGTCTGGCTCACCTCGCTCAGGATAGTGTTTTCTATTTCTGTCCATTTGCCTGCAAAATTCAGGAAGTCATTGTTTTTTACTGCTGAGTAGTACTCTAATATGTATATATTCCATACTTTCTTCATCCATTCTTCCATTGAAGGGCATCTAGGTTGTTTTTCCAGGTTCTGGCTATTACAAACAATGCTGCTATGAACATAGTTGAGCATATACTTTTGTCGTATGATAGGGCATTTCTTGGATATATTCCCAAGAGTGGTATTGCTGGGTCCAGGGGTAGGTGGATCCCGAAATTCCTGAGAAACCGCCACACTGTTTTCCAAAGTGGTTGCACAAGTTTGCATTCCCACCAGCAATGGATGAGTATACCCCTTTCTCCACAACCTCTCCAGCAATGGCTATCATTGGTGTTTTTTATTTTAGCCATTCTGACAGGTGTAAGATGGTATCTTAAAGTTGTCTTGATTTGCATTTCCCTGATTGCTAGGGAAGTTGAGCATGACCTTAAATGTCTTTTGGCCATTCGCACTTCCTCTGTTGAGAATTCTCTGTTCAGTTCAGTGCCCCATTTTTTAATTGGGTTGATTAGCCCTTTACGGTCTACTTTCTTGAGTTCTCTATATATTTTGGAGATCAGACCTTTGTCTGTTGCGGGGTTGGTGAAGATCTTCTCCCAGTCAGTGGGTTGCCTTTTTGTCTTAGTGACAGTGTCCTTTGCTTTACAGAAGCTTCTCAGTCTCAGGAGGTCCCATTTATTCAATGATGCCCTTAATGTCTGTGCTGCTGGGGTTGTATGTAGGAAGTGTTCTCCTGTGCCCATGTGTTGTAGAGTACTTCCCACTTTCTCTTCTGTCAGGTTCAGTGTGTTCGGACTGATATTGAGGTCTTTAATCCATTTGGATTTGAGTTTTGAGTATGGTGATAGATATGGATCTATTTTTATTCTTCTACAGGCTGACATCCAGTTTTGCCAGCACCATTTGTTAAAGATGCTTTCTTTCTTCCATTGAATACTTTTATCTCCTTTATCAAAAATCAGGTGTTCATAGGTTTGTGGGTTAAAGCTAGTGTCTTCTATTCGATTCCATTGGTCGACTTCTCTGTTTCTATGCCAATACCAAGCTGTTTTCAATACTGTAGCTCTGTAATAGAGTTTGAAGTCAGGGATGGTAATGCCCCCAGACAATCCTTTATTGTATAAGATTGTTTTGGCTATCCTGGGTTTTTTGTTTTTCCATATAAAGTTGATTATTGTCTTTTCCAGATCTGTGAAGAATTTTGATGGGATTTTGATGGGGATTGCGTTGAATCTATAGACTGCTTTTGGTAGAATTGCCATTTTTACTATGTTGATCCTCCCAATCCAAGAGCAAGGGAGGTCCTTCCATTTTCTGGTGTCCTCTTCAATTTCTTTCTTCAAAGACTTAAAGTTCTTGCCAAATAGATCTTTCACTTCCTTGGTCAGAGTTACCCCAAGGTATTTTATGCTATTTGTGGCTATCGTGAAAGGTGATGCTTCTCTGATTTCCCTCTCTGCTTCCTTATCCTTAGTGTATAGGAAGGCAACTGATTTTTTGGAGTTGATTTTGTAACCTGCCACATTACCAAAGGTGTTTATCAGCTGTAGGAGTTCTTTGGTAGAGTTTTTGGGGTCGCTTATGTATACTATCATATCATCTGCAAATAATGAAAGCTTAACTTCTTCCTTTCCAATATGGATCCCCTTGATCCCCTTATGTTGTCTTATTGCTATTGCTAGAAGTTCAAGCACTATATTGAAGAGGTATGGAGAGAGTGGACATCCTTGTCGTGTTCCTGATTTTAGTGGGATGGCTTTGAGTTTTTCTCCGTTTAATTTAATGTTGGCTGTCGGCTTGCTGTAAATAGCTTTTATTATATTTAGGTATGATCCTTTTATCCCTAATCTCTCCAAGACCTTCATCATAAAGGGGTGTTGAATTTTGTCGAATGCTTTTTCAGCTTTTATTGAAATGATCATATGGTTTTTTTCTTTCAGTTTATTTATATGGTGGATTACATTGATAGATTTGCGTATGTTGAACCAGCCCTGCATCTCTGGGATGAAGCCTACTTGATCATAATGGATAATTTTTCTGATGTGTTCTTGGATTCGGTTTGCCAGTATTTTATTGAGGATTTTTGCATCGATGTTCATGAGTGAGATAGGCCTGTCATTCTCTTTCTTGGTTGGGTCTTTGTGTGGTTTTGGTATCAGGGTAACTGTAGCTTCATAAAAGGAATTTGGCAATGACTCTTCTGTTTCTATATTGTGAAATACATTAAGAAGTATAGGTATTAGCTCTTCTTGGAAGGTCTGGTAGAATTCTGCATTGAAACCATCTGGTCCTGGGCTTTTTTTGGAAGGGAGATTTTTGATAACCATTTCTAATTCTTTGCAACTAACCGGTCTATTTAGCTCGTTCACCTGTTCTTGGTTTCGCTTTGGTATATGGTCCTTATCTAAAAATATGTCCATTTCTTTTGCATTTTCCAGTTTTGTGGCATACAGGCTTTTGTAGTAAGATCTAATGATTGTCTGAATTTCCTCTGTGTCTGTGGTTATGTCCCCCTCTTCATTTCTGATCTTATTTATTTGCGTGTTCTCTCTCTGTCATTTAATTAGTTTGGAAAGAGGTTTGTCGATTTTGTTGATTTTTCTCTAAGAACCAACTTTTTGTTTCATTGATTCTTTGGACTGTTTTCTGTGTTTCTATTTTGTTGATTTCCGCCCTCAGTTCGATTATTTCCAGTCTTGTACTACTCCTGGGTGCTTCTGCTTCTTTTTTTTTTTAGAGTTTTCAGGTGTGCTGTTAAGTCCCCAATGTACGCTTTCTCCGTTTTCTTTAAGTGGGCACTTAGTGCTATGAACTTTCCTCTGAGCACAGCTTTCATCGTGTCCCATAGGTTTGAGTATGTTGTCTCTTTATTTTCATTAAATTCAAGGAAGACTTTAATTTCTTTCTTAATTTCTTCCTTGACCCAGGTGTGGTTCAGTAGTTGACTGTTCAGTTTCCATGAGTTTGTAGGCTTTTTGGGGGTAGCATTGTTGTTGCCCTCTAACTTTAATCCGTGGTGATCTGATAAGACACAGGAGGACACTGATATTTTTTTGTATCTGTGGAGGTTTCCTTTGTTACCCAGTATGTGGTCAATTTTCGAGAAGGTTCCATGAGCTGCAGAGAAGAAGGTATATTCTTTCCTATTTGGGTGGAGTATTCTATAGATGTCGGTTAAGTCCATTTGCTTCATTATGTCCAACAATTCTCTTAAGTCTCTATTAGGTTTCTGTCTGATTGACCTGTCCATTGGTTAGAGAGGTGTGTTGAAGTCTCCTACTACTAGTGTGTGTGGTTTGATGTCTGCCTTGAGTTTTAGTAATATTTCTTTTACATAAGTGGGTGCTTTTATATTAGGGGTGTAGATATTCAGGATTGAGACTTCATCCTGATGAATTGTTCCTGTTATGAGTATAAAGTGTCCATCTCGATCTCTTCTGATTGATTTTAGTTTGAAGTCCGTTTTGTTAGAAATTAGTATGGCCACACCTGCTTTTTTCTTAGGACCATTTGCTTGAAAAACCTTTTCCCATCCCTTTAGTCTGAGTAGATGCCTGTCTTTGTGGTTGAGATGTGTTTCTTGCAAACAGCAGAATGTTGGATCCTGTTTTCGTATCCAATCTTTTAGTCTGTGTCTTTTTATAGGTGAATTGAGACCATTAATATTAAGTGATATTAATGACCAGTGGTTTTTTACTCTGGTTATTCCTATTGTTTTTGGTAGTAGAGTTTGTGTGTCTCCCTTCTTTGAGTCGTGCTGGTGAAGGGTCACTAGATGCCTAAGTTATTGTAGGCAGTGTTGGCTATGTTGGATTCCTTGTGTTGTGATTTTCCTTCTATTACTTTCTGTAGGGCTGGATTTGTGGCTACGTATTGTTTAAATTTGTTCTTATCCTGGAATGTCTTGTTTTCTCCATTGATAGTGAACGATAGCTTGGCTGGGTATAGTAGTTTGGGTTTGCATCCATGGTCTCTTAGTTTCTGCAGTACCTCTATCCAGGACCTTCTGGCTTTCTTGGTTTCCATAGAGAAGTCAGGTGTAAGTCTGATCGGTTTACCTTTATAAGTAACTTGCCCTTTTTCCTTTGCAGCTCTTAATATTCTTTCTTTAATCTGTATATTTTGTGTTTTGATTATAATATGGGGAGGGGATGTTTTTCTTTGATCCAGTCTGTTTGGTGTTCTGTATGCTTCTTGAATATTCAAAGGAATATCTTTCTTTATGTTGGGAAAGTTTTCTTCTATAATTTTGTGAAAAATATTTTCTGGACCTTTGAGTTGTGACTCTTCTCCTTCTTGTATCCCTATTATTCTTAGGTTTGGTCTTTTTATTGTGTCCCATATTTCCTGAATGTTTTGCGACGAAACCTTGTTGGTTTTGCTGTTTTCTTTGATCAGTGCGTTTATTTTCTCTATGTTGTCTTCAGAATCTGAGATTCTTTCTTCCATCCTTTGTAGTCTGTTGATTATGCTTGTTTCTGTAGCCTCTGCTCGTTGACCTAGATTTTCTATATCCAACTGGTCCTCATTTTGTGTTTTCTTCCTTGCTTCAATTTCCGTTTTCAATTCTTGAAGTGTTTCCATTACCTGTTTGATCGTTTTTTTCTTGGTTTCCCAGGGCATCATTTACGTATTTACTCATTTCATCAAACTTTTTGTTATACTTCTCATCCATTTCTATAAGGGTGTTTTTTACATGTTGTTTCAGGGACTCTATTGCTTTCATAAAGTCAATTTTTTTCCACTTCTTCTTTGTTAGGGTGTTCAAGTCCTTGTGTTGTAAGATCATTGGGTTCTGGTGTTTCCATGTTGTTTTTCATATTGTTGGGTGAATTCTTGCCTTGGCGCCTGCCCATCTCCTCCTAACAATGCTATCTAATGGGTCTTTTAAGTCAAGAACAGGTTTCCCTGCTGACCAAGGGCCCCGCTTACAAAGTGCCCTGGCTCCCTTTCCTGGCTCCAGCTGTGGGCCAAGATCGCTCTCACCACTCAGAAGGATCTTCAGGACCAGGACCAGGCTCCCCGTTTGCCCAGGACATCATCCACAAAAGGCCTACCCCTTTGTAGGCCAGCCACCAAGACAGAGAAACTCCCACTGTCCTCTGCCCTGAGCTCCCGACCCAGTGCCCAAACAGGCTATACTGGGTGATCTCGCAGCCCCTCAGAAGTGAGGGGGAGTGGAAGAGGGCCCTGGGCACAAGCTGGGATGTGCCAGAAATAGAGAGGTCGCAGCAGAGGAGGAGCAGCCCCTGCAGAGGGTATCAGCCTTTGCAGGCCTACCAGGGGGGTGAAGGGGGTCTGAGAATGCTCCCGCTCCATTTCCTGTGTCCAGGCACAGGCCCAGAACACTCTCCCCACTCAGGAGGGTCTTCAGGGACAGGACGCGGCTCCTCGTTCGCCCTTGGACCTCGCCAATAAAAGGCCTCCCTCTCTACAGGCCAGGCCCCCCAAAAACCTACTTGATTTAACTGAGCGGGCCAGTGGTCTGCCGCTTCTGTCCGCGCGGGCTGAGGATCCGCTGCTGCCATCCGCCGCGGGCCGGGGCTCAGCCACTGCTGCTGTCCACCGCGGGCCTGGGCTCCTTCAACACCGCGGAGCCTCGACCTCTCCCCAGCCGCCTTAAAGAGCTGCCGCCTATCGTCGGTCACCGCCTAAGCGTGAAGCTGCTCGGACTTGGCTGCCGGTGAGCCTGGGGAGCCGACCGGTGAGGGCTCAACTTAGTTGAGGGAAGTCTGGGCCTGAGGAGCGGTCGCGCGCAATGGCCTCTCTGCCTCGGTTGCCTGCGGCCACGCGCGAGATACAGGACCAGGGTCAGGCGAGAGTGGTGGACCTTCTCCCTAGCATCCGTGGCCAGGGGTGGGTGGCGCGGGCACTGATCCCAGCCTCCATGTATCCGCGTTCTCCTGCGACCAGCTGCAGTGGCTCCTGCTGGGACTTTCCTCTGAAGGACAGGTGCTCGGCGTGGACATTGCAGGAAAGAGCTCCCTGGTACAGTGCATCAGTCAGGTAAGCACTGCGTGCCCTGGCAGTCTTAGGGCATTTTCCCACGCTTTCTCTGGGGGAGGGGGTGTTACCAGTGCTCAGAAAACTGCATTCAGATCCTCAGCTGGGGCCCTAGTGCATACCCAGCTAGTCACTGCTTTTGGTAACTAGAACTCGCGAGATGTATGAAACGATGCAGAAAACCCTGTTTTCTTCTAGTTGAGAAACTGTCTACCCCCATTCCCACCCCATCTTACCTCTGAAAGATTGGGTCACATTAAGTTTCTAGACTCTACTGCGAATTCAGGAATTCACAATGAAAATTGGATTTTAGTATTCGGTCTTTGCTTTTCTACTCTATAATTAAGCTATTTTGAGAGTTCATTGTCAAAGTGATGTATCTTTTTATGCTTACTACCGTCACTCCCTTATCATCCCCATTTATCTCCAGAAGTTGCTCATTCATGTTTTTAAACCATTCCATTTTCCGGGTCTGGAGAAGTGCTCCAGCATTTGTAAGGTCATTGTCTGTAGAGGCGTTCCCTTGAGCTGGGATGACTCTGAGATAAATCGGTGTCATTTTGTATACCTTCATTTCTTGGGGATTTACAGACTGCATTAAGCACGTGTCTTCTTAAGTTTTGGGTGCATTCATTCCCCTGCATTTGGTTGACTGGAGTTATACTGTGATGATGATTCTGTTTTAATTCCCGAAGTGGAACTAGCTTAATTATCCTATCATTCATATTGGAACACAATGGTCATGTCATTTCATGTTAGTTTCAGTTGCATCTCTTTGGCATCTGTTAAAGTTTTCTTTGAAAAATACTGCAAATGATATTTTGATTTTTTTCTTTTCTTTTTTTATTTTTTCATTCAAAAATTTCCACTTCCTCCCCTCCTCCCATTCCCCTCCCACTCCCCCACTCACCCTCCTCTTTCCCCCTGCAGTCCTAAGAGAGGGCAGGGTACCCTGCCCTGTGGGAGGTCCAAGGCCCTCCCCCCTCCATCCAGGCTTAGGAAGATGTGTATCCAAATAGACTAGGGTCCTAAAAAGCCAGTACATACAGTAGAAACAAGTCCCAGTGTCATTATCAATGGCTTCTCAGTCCGCCCCCGTTGTGAGCCACATTCAGAGAGTCCGGTTTTTTCATATGCTCGTTCAGTCCCAGTCCAGCTGGATTTGGTGAGCTCCCATTAGATCAGGCACACTGTCTCAGTGGGTAGACCAACCCCTCGTGGTCTTGACTTCCTTGCTTATCTTCTGCCTCTTTCTGCTCTTCAACTGGACCTTTGGAGCTCAGTCCAGTGCTCTGAATTGGGTATCTGTCTCTATCTCCATCCATTATCTGAAAAAGGTTCTATGGTGATATTTGAGATATTCATCAGTGTGACTATGGGACAAGGCCAGTTCAGGCACCCTCTCCTGTGCTGCCCAAGAAATGAGCTGGGGCATCCCCATGGACACCTGGGATCCCCTCTAGAGCCAAGTCTCTTGCCAACACTAAAATGGCTCCCTTAATGAAGATATCTTCTATGCTCCTATATCCGCCCTTCCTCCATCTCCACCCTCCCACTCCCCCAAGCTCTCCCCAATCCTTCCCTTATCCCTTCTCTCTCCCCCTCTCCCCTTTTCCCCACTCCACCCTCACTCCCACCCCAGGCTCCCAACTTTTGCCGGGAAATCTGTCTGCTTCCAATTTCCAGGAGGATCTATATATGTTTTTCTTTGGGTTCACCTTATTATTTGGCTTCTCTAGGCTTGTGAACTATAGGCTAAATGTCCTTTGTTTATGGCTAGAGTCCACTAATGAGTGAGTACATACCATATTCATATTTTTGTGTCTAGGTTATTTCACTCAGTAAAGTGTTTTCTGTTTCCATCCATTTGCATGCAAAATTCAAGATGTCATTGTTTTTTTTTTTTTTTTTACCACTGAGTAGTACTCTAATGCATATATATTCCATACTTTCTTTATCCATTCTTCCATTGAGGGACATCTAGGTTGTTTCCAGGTTCTGGCTATTACAAATAAAGCTGCTATGAACATAGTTGAACAAATGCTTTTGAAGTATGATTGGGCATCTCTTGGGTATATTCCCAAAGAGTGGTATTGCTGGATCTTGAGGTAAGTTGATCGAAATTTCCTGAGCAACTGCCAGACTGATTTCCAAAGTGGTTGCACAAGTTTGCATTCCCATCAGCAATGGATAAGTATACCCCTTACTCCACATTCTCTCCAGCATAGGCTGTCATTGGTGTTTTTGATTTTAGCCATGCTGACAGGTGTAAGATGGTATCTCAAAGTTGTTTTGACTTGCATTTCCCTGATCGCTAAGGAGTTTGAACATGACCTTAAGTGTCTTTTGGCCATTTGAACTTCGTCTGCTGAGAATTCTCTGTTCAGTTCAGTACCCCATTTTTTAATTGGATTAATTAGAGTTTTGATGTCCAGTTTCTTGAGTTCTTTATGTATTTTGGAGATCAGACCTTTGTCAGATGTGGGGTTGGTGAAGATCTTCTCCCATTCAGAAGGATGCCTTTTTGTCTCCAATGACAGGGTTTTTTTTTTTTTTTGCATTAAAGAAGCTTCTCAGTGTCAGGAGTTCCCATTTAGTCAATGTTGCTCTTGTTGTCTGTGCTAGTGGGGTTATATGGAGGAATTGGTCTCCTGTGCCCATGTGTTGCCGTCTACTTCCCAGTTTCTCTTCTATCAGGTTCAGTGTGGTCAGATTCATATTGAGGTCTTTAATATGTTTGGACTTGAGTTTTGCACATGGTGATAGATATGAATCTATTTTCATTCTTCTACAGGTTGACATCCAGTTATGCCAGCACCATTTGTTGAAGATGCTTTCTTCATTTCTTCCATTGTATAATTTTAGTTCCTTTGTCGAAAATCAGGTGTTCATAGGTTTGTGGGTTAATATCTGGGTCTTCGATTCAATTCCGTTGTCTGCATCTCTGTTTTTATGCCAATACCAAGCTGTTTTCACTACTTTAGCTCTGTAATAGAGTTTGAAGTCAGCGATGGTAATGCCTCCAGAAATACCTTTATTGTACAGGAATGGTTTGGCTATCCTGGGTTTTTTGTTCTTCCATATAAAGTTGATTATTGTTCTCTCAAGGTCTGTGAAGAATTTTGTTGGGATTTTGATGGGGATTGAGTTGAATTTATAGATTGCCTTTGGTAGAACTGCTGTTTTTACTATGTTGATCCTACCCATTCAAGAGCATGGGAGATCCTTCCATTTTCTGGTATGCTCTTGAATTTCTTTCTTCAAAGCCTTAAAGTTCTTGTCAAATACATCTTTCACTTCCTTGGTTAGTGTAACCCCAGTATACTTTATGCTATTTGTGGCTATAGTGAAAGGTGAAGTTTCTCTGATTTCCCTCTCTGCTTCTCTATCCTTTGTGTATAGGAAGGCTATTGATTTTTTTTTTTTGAGTTGATCTTGTATCCTGACACATCACTGAAGGTATTTTTCAGATGTAGAAGTTCTTTGGTAGAGTTTTTGGGGTCACTGATGTATACTATCTTATCATCTGCAAGTAACAAAAGTTTGACTTCTTTTCCAAATCGAATCCCCTTAATCCCCTTATTGCTATTGCTAGAACTTCAAACACTATATTGCAGAGATATGGTGAGAGTGGACAGCCTTGTCTTGTTCCTGATTTTAGTGGAATGGCTTTGAGTTTCTCTCCATTTAATTTGATATTAGCTGTTGGCTTGCTTTATATTGCTTTTATTATATTTAGATGTGATCCTTGTATCCCTAACCTCTCCAAGATCTTTATTGTAAAGGGGTGTTGAATTTTGTCAAATGCTTTTTCAGCTTCTAATGAAATAATCATTTAGTTTTTTTTCCCTTCAGTTTATTTATATGATGGATTACATTGATAGATTTTTGTATGTTGAACCAGCCCTGCATCTCTGGGATGAAGCCTACTTGATCATAATGGATAATTTTTGATGTGTTTTTGGATTCAGTTTGCCAGTATTTTATTGAGAATTTTCGCATCAGTGTTTCTGAGAGAGATCGGTCTGTAATTCTCTTTCTTGGTTGAGTCTTTGTGTGGTTTTGGTATCAGGGTAACTGTAGCTGCATGAAACCTCTTTTGTTTCTATAATGTGAGACACCATAAGGAGCATGGGTATCAACTCTTCTTGGAAGTTCTGGTAAAATTCTCTATTGTAACCATCTGGTCCTGGGCTTTTTTTGGTAGGGAGGTTTTTGATGGCAGCTTCTATTTCCTCATGACTTATAGGTCTATTTAAATTGTTCACCTGGTCTTGATTTAATTGTGGTATATGGTATTTATCTAAAAACAAGTCCATTTCTTTTACATTTTCCAACTTTGTAGCATATAAGCCTTTGTAGTAAGACCTAATTACTCCTTGAATTTCCTCAGTGTCTGTTGTTATGTCCCCCTTTTCATTTCTGATCTTGTTAATTTGCATGTTCTCTCTACCTTTTGATTAGTTTGATTAGGAACTTGTCAATCTTGTTGATTTTCTCAAAGAACCAGCTCTTTGTTTCATTGATTCTTTGGATTATTGTATGTGTTTCTATTTTGTTGATTTCAGCTCTCAGTTTGATTATTTCCAGTCTTCTACTCCTCCTGGGTGAGTCTGCTTCTTTTTTTTCTAGAGATTTCAGCTGTCCTGTTAAGTCTCTAATGTGGGCTTTCTCTGTTTTCTTTATGTGGGCACTTAGTGCTATGAATTTTCCCCTTAGCACTGCTTTCATAGTGTCCCATAGGTTTGGGTATGTTGTGACTTTTTTGTTGTTGTTGAATTCAAGGAAGACTTTAATTTCTTTCTTTATTTCTTCCCTGACCCAGGGGTGGTTCAGTAGTTGCCTGTTCAGTTTCCATGAGTTTGTAGGCTTTCTGGGGGTAGAATTGTTGTTAAATTCTAACTTTATTCCATGTTGATCTGATAAGACACAGGTGGTTACTATTTTTTTTTTTTGTATCTGTGGAGGTTTGTTTTGTTATCAAGTACGTGATCAATTTTCGAGAAGGTTCCATGAGATGCTGAGAAGAAGGTATATTCTTTCCTATTTGGGTGAAATGTTCTATCGATGTCTGTTAAGTCCACTTGATTCATTACCTCTGTTAGTTTTCTTATTTCTCTGTTAGGTTTCTGTCTAGTTGACCTGTCCATTGATAAGAGAGGAGTGTTGAAGTCTCCTACCATTAGTGTGTGAGATTTGATGTGTGCTTTGAGTTCTAGTAATGTTTCTTTTATATATGTAGGTACTTTTATATTAGGGGCATAGATATTCAGGATTGGGACTTCATCCTGATGAATTGTTCCTGTTATGAGTAAAAAGTGTCCCACTTCATTTCTTCTGATTGATTTTAGTTTGAAGTCAACTTTGTTAGAAATTAGTATGGCCACACTTGCTTGTTTCTTAGGTCCATTTGATTGAAAAACCTTTTTCCAACCCTTTACTCTGAGTAAATGTCTGTCTTTTTGGTGCAGGTGTTTCTTTTTTTTCTTTTTTTTTCTTTTTATTGTTTATTTATTTATTAAAGATTTCTGCCTTCTCCCCGCCACCACCTCCCATTTCCCTCCCCCTCCCCCATCAAGTCCCCCTCCCTCATCATCCCTAAGAGTAATCCGGGTTCCCTGCCCCGTGGGAAGTCCAAGGACCACCCACCTCCATCCAGGTCTAGTAAGGTGAGCATCCAAACTGCCTAGGCTCCCACAAAGCCAGTACGTGCAGTAGGATCAAAAACCCATTGCCATTGTTCTTGAGTTCTCAGTAGTCCTCATTGTCCATTATGTTCAGCAAGTCCGGTTTTATCCCATGCTTTTTCAGACCCAGGCCAGCTGGCCTTGGTGAGTTCGTGATAGAACATCCCCATTGTCTCAGTGTGTGGGTGCACCCCTCGCGGTCCTAAGTTCCTTGCTCGTGCTCTGTCTCCTGCTCATGATTTGGACCTTGAGATTTCAGTCCGGTGCTCCAATGTGGGTCTTTGTCTCTGTCTCCTTTCATCGCCTAAATGTTTTTCTTTGGGTTCACCTTCTTAATTAGCTTCTCTAGGACCACGCATAATAGGCTCAACGTCCCCTATTCATGGCTAGAAACCAAATATGAGTGAGTACATCCCATGTTCCTCTTTTTGGGTCTGGCTCACCTCGCTCAGGATAGTGTTTTCTATTTCTGTCCATTTGCCTGCAAAATTCAGGAAGTCATTGTTTTTTACTGCTGAGTAGTACTCTAATATGTATATATTCCATACTTTCTTCATCCATTCTTCCATTGAAGGGCATCTAGGTTGTTTTTCCAGGTTCTGGCTATTACAAACAATGCTGCTATGAACATAGTTGAGCATATACTTTTGTCGTATGATAGGGCATTTCTTGGATATATTCCCAAGAGTGGTATTAGGTTTCTGTCTGATTGACCTGTCCATTGGTTAGAGAGGTGTGTTGAAGTCTCCTACTACTAGTGTGTGTGGTTTGATGTCTGCCTTGAGTTTTAGTAATATTTCTTTTACATAAGTGGGTGCTTTTATATTAGGGGTGTAGATATTCAGGATTGAGACTTCATCCTGATGAATTGTTCCTGTTATGAGTATAAAGTGTCCATCTCGATCTCTTCTGATTGATTTTAGTTTGAAGTCCGTTTTGTTAGAAATTAGTATGGCCACACCTGCTTTTTTCTTAGGACCATTTGCTTGAAAAACCTTTTCCCATCCCTTTAGTCTGAGTAGATGCCTGTCTTTGTGGTTGAGATGTGTTTCTTGCAAACAGCAGAATGTTGGATCCTGTTTTCGTATCCAATCTTTTAGTCTGTGTCTTTTTATAGGTGAATTGAGACCATTAATATTAAGTGATATTAATGACCAGTGGTTTTTTACTCTGGTTATTCCTATTGTTTTTGGTAGTAGAGTTTGTGTGTCTCCCTTCTTTGAGTCGTGCTGGTGAAGGGTCACTAGATGCCTAAGTTATTGTAGGCAGTGTTGGCTATGTTGGATTCCTTGTGTTGTGATTTTCCTTCTATTACTTTCTGTAGGGCTGGATTTGTGGCTACGTATTGTTTAAATTTGTTCTTATCCTGGAATGTCTTGTTTTCTCCATTGATAGTGAACGATAGCTTGGCTGGGTATAGTAGTTTGGGTTTGCATCCATGGTCTCTTAGTTTCTGCAGTACCTCTATCCAGGACCTTCTGGCTTTCATGGTTTCCATAGAGAAGTCAGGTGTAAGTCTGATCGGTTTACCTTTATAAGTAACTTGCCCTTTTTCCTTTGCAGCTCTTAATATTCTTTCTTTAATCTGTATATTTTGTGTTTTGATTATAATATGGGGAGGGGATGTTTTTCTTTGATCCAGTCTGTTTGGTGATCTGTATGCTTCTTGAATATTCAAAGGAATATCTTTCTTTATGTTGGGAAAGTTTTCTTCTATAATTTTGTGAAAAATATTTTCTGGACCTTTGAGTTGTGACTCTTCTCCTTCTTGTATCCCTATTATTCTTAGGTTTGGTCTTTTTATTGTGTCCCATATTTCCTGAATGTTTTGCGACGAAACCTTGTTGGTTTTGCTGTTTTCTTTGATCAGTGCGTTTATTTTCTCTATGTTGTCTTCAGAATCTGAGATTCTTTCTTCCATCCTTTGTAGTCTGTTGATTATGCTTGTTTCTGTAGCCTCTGCTCGTTGACCTAGATTTTCTATATCCAACTGGTCCTCATTTTGTGTTTTCTTCCTTGCTTCAATTTCCGTTTTCAATTCTTGAAGTGTTTCCATTACCTGTTTGATCGTTTTTTTCTTGGTTTCCCAGGGCATCATTTACGTATTTACTCATTTCATCAAACTTTTTGTTATACTTCTCATCCATTTCTATAAGGGTGTTTTTTACATGTTGTTTCAGGGACTCTATTGCTTTCATAAAGTCAATTTTTTTCCACTTCTTCTTTGTTAGGGTGTTCAAGTCCTTGTGTTGTAAGATCATTGGGTTCTGGTGTTTCCATGTTGTTTTTCATATTGTTGGGTGAATTCTTGCCTTGGCGCCTGCCCATCTCCTCCTAACAATGCTATCTAATGGGTCTTTTAAGTCAAGAACAGGTTTCCCTGCTGACCAAGGGCCCCGCTTACAAAGTGCCCTGGCTCCCTTTCCTGGCTCCAGCTGTGGGCCAAGATCGCTCTCACCACTCAGAAGGATCTTCAGGACCAGGACCAGGCTCCCCGTTTGCCCAGGACCTCATCCACAAAAGGCCTACCCCTTTGTAGGCCAGCCACCAAGACAGAGAAACTCCCACTGTCCTCTGCCCTGAGCTCCCGACCCAGTGCCCAAACAGGCTATACTGGGTGATCTCGCAGCCCCTCAGAAGGGAGGGGGAGTGGAAGAGGGCCCTGGGCACAAGCTGGGATGTGCCAGAAATAGAGAGGTCGCAGCAGAGGAGGAGCAGCCCCTGCAGAGGGTATCAGCCTTTGCAGGCCTACCAGGGGGGTGAAGGGGGTCTGAGAATGCTCCTGCTCCATTTCCTGTGTCCAGGCACAGGCCCAGAACACTCTCCCCACTCAGGAGGGTCTTCAGGGACAGGACGCGGCTCCTCGTTCGCCCTTGGACCTCGCCAATAAAAGGCCTCCCTCTCTACAGGCCAGGCCCCCCAAAAACCTACTTGATTTAACTGAGCGGGCCAGTGGTCTGCCGCTTCTGTCCGCGCGGGCTGAGGATCCGCTGCTGCCGTCCGCCGCGGGCCGGGGCTCCGCCGCTGCTGCAGTCCGCCGCGGGCCCGGGCTCCTTCAACACCGCGGAGCCTCGACCTCTCCCCAGCCGCCTTAAAGAGCTGCCGCCTATCGTCGGTCACCGCCTAAGCGTGAAGCTGCTCGGACTTGGCTGCCGGTGAGCCTGGGGAGCCGACCAGTGAGGGCTCAACTTAGTTGAGGGAAGTCTGGGCCTGAGGAGCGGTTGCGCGCAATGGCCTCTCTGCCTAGGTTGCCTGCGGCCACGCGCGAGATACAGGACCCGGGTCAGGCGAGAGTGGTGGACCTTCTCCCTAGCATCCGTGGCCAGGGGTGGGTGGCGCGGGCACTGATCCCAGCCTCCATGTATCAGCGTTCTCCTGCGACCAGCTGCAGTGGCTCCTGCTGGGACTTTCCTCTGAAGGACAGGTGCTAGGAGTGGACATCGCAGGAAAGAGCTCCCTGGTACAGTGCATCAGTCAGGTAAGCACTGCGTGCCCTGGCAGTCTTAGGGCATTTTCCCACGCTTTCTCTGGGGGAGGGGGTGTTACCAGTGCTCAGAAAACTGCATTCAGATCCTCAGCTGGGGCCCTAGTGCATACCCAGCTAGTCACTGCTTTTGGTAACTAGAACTCGCGAGATGTATGAAACGATGCAGAAAACCCTGTTTTCTTCTAGTTGAGAAACTGTCTACCCCCATTCCCACCCCATCTTACCTCTGAAAGATTGGGTCACATTAAGTTTCTAGACTCTACTGCGAATTCAGGAATTCACAATGAAAATTGGATTTTAGTATTCGGTCTTTGCTTTTCTACTCTATAATTAAGCTATTTTGAGAGTTCATTGTCAAAGTGATGTATCTTTTTATGCTTACTACCGTCACTCCCTTATCATCTCCATTTATCTCCAGAAGTTGCTCATTCATGTTTTTAAACCATTCCATTTTCCGGGTCTGGAGAAGTGCTCCAGCATTTGTAAGGTCATTGTCTGTAGAGGCGTTCCCTTGAGCTGGGATGACTCTGAGATAAATCGGTGTCATTTTGTATACCTTCATTTCTTGGGGATTTACAGACTGCATTAAGCACGTGTCTTCTTAAGTTTTGGGTGCATTCATTCCCCTGCATTTGGTTGACTGGAGTTATACTGTGATGATGATTCTGTTTTAATTCCCGAAGTGGAACTAGCTTAATTATCCTATCATTCATATTGGAACACAATGGTCATATCATTTCATGTTAATTTCAGTTGCATCTCTTTGGCATCTGTTAAAGTTTTCTTTGAAAAATACTGCAAATGATATTTTGATTTTTTTCTTTTCTTTTTTTTATTTTTTCATTCAAAAATTTCCACTTCCTCCCCTCCTCCCATTCCCCTCCCACTCCCCCACTCACCCTCCTCTTTCCCCCTGCAGTCCTAAGAGAGGGCAGGGTACCCTGCCCTGTGGGAGGTCCAAGGCCCTCCCCCCTCCATCCAGGCTTAGGAAGATGTGTATCCAAATAGACTAGGGTCCTAAAAAGCCAGTACATACAGTAGAAACAAGTCCCAGTGTCATTATCAATGGCTTCTCAGTCCGCCCCCATTGTGAGCCACATTCAGAGAGTCCGGTTTTTTCATATGCTCCTTCAGTCCCAGTCCAGCTGGATTTGGTGAGCTCCCATTAGATCAGGCACACTGTCTCAGTGGGTAGACCAACCCCTCGTGGTCTTGACTTCCTTGCTTATCTTCTCCCTCTTTCTGCTCTTCAACTGGACCTTTGGAGCTCAGTCCAGTGCTCTGAATTGGGTATCTGTCTCTATCTCCATCCATTATCTGAAAAAGGTTCTATGGTGATATTTGAGATATTCATCAGTGTGACTATGGGACAAGGCCAGTTCAGGCACCCTCTCCTGTGCTGCCCAAGAAATGAGCTGGGGCATCCCCATGGACACCTGGGATCCCCTCTAGAGCCAAGTCTCTTGCCAACACTAAAATGGCTCCCTTAATGAAGATATCTTCTATGCTCCTATATCCGCCCTCCCTCCATCTCCACCCTCCCACTCCCCCAAGCTCTCCCCAATCCTTCCCTTATCCCTTCTCTCTCCCCCTCTCCCCTTTTCCCCACTCCACCCTCACTCCCACCCCAGGCTCCCAACTTTTGCCGGGAAATCTGTCTGCTTCCAATTTCCAGGAGGATCTATATATGTTTTTCTTTGGGTTCACCTTATTATTTGGCTTCTCTAGGCTTGTGAACTATAGGCTAAATGTCCTTTGTTTATGGCTAGAGTCCACTAATGAGTGAGTACATACCATATTCATATTTTTGTGTCTAGGTTATTTCACTCAGTAAAGTGTTTTCTGTTTCCATCCATTTGCATGCAAAATTCAAGATGTCATTGTTTTTTTTTTTTTTTTACCACTGAGTAGTACTCTAATGCATATATATTCCATACTTTCTTTATCCATTCTTCCATTGAGGGACATCTAGGTTGTTTCCAGGTTCTGGCTATTACAAATAAAGCTGCTATGAACATAGTTGAACAAATGCTTTTGAAGTATGATTGGGCATCTCTTGGGTATATTCCCAAAGAGTGGTATTGCTGGATCTTGAGGTAAGTTGATCGAAATTTCCTGAGCAACTGCCAGACTGATTTCCAAAGTGGTTGCACAAGTTTGCATTCCCATCAGCAATGGATAAGTATACCCCTTACTCCACATTCTCTCCAGCATAGGCTGTCATTGGTGTTTTTGATTTTAGCCATGCTGACAGGTGTAAGATGGTATCTCAAAGTTGTTTTGACTTGCATTTCCCTGATCGCTAAGGAGTTTGAACATGACCTTAAGTGTCTTTTGGCCATTTGAACTTCGTCTGCTGAGAATTCTCTGTTCAGTTCAGTACCCCATTTTTTAATTGGATTAATTAGAGTTTTGATGTCCAGTTTCTTGAGTTCTTTATGTATTTTGGAGATCAGACCTTTGTCAGTGTGGGGTTGGTGAAGATCTTCTCCCATTCAGAAGGATGCCTTTTTGTCTCCAATGACAGTGGTTTTTTTTTTTTTTTTTTTTGCATTAAAGAAGCTTCTCAGTGTCAGGAGTTCCCATTTAGTCAATGTTGCTCTTGTTGTCTGTGCTAGTGGGGTTATATGGAGGAATTGGTCTCCTGTGCCCATGTGTTGCCGTCTACTTCCCAGTTTCTCTTCTATCAGGTTCAGTGTGGTCAGATTCATATTGAGGTCTTTAATCCGTTTGGACTTGAGTTTTGCACATGGTGATAGATATGAATCTATTTTCATTCTTCTACAGGTTGACATCCAGTTATGCCAACACCATTTGTTGAAGATGCTTTCTTCATTTCTTCCATTGTATAATTTTAGTTCCTTTGTCGAAAATCAGGTGTTCATAGGTTTGTGGGTTAATATCTGGGTCTTCGATTCAATTCCATTGTCTGCATCTCTGTTTTTATGCCAATACCAAGCTGTTTTCACTAATTTAGCTCTGTAATAGAGTTTGAAGTCAGCGATGGTAATGCCTCCAGAAATACCTTTATTGTACAGGAATGGTTTGGCTATCCTGGGTTTTTTGTTCTTCCATATAAAGTTGATTATTGTTCTCTCAAGGTCTGTGAAGAATTTTGTTGGGATTTTGATGGGGATTGAGTTGAATTTATAGATTGCCTTTGGTAGAACTGCTGTTTTTACTATGTTGATCCTACCCATTCAAGAGCATGGGAGATCCTTCCATTTTCTGGTATGCTCTTGAATTTCTTTCTTCAAAGCCTTAAAGTTCTTGTCAAATACATCTTTCACTTCCTTGGTTAGTGTAACCCCAGTATACTTTATGCTATTTGTGGCTATAGTGAAAGGTGAAGTTTCTCTGATTTCCCTCTCTGCTTCTCTATCCTTTGTGTATAGGAAGGCTATTGATTTTTTTTTTTTTGAGTTGATCTTGTATCCTGACACATCACTGAAGGTATTTTTCAGATGTAGAAGTTCTTTGGTAGAGTTTTTGGGGTCACTGATGTATACTATCTTATCATCTGCAAGTAACAAAAGTTTGACTTCTTTTCCAAATCGAATCCCCTTAATCCCCTTATTGCTATTGCTAGAACTTCAAACACTATATTGCAGAGATATGGTGAGAGTGGACAGCCTTGTCTTGTTCCTGATTTTAGTGGAATGGCTTTGAGTTTCTCTCCATTTAATTTGATATTAGCTGTTGGCTTGCTTTATATTGCTTTTATTATATTTAGATGTGATCCTTGTATCCCTAACCTCTCCAAGATCTTTATTGTAAAGGGGTGTTGAATTTTGTCAAATGCTTTTTCAGCTTCTAATGAAATAATCATTTAGTTTTTTTTTTCCTTCAGTTTATTTATATGATGGATTACATTGATAGATTTTTGTATGTTGAACCAGCCCTGCATCTCTGGGATGAAGCCTACTTGATCATAATGGATAATTTTTGATGTGTTTTTGGATTCAGTTTGCCAGTATTTTATTGAGAATTTTCGCATCAGTGTTTCTGAGAGAGATCGGTCTGTAATTCTCTTTCTTGGTTGAGTCTTTGTGTGGTTTTGGTATCAGGGTAACTGTAGCTGCATGAAACCTCTTTTGTTTCTATAATGTGAGACACCATAAGGAGCATGGGTATCAACTCTTCTTGGAAGTTCTGGTAAAATTCTCTATTGTAACCATCTGGTCCTGGGCTTTTTTCGGTAGGGAGGTTTTTGATGGCAGCTTCTATTTCCTCATGACTTATAGGTCTATTTAAATTGTTCACCTGGTCTTGATTTAATTGTGGTATATGGTATTTATCTAAAAACAAGTCCATTTCTTTTACATTTTCCAACTTTGTAGCATATAAGCCTTTGTAGTAAGACCTAATTACTCTCTGAATTTCCTCAGTGTCTGTTGTTATGTCCCCCTTTTCATTTCTGATCTTGTTAATTTGCATGTTCTCTCTACCTTTTGATTAGTTTGATTAGGAACTTGTCAATCTTGTTGATTTTCTCAAAGAACCAGCTCTTTGTTTCATTGATTCTTTGGATTATTGTATGTGTTTCTATTTTGTTGATTTCAGCTCTCAGTTTGATTATTTCCAGTCTTCTACTCCTCCTGGGTGAGTCTGCTTCTTTTTTTTCTAGAGATTTCAGCTGTCCTGTTAAGTCTCTAATGTGGGCTTTCTCTGTTTTCTTTATGTGGGCACTTAGTGCTATGAATTTTCCCCTTAGCACTGCTTTCATAGTGTCCCATAGGTTTGGGTATGTTGTGACTTTTTTGTTGTTGTTGAATTCAAGGAAGACTTTAATTTCTTTCTTTATTTCTTCCCTGACCCAGGGGTGGTTCAGTAGTTGCCTGTTCAGTTTCCATGAGTTTGTAGGCTTTCTGGGGGTAGAATTGTTGTTAAATTCTAACTTTATTCCATGTTGATCTGATAAGACACAGGTGGTTACTATTTTTTTTTTTTTTGTATCTGTGGAGGTTTGTTTTGTTATCAAGTACGTGATCAATTTTCGAGAAGGTTCCATGAGATGCTGAGAAGAAGGTATATTCTTTCCTATTTGGGTGAAATGTTCTATCGATGTCTGTTAAGTCCACTTGATTCATTACCTCTGTTAGTTTTCTTATTTCTCTGTTAGGTTTCTGTCTAGTTGACCTGTCCATTGATAAGAGAGGAGTGTTGAAGTCTCCTACCATTAGTGTGTGAGATTTGATGTGTGCTTTGAGTTCTAGTAATGTTTCTTTTATATATGTAGGTACTTTTATATTAGGGGCATAGATATTCAGGATTGGGACTTCATCCTGATGAATTGTTCCTGTTATGAGTAAAAAGTGTCCCACTTCATTTCTTCTGATTGATTTTAGTTTGAAGTCAACTTTGTTAGAAATTAGTATGGCCACACTTGCTTGTTTCTTAGGTCCATTTGATTGAAAAACCTTTTCCCAACCCTTTACTCTGAGTAAATGTCTGTCTTTTTGGTGCAGGTGTTTCTTTTTTTTCTTTTTTTTTTTCTTTTTATTGTTTATTTATTTATTAAAGATTTCTGCCTTCTCCCCGCCACCACCTCCCATTTCCCTCCCCCTCCCCCATCAAGTCCCCCTCCCTCATCATCCCTAAGAGTAATCCGGGTTCCCTGCCCCGTGGGAAGTCCAAGGACCACCCACCTCCATCCAGGTCTAGTAAGGTGAGCATCCAAACTGCCTAGGCTCCCACAAAGCCAGTACGTGCAGTAGGATCAAAAACCCATTGCCATTGTTCTTGAGTTCTCAGTAGTCCTCATTGTCCATTATGTTCAGCAAGTCCGGTTTTATCCCATGCTTTTTCAGACCCAGGCCAGCTGGCCTTGGTGAGTTCGTGATAGAACATCCCCATTGTCTCAGTGTGTGGGTGCACCCCTCGCGGTCCTAAGTTCCTTGCTCGTGCTCTGTCTCCTGCTCATGATTTGGACCTTGGGATTTCAGTCCGGTGCTCCAATGTGGGTCTTTGTCTCTGTCTCCTTTCATCGCCTAAATGTTTTTCTTTGGGTTCACCTTCTTAATTAGCTTCTCTAGGACCACGCATAATAGGCTCAACGTCCCCTATTCATGGCTAGAAACCAAATATGAGTGAGTACATCCCATGTTCCTCTTTTTGGGTCTGGCTCACCTCGCTCAGGATAGTGTTTTCTATTTCTGTCCATTTGCCTGCAAAATTCAGGAAGTCATTGTTTTTTACTGCTGAGTAGTACTCTAATATGTATATATTCCATACTTTCTTCATCCATTCTTCCATTGAAGGGCATCTAGGTTGTTTTTCCAGGTTCTGGCTATTACAAACAATGCTGCTATGAACATAGTTGAGCATATACTTTTGTCGTATGATAGGGCATTTCTTGGATATATTCCCAAGAGTGGTATTAGGTTTCTGTCTGATTGACCTGTCCATTGGTTAGAGAGGTGTGTTGAAGTCTCCTACTACTAGTGTGTGTGGTTTGATGTCTGCCTTGAGTTTTAGTAATATTTCTTTTACATAAGTGGGTGCTTTTATATTAGGGGTGTAGATATTCAGGATTGAGACTTCATCCTGATGAATTGTTCCTGTTATGAGTATAAAGTGTCCATCTCGATCTCTTCTGATTGATTTTAGTTTGAAGTCCGTTTTGTTAGAAATTAGTATGGCCACACCTGCTTTTTTCTTAGGACCATTTGCTTGAAAAACCTTTTCCCATCCCTTTAGTCTGAGTAGATGCCTGTCTTTGTGGTTGAGATGTGTTTCTTGCAAACAGCAGAATGTTGGATCCTGTTTTCTTATCCAATCTTTTAGTCTGTGTCTTTTTATAGGTGAATTGAGACCATTAATATTAAGGGATATTAATGACCAGTGGTTTTTTACTCTGGTTATTCCTATTGTTTTTGGTAGTAGAGTTTGTGTGTCTCCCTTCTTTGAGTCGTGCTGGTGAAGGGTCACTAGATGCCTAAGTTATTGTAGGCAGTGTTGGCTATGTTGGATTCCTTGTGTTGTGATTTTCCTTCTATTACTTTCTGTAGGGCTGGATTTGTGGCTACGTATTGTTTAAATTTGTTCTTATCCTGGAATGTCTTGTTTTCTCCATTGATAGTGAACGATAGCTTGGCTGGGTATAGTAGTTTGGGTTTGCATCCATGGTCTCTTAGTTTCTGCAGTACCTCTATCCAGGACCTTCTGGCTTTCATGGTTTCCATAGAGAAGTCAGGTGTAAGTCTGATCGGTTTACCTTTATAAGTAACTTGCCCTTTTTCCTTTGCAGCTCTTAATATTCTTTCTTTAATCTGTATATTTTGTGTTTTGATTATAATATGGGGAGGGGATGTTTTTCTTTGATCCAGTCTGTTTGGTGTTCTGTATGCTTCTTGAATATTCAAAGGAATATCTTTCTTTATGTTGGGAAAGTTTTCTTCTATAATTTTGTGAAAAATATTTTCTGGACCTTTGAGTTGTGACTCTTCTCCTTCTTGTATCCCTATTATTCTTAGGTTTGGTCTCTTTATTGTGTCCCATATTTCCTGAATGTTTTGCGACGAAACCTTGTTGGTTTTGCTGTTTTCTTTGATCAGTGCGTTTATTTTCTCTATGTTGTCTTCAGAATCTGAGATTCTTTCTTCCATCCTTTGTAGTCTGTTGATTATGCTTGTTTCTGTAGCCTCTGCTCGTTGACCTAGATTTTCTATATCCAACTGGTCCTCATTTTGTGTTTTCTTCCTTGCTTCAATTTCCGTTTTCAATTCTTGAACTGTTTCCATTACCTGTTTGATCGTTTTTCTCTTGGTTTCCCAGGGCATCATTTACGTATTTACTCATTTCATCAAACTTTTTGTTATACTTCTCATCCATTTCTATAAGGGTGTTTTTTACATGTTGTTTCAGGGACTCTATTGCTTTCATAAAGTCAATTTTTTTCCACTTCTTCTTTGTTAGGGTGTTCAAGTCCTTGTGTTGTAAGATCATTGGGTTCTGGTGTTTCCATGTTGTTTTTCATATTGTTGGGTGAATTCTTGCCTTGGCGCCTGCCCATCTCCTCCTAACAATGCTATCTAATGGGTCTTTTAAGTCAAGAACAGGTTTCCCTGCTGACCAAGGGCCCCGCTTACAAAGTGCCCTGGCTCCATTTCCTGGCTCCAGCCGTGGGCCAAGATCGCTCTCACCACTCAGAAGGATCTTCAGGACCAGGACCAGGCTCCCCGTTTGCCCAGGACCTCATCCACAAAAGGCCTACCCCTTTGTAGGCCAGCCACCAAGACAGAGAAACTCCCACTGTCCTCTGCCCTGAGCTCCCGACCCAGTGCCCAAACAGGCTATACTGGGTGATCTCGCAGCCCCTCAGAAGGGAGGGGGAGTGGAAGAGGGCCCTGGGCACGAGCTGGGATGTGCCAGAAATAGAGAGGTCGCAGCAGAGGAGGAGCAGCCCCTGCAGAGGGTATCAGCCTTTGCAGGCCTACCAGGGGGGTGAAGGGGGTCTGAGAATGCTCCCGCTCCATTTCCTGTGTCCGGGCGCAGGCCCAGAACACTCTCCCCACTCAGGAGGGTCTTCAGGGACAGGACGCTGCTCCTCGTTCGCCCTTGGACCTCGCCAATAAAAGGCCTCCCTCTCTACAGGCCAGGCCCCCCAAAAACCTACTTGATTTAACTGAGCGGGCCAGTGGTCTGCCGCTTCTGTCCGCGCAGGCTGAGGATCCGCTGCTGCCATCCGCCGCGGGCCGGGGCTCCGCCGCTGCTGCAGTCCGCCGCGGGCCCGGGCTCCTTCAACACCGCGGAGCCTCGACCTCTCCCCAGCCGCCTTAAAGAGCTGCCGCCTATCGTCGGTCACCGCCTAAGCGTGAAGCTGCTCGGACTTGGCTGCCGGTGAGCCTGGGGAGCCGACCGGTGAGGGCTCAACTTAGTTGAGGGAAGTCTGGGCCTGAGGAGCGGTCGCGCGCAATGGCCTCTCTGCCTTGGTTGCCTGCGGCCACGCGCGAGATACAGGACCCGGGTCAGGCGAGAGTGGTGGACCTTCTCCCTAGCATCCGTGGCCAGGGGTGGGTGGCGCGGGCACTGATCCCAGCCTCCATGTATCCGCGTTCTCCTGCGACCAGCTGCAGTGGCTCCTGCTGGGACTTTCCTCTGAAGGACAGGTGCTCGGCGTGGACATCGCAGGAAAGAGCTCCCTGGTACAGTGCATCAGTCAGGTAAGCACTGCGTGCCCTGGCAGTCTTAGGGCATTTTCCCACGCTTTCTCTGGGGGAGGGGGTGTTACCAGTGCTCAGAAAACTGCATTCAGATCCTCAGCTGGGGCCCTAGTGCATACCCAGCTAGTCACTGCTTTTGGTAACTAGAACTCGCGAGATGTATGAAACGATGCAGAAAACCCTGTTTTCTTCTAGTTGAGAAACTGTCTACCCCCATTCCCACCCCATCTTACCTCTGAAAGATTGGGTCACATTAAGTTTCTAGACTCTACTGCGAATTCAGGAATTCACAATGAAAATTGGATTTTAGTATTCGGTCTTTGCTTTTCTACTCTATAATTAAGCTATTTTGAGAGTTCATTGTCAAAGTGATGTATCTTTTTATGCTTACTACCGTCACTCCCTTATCATCCCCATTTATCTCCAGAAGTTGCTCATTCATGTTTTTAAACCATTCCATTTTCCGGGTCTGGAGAAGTGCTCCAGCATTTGTAAGGTCATTGTCTGTAGAGGCGTTCCCTTGAGCTGGGATGACTCTGAGATAAATCGGTGTCATTTTGTATACCTTCATTTCTTGGGGATTTACAGACTGCATTAAGCACGTGTCTTCTTAAGTTTTGGGTGCATTCATTCCCCTGCATTTGGTTGACTGGAGTTATACTGTGATGATGATTCTGTTTTAATTCCCGAAGTGGAACTAGCTTAATTATCCTATCATTCATATTGGAACACAATGGTCATGTCATTTCATGTTAATTTCAGTTGCATCTCTTTGGCATCTGTTAAAGTTTTCTTTGAAAAATACTGCAAATGATATTTTGATTTTTTTCTTTTCTTTTTTTTATTTTTTCATTCAAAAATTTCCACTTCCTCCCCTCCTCCCATTCCCCTCCCACTCCCCCACTCACCCTCCTCTTTCCCCCTGCAGTCCTAAGAGAGGGCAGGGTACCCTGCCCTGTGGGAGGTCCAAGGCCCTCCCCCCTCCATCCAGGCTTAGGAAGATGTGTATCCAAATAGACTAGGGTCCTAAAAAGCCAGTACATACAGTAGAAACAAGTCCCAGTGTCATTATCAATGGCTTCTCAGTCCGCCCCCGTTGTGAGCCACATTCAGAGAGTCCGGTTTTTTCATATGCTCGTTCAGTCCCAGTCCAGCTGGATTTGGTGAGCTCCCATTAGATCAGGCACACTGTCTCAGTGGGTAGACCAACCCCTCGTGGTCTTGACTTCCTTGCTTATCTTCTCCCTCTTTCTGCTCTTCAACTGGACCTTTGGAGCTCAGTCCAGTGCTCTGAATTGGGTATCTGTCTCTATCTCCATCCATTATCTGAAAAAGGTTCTATGGTGATATTTGAGATATTCATCAGTGTGACTATGGGACAAGGCCAGTTCAGGCACCCTCTCCTGTGCTGCCCAAGAAATGAGCTGGGGCATCCCCATGGACACCTGGGATCCCCTCTAGAGCCAAGTCTCTTGCCAACACTAAAATGGCTCCCTTAATGAAGATATCTTCTATGCTCCTATATCCGCCCTCCCTCCATCTCCACCCTCCCACTCCCCCAAGCTCTCCCCAATCCTTCCCTTATCCCTTCTCTCTCCCCCTCTCCCCTTTTCCCCACTCCACCCTCACTCCCACCCCAGGCTCCCAACTTTTGCCGGGAAATCTGTCTGCTTCCAATTTCCAGGAGGATCTATATATGTTTTTCTTTGGGTTCACCTTATTATTTGGCTTCTCTAGGCTTGTGAACTATAGGCTAAATGTCCTTTGTTTATGGCTAGAGTCCACTAATGAGTGAGTACATACCATATTCATATTTTTGTGTCTAGGTTATTTCACTCAGTAAAGTGTTTTCTGTTTCCATCCATTTGCATGCAAAATTCAAGATGTCATTGTTTTTTTTTTTTTTTTTACCACTGAGTAGTACTCTAATGCATATATATTCCATACTTTCTTTATCCATTCTTCCATTGAGGGACATCTAGGTTGTTTCCAGGTTCTGGCTATTACAAATAAAGCTGCTATGAACATAGTTGAACAAATGCTTTTGAAGTATGATTGGGCATCTCTTGGGTATATTCCCAAAGAGTGGTATTGCTGGATCTTGAGGTAAGTTGATCGAAATTTCCTGAGCAACTGCCAGACTGATTTCCAAAGTGGTTGCACAAGTTTGCATTCCCATCAGCAATGGATAAGTATACCCCTTACTCCACATTCTCTCCAGCATAGGCTGTCATTGGTGTTTTTGATTTTAGCCATGCTGACAGGTGTAAGATGGTATCTCAAAGTTGTTTTGACTTGCATTTCCCTGATCGCTAAGGAGTTTGAACATGACCTTAAGTGTCTTTTGGCCATTTGAACTTCGTCTGCTGAGAATTCTCTGTTCAGTTCAGTACCCCATTTTTTAATTGGGTTAATTATCATTTTAACGTCTAGTTTCTTGAGTTCTTTATATATTTTGGAGACCTTTGTCTGTTGCGGGTTGGTGAAGATCTTCTCCCAGTCAGTAGGGTGTCTTTTTGTCTTAGTGACAGTGTCCTTTGCTTTACAGAAGCTTCTCAGTTTCAGGAGGTCCCATTTATTCATGTTGCCCTTAATGTCTGTGCTGCTGGGGTTATACATAGGAAGCGATCTCCTGTCCCCATATTTTGTAGGGTACTTCCCATTTTCTCTTCTATCAGGTTGAGTGTGTTCAGATTGATATTGAGGTCTTTGATCCATTTGGACTTGAGTTTTGTGCATGGTGATAGATATGGGTCTATTTTCATTCTTCTAGCGGTTGACATCCAGTTGTGCCAGCAGCATTTGTTGAAGATGCTTTCTTTCTTCCATTGTACACTTTTAGCTCCTTTATCGAAAATGAGGTGTTCATAGGTTTGTGGGTTAAAATCCGGGTCTTCTATATGATTCCATTGGTCGACTTCTCTGTTTTTATGCCAGTACCACGCTGTTTTCATTACTGTAGCTCTGTAATAGAGTTTGAAGTCAGGGATGGTAATGCCTCCAGAAGTTCCTTTATTGTATAAGATTGTTTTGGCTATCCTGTTTTTTTTGTTTTTCCATATAAAGTTGATTATTGTCCTCTCAAGATCTGTGAAGAATTTTGATGGGACCTTGATGGGGTTTGCATTGAATCTATAGATTGCCATTGGTAGAATTGCCATTTTTACTATGTTGATCCTCCCAATCCAAGAGCAAGGGAGATCCTTCCATTTTCTGGTATCCTCTTCAATTTCTTTCTTCAAAGACTTAAAGTTCTTGTCAAATAGATCTTTCACTTCCTTGGTTAGAGTTACCCCAAGATATTTTATGCTGTTTGTGGCTATCGTGAAAGGTGATGATTCTCTCATTTCCCTCTCTGCTTCCATATCCTTTGTGTATAAGAGGGCGACTGATTTTTTGGAGTTGATCTTGTATCCTGCCACATTACTAAAGGTATTTATCAGCTGTAGAAGTTCTTTTGTGGAGTTTTTTGGGTCGCTTAAGTACACTATCATATCATCTGCAAATAACGCAAGTTTAACTTCTTCCTTTCCAATTCGAATCCCCTTGATCCCCTTATGTTGTCTAATGCTATTGCTAAGACTTCAAGAACTATATTGAAGAGGTATGGGGAGAGTGGACAGCCTTGGCGTGTTCCTGATTTTAGTGGGATGGCTTTAAGTTTCTCTCCGTTTAATTTGATGTTAGTTGTCAACTTGCTGTAAATAGCTTTAATTATATTTAGGTATGACCCTTTTATCCCTAATCTCTCCAAGACTTTTATCATAAAGGGATGTTGAATTTTGTCAAATGCTTTTTCAGCATCTAATGAAACTATCATATGATTTTTTTCTTTCAGTTTATTTATATGATGGATTACATTGATAGATTTGCGTATGTTAAACCAGCCCTGCATCTCTGGGATGAAGCCTACTTGATCATAATGGATAATTTTTCTAATGTGTTCTTGGATTCGGTTTGCCAGTATTTTGTTGAGGATTTTTGCATAGAACTTCATGAGTGAGATTGGCCTGTAATTCTCTTTTTTGGTTGAGTCTTTGTGTGGTTTTGGTATCAGAGTTACTGTAGCTTCATAGAAGGAATTTGGCAATGACTCTTCTGTTTCTATATTGTGAAATACATTTAGGAGTATAGGTATTAGGTCTTCTTGGAAGTTCTGGTAGATGTCCACATTGAAACCATCTGGTCCTGGACTTTTTTTGGAAGGGAGGTTTTTGATAACAGCTTCTAATTCTTCGCGACCCACAGGTCTATTTAGGGTGTTTACCTGGTCCTGGTTTAACTTTGGTATATGGTATTCATCTAAAAAAGTGTCCATTTCTTTTGCATTTTCCAGTTTTGTGGCATACAGGCTTTTGTAGTAAGATCTAATGATTTTCTGAATTTCCTCTGTGTCTGTGGTTATGTCCCCCTTTTCATTTCTGATCTTATTAATTTGCAAATTCTCTCTCTGCCATTTGATTAGTTTGGATAGGGGTTTATCAGTCTTGTTGATTTTCTCCAGGAACCAGCTTTTTGTTTTATTGATTCTTTCAATTGTTTTCTGTGTTTCTATTTTTTTGATTTCAGCCCTGAGTTTGATTATTTCCATTCTTCTACTCCTCTTAGGTGAGTCTGCTTCTTTTTTTTCTAGAGCTTTCAGGTGGGCTGTTAAGTCTGCAATGTGTGCTTTCTCTGTTTTCTTTAAGTGGGCACTTAGTGCTAGGAACCTCTCAGGACTGCTTTCATAGTGTCCCATAGGTTTGAGTATGTTGTGTCTTTATTTTCATTGAATTCAAGGAAGACTTTAATCTTTCTTTGTTTCTTCCTTAATCCAGGTATGGTTCAGTAGTTGACTATTCAGTTTCCATGAGTTTGTAGGCTTTCTGGGGGTAGCATTGTTGAATTCTAGCTTTAATCCATGGTGATCTGATAAGATACAGGTGGTTACAGATATTTTTTTTTTAACTGTGGATGTTTGCTTTGTTACCGAGTATGTGGTCAATTTTCGAGAAGGTTCCATGAGCTGCAGAGAAGAAGGTATATTCTTTCCTATTTGGGTGGAATATTCTATAGATGTCTGTTAAGTCCATTTGATTCATTACCTCCATTAATTCTCTTATTTCTCTGTTAGGTTTCTGTCTAATTGACCTGTCCATTGGTGAGAGAGGAGTGTTAAAGTCTCCTACTATTAATGTGTGTGGTTTGATTGCTGCCTTGAGTTTTAGCAATGTTTCTTTTACATACGTGGGTGCTTTTATATTAGGGGCATAGATATTCAGGATTGAGACTTCATCCTGATGAATTGTTCCTGTTATGAGTAGAAAATGTCCCTCTTCATTCCTTCTGATTGATTTAAGTTTGAAGTCAACTTTCTTAGAAATTAGTATGGCCACACCTGCTTGTTTCTTAGGTCCATTTACTTGATAAGCCTTATCCCAACCCTTTACTCTGAGTATGTGTCTGACTTTGTAGTTGAGGTGTGGTTTTTGTAAACAGCAGAATGTTGGATCCTGTTTTCGTATCCAATCTCTTAGTCTGTGCCTTTTTATAGGTGAGTTGAGTCCATTGACATTAAGTGATATTAATGACCAGTGGTTGTTAACTCCGGTTATTTTTTTAGTAGTAAATTTTGTGTGTTTTCCTTCTTCGAGTTGCGCTGGTGAAGGGTTTCTAGTTGTCTGAGATATTGTGGTCAATGTTGGACTCCTTGGTTAGTGATTTTTCTTCTATTACTTTCTGTAAGGCTGGATTTGTGGCTATGTATTGTTTAAATTTGTTTTTATCCTGGAAAATTTTGTTTTCTCCACTTATAGTGAACGAAAGTTTGGCTGGGTATAGTAGTCTGGGCTTGCATCCACAGTCTCTTAGTTTCTGCAGTACATCTATCCAGGACCTTCTAGCTTTCATTGTTTCCATAGAGAAGTCAGGTGTAAGTCTGATAGGTTTACCTTTATAAGTAACTTGGCCTTTTTCCTTTGCAGCTCTTAATATTCTTTCTTTGTTCTGTATGCTTTGTGTTTTGATTATTATATGGCGAGGGGATGTTTTTTTTTACCCTTACCCAGCCCGCCCTGTAATTGTTGTAGAAGATGAGTTTAGACCTGGGATGTAACTCAGTGGTAGAATAGTCACAGTGTGGCTCCAGGCAAGAGACTTCACCTGTCTGAGCTTCCATTTATCCACCTAGCAAATGGTAATTCTATTAGTGCCTCCTTTGAAAGCTGTTATGATCAGTACATGGACAAGGCAGTGCTCAGCACAGAGGCTGCTACCATGATGTCCCTCCTTGCCACTGCTAGTGAGAGATGACTAAGTCCCTAGTGCTGAAGGACTTTCTGCAGCTTTCTTACTAACTGGAACAAGAAGAAACAGGAATTTCCTCCAGAAAGGTGACCAGGATGGACAGACAATGGGAAGGACGGGTATCCACAGCAGCACCAAGACAGCTAATGCAAAGGCTCTGTGGCCACAGACTCTGAGTCCACACGCAGGACCTTTAGAAATTAAAGCAAGGGAAAAATGGGGTCTCAGTAAAGGCAATACTAAAACTCATGGCAATTCTTTTGCCTCAGCCTCCCTAGTAATGAGATTAGAGACAGATACCACTGCACCCAGCTAAGACAAGTGTTTGTGCCATTATCATAGTGTCTCCCAATGGCTTCAACCTCTTATTGGGATGCTAGTGAAAGTGGGGACCAGGTGGATCTAGAGACAGTAGTCATGATGATAGTAAGTGAGATCTAGAGAAGATGGAGACACAGCCAAGTCTTAAGGAATCTGAGCCACCAAGAGATGAAGCCACAGATGGAAGATTTCAGTAACAAGTGGGTTTGGGAGAGACTCAGGAACCAGTGCAAACTGTCATAGTGCAGCCCCAAACTCTGACCAAAGGCCTCATTCCACACATTCGTTTTGGTCTCAGATAGTCAGCCGCATGCTCATGTATCCCAGCTTCTGTGTCAGGGATACTCCCATTATTCCATATGAGCATCTTCTGTTCTTCCAGGTCTAACACAACTTTCTAAACCATGTTCTGAGTCTCTTGGTTATAGTCCAAAAGCCAATGCAGGGAGTGAATCAGCACAAACTATACCCATTAGTCAGAAATGCCAACCATAGGGTAGAGGGCCATGGCTAGATAAGACATAAACCTAGACCCCCAGTACTGGGGGATGGAGACGGAAGTCTGAGAAACCCTAGGCAATTATAAACACATCCACCACCAGGAGGAAAACAAAGTCCTTCCCATTGTGTCACCTTTCAAAACCACAGGAGAGGATACATCATGTATGTCCAGTGAAGCAGTCCAGGCAAGAGCAGTTTCTTGCCCACATGGCTAAGGAGCCTCTTTGATGCCCATCTTCCTCTCGAAGTAGCTTGGTGCTGACAGGAGCAGATGTGTCTCACTGTCATGAAAAGTCCTAAATTTACAAAACATTTAAATGTCAAATTCTGAAGGTCTCTGGAAGATTTGAAGAATTCCTATTCATTTGAAATACTTCTCTATACATCTACGAAGAACCGGGGGTGGGAATTCTGGACAGGGTCAGCATGGTCTAGGGCCAACCCACAGGATGTGAATACAGGAATGTGGATTGGGCAGACACAAGCAAGGTTGTGGTGGGGACCCTGAGGGCCCTGACTTGCCTGAAGGTCTACATGGCATGGGCAGGGCTAAGGAGAAGGGCGGGCCTGCTGAGGCCCACCTAGGAAAAGGAAGGATAGGACATGGGCAGAGACAGGACCTGGAAGGTCAGGCTGTGCACGGGGCTCACCGGGTAGTGGGGCATTCAGGGGCAGAGTCATAGGAAGGATGAGCAAAGGGAGATGGTCAGATTGAGGACAGCAGAGGCTGTGTTCTTGTAAGCAGGACCAGCTGAAGATTGGGGTCAAGGAGAGTAGAGTAACTGAGAGGCAGGCTCAATGTAAAGAGATCAGAACGAGGGACAGTTTCAATGTAAGAAAGTTGGCCTAAGGAGTGAAGTCAATATGAACCAAAGAGCTGAGGGACAAGAGAATTATGAAGCTGGCATCGGGGCCAGGGTCAATGTGAAGAGGCCACTGATGGGCAGGATCAGTGTCGTGAGGTGGCTAAGGGACAGAGTAAATGTGAGGATGGACTGGGAAAAGGGTCAATGTGAGGATGACAGATGAGTGGTGGAGCCAGCTAGAGGAAAGACAGCCAGGCCAAGACTGGGTGAGCTTGTGGAAAACAGGGCATGCAGAAAAAGTATGAGCATTAGTTTGGGGTGGCACCAGTGGGAAGAACGATCTGGAGGCAGTGCCAACAGGGACAGGAAGGTTCAACTGTGGGCCACAGTCTAGCAAGTGGTCAGAGGAGGGGCAGTTGGCTGCTCTGTACAGGCTCCACTTTCCTAGTGAACCTGTTGGGAGCTCCTTCAAGGTTCCCATGGGATCAATGCTCGCCCCTTGCTGATTGCAGGTACCATGGAGAAAAGCCAATGTGTGGTGGCATCTGCCCAAGAACAGAGAAGCCATCACTACCACACTGCCCATCCGGCAGTCCATGTTCCGAAGTGCAGAGCCATCACTTGGGGCTTCTGCAGTGGCACTGGTAGGCCAGGAACTGCTAGGCGGGCTGGGGGCCATTAACCACCTCACAGTGCCTCTGCTTCCCACCTGTCCGGGTCTAGAGGGAGCTGCCAGGAGAGCACTGGCCCAGACACATGTCGATTAGGAAGCAGAGCCATCCCCAACACATCAAGTATGAGAACAGCTTTGCCCCTAAACCCCTGCTTGCACCAAGCCTCAGTGTATTGCCCCTGTGCAGCCGCCCAGGCCCTCTGGGCCCACAATTTTCACACAGTGCTGTCCCCCATTGTGTGGATATGCCAAGAACATCTTAATCCAATTTCTTCCAGTGGGCAAGGCCACTGCCTCTCATCAAGGGCAGCCCACAGCTCACTCCATGGACTACATTTGTTGAAGTATTTTCACTAAAGCAATCATTCATTCCTGGGGTAAAAATAATCTACTCTATATGAATAAAGCACTGATATATACATACTGGGAATCTAGATACGGATACATAGCTTATGGAATTTCATGTTTAAGGAGATCGGCTGGTGAGATGGCTCAGTGGGTAAAGGTACTTTACTTTATGTCAAGCCTTATATTTTCCCTGGGACCCACAATGGTAGAAAGATTGAACAAACTTTTCCCAAACTATCCTCTGATCTTGATACATATGCACTCACACACCCACCACAACTAGTTTTTAAATGACTCAGAAGTCCAAGGTGAAAACGTGTCAACAGACCTGTCAGTGACATCTTGTGCCTTGGTAGTAAACACTGAATGGGTGGGTTACTTTATCTATACCCTGCCACGTGACAATGTGACTGTTCTCTGGCAAGCTGTGGTGTGCATCATCACCATGGAGAACAGCAAGAGCTCCACATAATATTTGCTGCTGTTCCCAATTTGTGGAAAAGCCTCTTCTTGTAGAGGGACAACACAGAATAGGGCTTGGGGTAGGAGACAATATTGAGTTCAAGGCCTGGACCACTTCCTGGTCATATTGCTAAATGATTGGCCAGATTTTATCCCAGCCCTCACATCAAAGGTCAGTCCACTAGATTTCCTTCTCTTCTGTTGTACAAGGCTGCTCTCTGTTTTTAGCTGCTCAGCCCCAAATTAATCACACAGAAACCATATTATTTGCAATACTGTTTAACCAATAGCTTAAGCATATTTCTGGCTAACTCATACATCTTAATTTAATCCATTTCTATTAATCTTGGGCTGATAGGGGCAGAACTTTGGTAAGCAGAGAAGACAGAACAGAATTCTGGAAGGAAGAAAGCAGAGTCAGAGAGTCGCCATGGAGCCGCCAGTGGCAGACATGCTGAATCTTTCCTGGTAATCCACTGCCAAGTGGCGCTACACAGATTAATAGAAATGGGTTAAATCAAGATGTGAGAGTTAGCCAATAAGAGGCTAGAGCTAATGGGCCAATCAGTAATTTAATTAATACAGTTTCTGTGTGGTTATTTTGGGGCTAAGCTAGCCGGGTGGCCAGGATGAACAAGCGGGCCCTCTCCCTTGTAACATACCCTGCTGTGCTATAGGATCAAAGCACTTTCCTTATTCATTAACCAATAAAGGTAACACATAGACGGAAGGATCTCCCACACCACTCTTCTTACATCAAATTGATTGTACATGGGCTACAATTCCCAGAACCGTCTTTCTCCCTGACCCAGACAGCACACAAGCACACTTAGGTTAAGTGTATTCATGATGGTCACTGCTGGCAACAGAATCAAGGGCATAGTGTCCCCAGTACTTACAGACACCCAAACACACACAGGAGCCTCCTGATGTGTATTTTCTTGCCATAAAGTTCAGTGTACCATTCCTGTTCTTTGGTCCATGTCCTATAAGCAACTAAATTATATCACTTTGTACCCCTGAGACAGAAGCTCAGATAGCCTCAACTGTGCCCTCACCCCTGACATTCCTAGGAACAGTTCCTCAGGCAGCAGGTCCTGGCTATGCGTGCCTGCACCATACTGTGTTGGCTCTTAAGGGGCGTTTGTTATTTGACAAATAGTGTCAGCGCCATCCTGGATTGGAATAAACCCTACACTGGTGTTCTTGCTTCATCTATGTATCAGCTGCCATGGAATCTCCATACCTGCCTACCTGCTACATTCATGTAAATGTGTTAGTGTTTGTTCCATTAGAGGATATGAACTTTTGTTTTTTTTCCCCCAGAAGCTATCAAAACCAAGATAGCTGGCCTCAAAGCATCACCTGAAAAGTGGGTTAAGTGAATGTGGCCATCGGGAATTTTTAACTGAACTGAGACCAATGTAAGGCCTAATCACCTCTAAAAGGTCTTCTATGTTGCCTGGATAAGTACTTCTCTTGTTTAGCTCTGAGTGTCTCCAAGGGACTGTTTTGTACCAAAGGCAGGCCATTCTCTGTGACCTGTTAAAGTATCACAACATCTTATACTTTAGATGGCCTGGATGATGGACAGCTTGTCCAGGTGAGCTTTATTCTGTCATCCACACTCCTCTGAGATGTTAGCAGTCAATCCCACCACCCAGAGCCAAAGAACACACAGCACTAGCTCTCCTGTGTTCAGGCAGACACGAGCTGCAAACTAGAAGGGACCTGGCATTGTGGGCGTTTGCCCAGGCTGACAGCAGCCGGCTCTAGGAAGGGTAAATAACCTGAGAATAAGAAAAGGACTGTGAGGAGGCAGGCAGAGATTCTGGATGAATTCTTCAAGAACTCCTCAGGCCTCCAACAGTTATTTCCCATTGCCAGGATCTTTGGCATAAGGGGTCCATACAGCACAGGAGAGCAATGAAAGTCATTGTCCTGGAATACAATGCACCTTTTGTGCTGAATGTGCATATTTGGGTCTGCCTAGTGCCAAGAATAAATGGTTATGGACACAGCTCCCTCTCCCAAAGGTGGACCTGTTCTCCTTCCTTTTCCTGTCTACATGGATTGAATTTAATCTTCCTTGCTCCCTGAATGGTGAGGTGAAAAGAAGTAGGGATTTGACCACGTTCACTTCCATAATGGTCCAAGTGGTCTAGCTCTCTCAGCATCTACAAGAAGCAATGGTCTATCCTGCTATGGAGGCACATGCATTTAACACTCGGGGAGGTAGAAGCAGGAGATCTCTATGTGCTTGAAGCCATACTTAGAGAGTTCCAGAACAGTCAAGTAGAATGGATGTGTAATTCAAGAGCTAGTTTTGCAAAAGAATAAAAAAAGCAAAAGCAAGATATCAAAATATTTAAACAATATTTTCTAGAACACTTACATTCTCAGACTTCTCCTAGTTGATTTCCTAACCTCTGAGTGTACATTGCTAAGAAGTTCAGTTTGGCTATAGATGCTTGGAGTAACCACTGAGGCATGTTTTTCTTTCATGCTGACATGGTATTATTCTCTAGCCCAGGCTAGCTCTCCAAATCCAAGTCCCTCTTCCTCAGCTTTCCCAGTGTTAGGATTGTAGGCTTTCAATAGCTACACCAGCAATTTTCGACCTGATTTGTTTTTAAAGACCTAAGGCCAGGTTTCCTGAAGGCAGAAGACTCGCCTAAGATGAAGGTGCAACTATTCCATATAACAAGGCTATAGCATAATCTTTTAGTAGATGGGAAACCTCCAAGTGCACAATGTGTAGAAAGTGACAGACATTGGAGCATTGAGTCCTAAATGGGATGTTTTGATTGAACCCCTCCCCACAAGGCTCAGGGAGGTATGAGGAGAGGAGGCAGAAAACCTGTAAGAGCCCGAGGTGATGGATGAATACAAGGAAACAGTGACTTCCAGGCACAGAAGGACTGATGTACGTATGAACTCATGTAGACTGTAGCAGCAAACACAAGATTTGCACAGGTTCAATCCTGTAGTCTCAGCACTGAGAGGGGGTTACTGTGCATTTAATTCTTTGAAAATTTTGTATATTCATATAATATATTTTGGACATATTCACCCACGCCATCCTTCTTAAATTCTTCTCCTTCTTTTTAATATATATATATAATACATATATATATGTGCATGTATGTACACACATACATACAAATAAATATGTACACACACATAAATATATATATAAATTGAACACGGTGAAATATATATTATATATATATTTCACCGTGTTCAATTTCTGCTGCCAGTATATGGACAGGAATTGGGGGGTTGGGCATCCACTGAGACCTGGTTGATCAAAAGGGTTCCTATTCTCAAACTGACTCTCTTTCCCCAGAAGAGATCAACTGTCAACAGCTCCTCAGAAGCCCCGCCCCCAGTAGGGGCGTTCACTGGAGGGCATAGCTGTCTACTCAAGGTCTGAGGGCAGCGCATGCGTGGGTGGGCGGTGCTGTTGCAGGGGGAGTCAAGGAGGCCCCTGTTAAGCTTCTGGGCTCCTTCAACACCACGGAGCCTGCACCTCTCCCCAGCCAAAGAGCTGCCGCCTATCGTCGGTCACCGCCTAGGCCCGGAGCTGCTCGGACTTGGCCGCGGGTGAGCCCGGGGAGCCGACCGGTGAGGGCTCAACTTAGTTGAGGGAAGTCTGGGCCTGACGAGCGGTCGCGGGCATCGGACTCTCGGCCTCGGTTGCCCGCAGCCACGCGCGAGATGCAGGACCCGGGTCAGGCGAGAGCAACCCGAGTGGTGGACCTTCTCCCTAACATCCACGGACCCGCCTTCTCCTGCTACCAGCTTCAGTGGCTCCTGCTTGGACTTTCCTCTGATGCACAGGTGCTCGGCGGGGACAGAGCTCCCTGGTACAGTGGATCAGTCAGGTAAGCACTGCGTGCCCTGGCAGTCTTAGGGCATTTTCCCACGCTTTCTCTGGGGGAGGGGGTGTTACCAGTGCTCAGAAAACTGCATTCAGATCCTCAGCTGGGGCCCTAGTGCATACCCAGCTAGTCGCTGCTTTTGGTAAATAGAACTCGCAGGATGCATGAAACGATGTAGAAAACCCTGTGTTCTTCTAGTTGAGAAAAGTCTACCCCATTCCCCCCACATCTTTCTAGACTCTACTGTGGATTCAGGAATTCACAATGAAAATTGGATTTTAGTATTTGGTCTTTGCTTTTCTACTCTATAATTAAGCTATTTTGAGAGTTCATTGTCAAAGTGATGTATCTTTTTATGCTTACTACCGTCACTCCCTTATCATCCCCATTTATTTCCAGAAGTTGCTCATTCATGTTTTTAAACCATTCCATTTTCTGGGTCTGGAGAGGTGCTCCAGATTTTGAAAGGTCATTGTCTGTAGAGGCATTCCCATGAGCAGAGATGACTCTGAGATAAATCGGTGTCATTTTGTACACCTTCATTTCTTGGGGATTTACAGATTGCATTAAGCACATGCCTTCTCCCTGCATTTGGTTGACTGGAGTTATGCTGTGATGACGATTCTGTTTTAATTCCCGAAGTAGAACTAGCTTAATTATCCTATCATTCATATTGAAACATAATGGTCTTGTCATTTCATGTTAATTTCAGTTGCATCTCTTTGGCATCTGTTAGTTAAAGTTTTCTTTGGAAAATACTGCAAATGATATTTTGATATTTTGATTTATTTTCTTTTTTTTATTTTTCCATTCAAAAATTTCCACTTCCTCCCCTCCTCCCATTCCACTCCCACTCCCCCACTCATCCTCCTCTTTCCCCCAGCAGTCCTAAGAAAGGGCAGGGTACCCTGCCCTGTGGGAAGTTCAAGGCCCTCCCCTCTCCATCCAGGCCTAGGAAGGTGAGCATCCAAATAGACTAGGGTCCTAAAAAGCCAGTACATACAGTAGAAACAAGTCCCAGTGTCATTATCAATGGCTACTCAGTCCGCCCCCATTGTGAGCCAGATTCAGAGATTACATGCTCATTCAGTCCCAGTCCAGCTGGATTTGGTGAGCTCCCATTAGATCAGGACACTGTCTCAGTGGGTGGACCAACCCCTCACATTCTTGACTTTCTTGCTTATCTTTTCCCTCCTTCTGCTCTTCAACTGGACCTTTGGAGCTCAGTCCAGTGCTCTGATGTAGGTCTCTGTCTCTCTCTCCATCCATTGCCTGACAAAGGTTCTATGGTGATATTCGAGAAATTCATCAGTGTGACTATGGGACAAGGCCAGTTCAGGCACCATCTCCTCTACTGCCCAAGGACCTAGCTAGGGCCATCCCCGTGGACACCTGGGATCCCCTCTAGAGCCGAGTCTCTTGCCAACACTAAAATGGCTCCCTTCATGAAGATATCTTCTTCCTTGCTCCTATATCCGCCCTTCCTCCATCTCCACCCTCCCACTCCCCCAAGTTCTCCCCATTCCTTCCCTTCTCCCTTCTCTCTCCCCCTCTCCCCTTTCCCCCACCCAACCCCAATCCCACCCACATGCTCCCAACTTTTGCCTGGCAATCTTGTCTGCTTCCAATTTCCAGGAAGATCTATATATGTTTTTATTTGGGTTCACCTTATTATTTGGCTTCTCTAGGCTTGTGAACTATAGGCTAAATGTCCTTTGTTTATGGCCAGAGTCCACTAATGAGTGAGTACATACCATATTCATCTTTTTGGGTCTGGGTGATCTCACTCAGTAAAGTGTTTTCTATTTCCATCCATTTGCATGCAAAATTCAAGATGTCATTGTTTTTTTTTGTTTGTTTTTTTTTGTTTGTTTTTTTTACCACTTAGTAGTACTCTAATGCATATATATTCCATACTTTCTTTATCCATTCTTCCATTGAGGGGCATCTAGGTTCTTTCCAGGTTCTGGCTATTACAAATAAAGCTGCTATGAACATAGTTGAACAAATATTTTTGGAGCATGATTGGGCATCTCTTGGGTATATTCCCAAGAGTGGGATTGTTGGATGCTGAGGTAGGTTGATCAAAATTTCCTCAGAAACCGCCACACTGATTTCCAAAGTGGTTGCACAAGTTTGCATTCCCACCGGCAATGGATGAGTGTATCCCTTACTCCACATCCTCTCCAGCATAGGCTTTCATTGGTGTTTTTGATTTTAGCTATTCTGACAGATATAAGATGGTATCTCAAAGTTGTTTTGATTTGCATTTCCCTGATCACTAAGGAGGTTGAACTTGACCTTAAGTGTGTTTTGGCCATTTGAACTTTGTCTGCTGAGAATTCTCTGTTCAGTTCAGTACCCCATTTTTAAATTGGATTAATTAGAGTTTTGATGTCCAGTTTCTTGATTCCTTTATATATTTTGGACATCAGACCTTTGTCTGACATGGGGTTGATGAAGATCTTCAATGACAGTGTTCTTTGCATTAAAGAGGCCTCTCAGTTTCAGGAGGTCCCATTTGTTCAATGTTGCCCTTAATGTCTGTGCTGCTGGGGTTAAATGTAGGAAGTAGTCTCCTGTGCCCATGTGTTGCAGTCTACTTCCCAAATTCTCTTCTATCAGGTTCAGTGTGGTCAGATTCATATTAAGGTCTTTAATCCATTTGGACTTGAGTTTTGTGTATGATGATAGATATGGATCTATTTTCTTTCTCCTATGGGTTGACATCCAGTTATGCCAGCACCGTTTGTTGAAGATGCTTTCTTTCTTCCATTGTATACATTTTGCTCCTTTGTCGAAAATCAGGTGTTCATAGGTTTGTGGGTTAATATCTGGGTCTTCAATTTGATTCCATTGGTCAGTATCTCTGTTTTTATGCCAATACCAAGCGGTTTTCACTACTTTAGCTCTGTAATAGAGTTTGAAGTCAAGGAGGGTAATGCCTCCAGAAATACCTTTATTGTATAGGAATGTTTTGGCTATCCTGGGTTTTTTTGTTTTTCCATATAAAGTTGATTATTGTTCTCTCAAGGTCTGTGAGGAATTTTGTTGGGATTTTGATAGGGATTGAGTTGAATTTATAGATTGCCTTTGGTAGAACTGCTGTTTTTACTATGTTGATCTTACCCATCCAAGAGCATGGGAGATCCTTCCATTTTCTGGTATCCTCTTAAATTTCTTTCTTCAAAGCCTTAAAGTTCTTGTCAAATAGATCTTACACTTTCTTGGTTAGTGTAACTCCAAGACACTCTATGCTGTTTATTTGTGGCTATCGTGAAAAGTGAAGTTTCTCTGATTTCCCTCTCTGCTTTTCTATCTTTTGTGTATAGAAAAGCTACTGATATTTTTTTTTGAATTGATTTTGTATCCTGCCACATCACTGAAGGTATTTATCAGCTGTAGGGGTTCTTCAGTAGAGTTTTTGGAGTCACTCATGTATACTATCATATCATCTTCAAATAACAGAAGTTTGACTTCTTCCTTTTCAATTCAAATCCCCTTAATCCCCTTATGTTGTCTTATTGCTTCTCCTAGAACTTCAAGAAGTATGTTGAAGATATGTAGAGAGTTGAGAGCCTTGTCTTGTTCCTGATTTTAGTGTAATGGCTTTGAGTTTCCATTTAATTTTATATTAGCTGTTGGCTTGCTGTATATTGCTTTTATTATATTTAGATGTGATCCTTGTATCCCTAACCTCTCCCCGACCTTTATTAAATGGGTGTTGAATTTTGTCAAATGCTTTTTCAGCATCTAATGAAATGATCATATGGTTTTTTCTTTCAGTTTATTTATATGATAGATTACATTGATAGATTTTTGTATGTTGAACCAGCCCTGCATCTCTGGGATGAAGCCTACTTGATCATAATGGATAATTTTTGATGTGTTTTTGGATTCAGTTTGCCAGTATTTTATTGAGAATTTTCGCATCAGTGTTTCTGAGAGAGATTGGTCTGTAATTCTCTTTCTTGGTTGAGTCTTTGTGTGGTTTTGGTATCAGGGTAACTGTAGCTGCATGAAACCTCTTTTGTTTCTATAATGTGAGACACCATAAGGAGCATGGGTATCAACTCTTCTTGGAAGTTCTGGTAAAATTCTCTATTGTAACCATCTGGTCCTGGGCTTTTTTTGGTAGGGAGGTTTTTGATGGCAGCTTCTATTTCCTCATGACTTATAGGTCTATTTAAATTGTTCACCTGGTCTTGATTTAATTGTGGTATATGGTATTTATCTAAAAACAAGTCCATTTCTTTTACATTTTCCAACTTTGTAGCATATAAGCCTTTGTAGTAAGACCTAATTACTCTCTGAATTTCCTCAGTGTCTGTTGTTATGTCCCCCTTTTCATTTCTGATCTTGTTAATTTGCATGTTCTCTCTACCTTTTGATTAGTTTGATTAGGAACTTGTCAATCTTGTTGATTTTCTCAAAGAACCAGCTCTTTGTTTCATTGATTCTTTGGATTATTGTATGTGTTTCTATTTTGTTGATTTCAGCTCTCAGTTTGATTATTTCCAGTCTTCTACTCCTCCTGGGTGAGTCTGCTTCTTTTTTTTCTAGAGATTTCAGCTGTCCTGTTAAGTCTCTAATGTGGGCTTTCTCTGTTTTCTTTATGTGGGCACTTAGTGCTATGAATTTTCCCCTTAGCACTGCTTTCATAGTGTCCCATAGGTTTGGGTATGTTGTGACTTTTTTGTTGTTGTTGAATTCAAGGAAGACTTTAATTTCTTTCTTTATTTCTTCCCTGACCCAGGGGTGGTTCAGTAGTTGCCTGTTCAGTTTCCATGAGTTTGTAGGCTTTCTGGGGGTAGAATTGTTGTTAAATTCTAACTTTATTCCATGTTGATCTGATAAGACACAGGTGGTTACTATTTTTTTTTTTTTTGTATCTGTGGAGGTTTGTTTTGTTATCAAGTACGTGATCAATTTTCGAGAAGGTTCCATGAGATGCTGAGAAGAAGGTATATTCTTTCCTATTTGGGTGAAATGTTCTATCGATGTCTGTTAAGTCCACTTGATTCATTACCTCTGTTAGTTTTCTTATTTCTCTGTTAGGTTTCTGTCTAGTTGACCTGTCCATTGATAAGAGAGGAGTGTTGAAGTCTCCTACCATTAGTGTGTGAGATTTGATGTGTGCTTTGAGTTCTAGTAATGTTTCTTTTATATATGTAGGTACTTTTATATTAGGGGCATAGATATTCAGGATTGGGACTTCATCCTGATGAATTGTTCCTGTTATGAGTAAAAAGTGTCCCACTTCATTTCTTCTGATTGATTTTAGTTTGAAGTCAACTTTGTTAGAAATTAGTATGGCCACACTTGCTTGTTTCTTAGGTCCATTTGATTGAAAAACCTTTTCCCAACCCTTTACTCTGAGTAAATGTCTGTCTTTTTGGTGCAGGTGTTTCTTTTTTTTCTTTTTTTTTCTTTTTATTGTTTATTTATTTATTAAAGATTTCTGCCTTCTCCCCGCCACCACCTCCCATTTCCCTCCCCCTCCCCCATCAAGTCCCCCTCCCTCATCATCCCTAAGAGTAATCCGGGTTCCCTGCCCCGTGGGAAGTCCAAGGACCACCCACCTCCATCCAGGTCTAGTAAGGTGAGCATCCAAACTGCCTAGGCTCCCACAAAGCCAGTACGTGCAGTAGGATCAAAAACCCATTGCCATTGTTCTTGAGTTCTCAGTAGTCCTCATTGTCCATTATGTTCAGCAAGTCCGGTTTTATCCCATGCTTTTTCAGACCCAGGCCAGCTGGCCTTGGTGAGTTCGTGATAGAACATCCCCATTGTCTCAGTGTGTGGGTGCACCCCTCGCGGTCCTAAGTTCCTTGCTCGTGCTCTGTCTCCTGCTCATGATTTGGACCTTGAGATTTCAGTCCGGTGCTCCAATGTGGGTCTTTGTCTCTGTCTCCTTTCATCGCCTAAATGTTTTTCTTTGGGTTCACCTTCTTAATTAGCTTCTCTAGGACCACGCATAATAGGCTCAACGTCCCCTATTCATGGCTAGAAACCAAATATGAGTGAGTACATCCCATGTTCCTCTTTTTGGGTCTGGCTCACCTCGCTCAGGATAGTGTTTTCTATTTCTGTCCATTTGCCTGCAAAATTCAGGAAGTCATTGTTTTTTACTGCTGAGTAGTACTCTAATATGTATATATTCCATACTTTCTTCATCCATTCTTCCATTGAAGGGCATCTAGGTTGTTTTTCCAGGTTCTGGCTATTACAAACAATGCTGCTATGAACATAGTTGAGCATATACTTTTGTCGTATGATAGGGCATTTCTTGGATATATTCCCAAGAGTGGTATTAGGTTTCTGTCTGATTGACCTGTCCATTGGTTAGAGAGGTGTGTTGAAGTCTCCTACTACTAGTGTGTGTGGTTTGATGTCTGCCTTGAGTTTTAGTAATATTTCTTTTACATAAGTGGGTGCTTTTATATTAGGGGTGTAGATATTCAGGATTGAGACTTCATCCTGATGAATTGTTCCTGTTATGAGTATAAAGTGTCCATCTCGATCTCTTCTGATTGATTTTAGTTTGAAGTCCGTTTTGTTAGAAATTAGTATGGCCACACCTGCTTTTTTCTTAGGACCATTTGCTTGAAAAACCTTTTCCCATCCCTTTAGTCTGAGTAGATGCCTGTCTTTGTGGTTGAGATGTGTTTCTTGCAAACAGCAGAATGTTGGATCCTGTTTTCGTATCCAATCTTTTAGTCTGTGTCTTTTTATAGGTGAATTGAGACCATTAATATTAAGTGATATTAATGACCAGTGGTTTTTTACTCTGGTTATTCCTATTGTTTTTGGTAGTAGAGTTTGTGTGTCTCCCTTCTTTGAGTCGTGCTGGTGAAGGGTCACTAGATGCCTAAGTTATTGTAGGCAGTGTTGGCTATGTTGGATTCCTTGTGTTGTGATTTTCCTTCTATTACTTTCTGTAGGGCTGGATTTGTGGCTACGTATTGTTTAAATTTGTTCTTATCCTGGAATGTCTTGTTTTCTCCATTGATAGTGAACGATAGCTTGGCTGGGTATAGTAGTTTGGGTTTGCATCCATGGTCTCTTAGTTTCTGCAGTACCTCTATCCAGGACCTTCTGGCTTTCATGGTTTCCATAGAGAAGTCAGGTGTAAGTCTGATCGGTTTACCTTTATAAGTAACTTGCCCTTTTTCCTTTGCAGCTCTTAATATTCTTTCTTTAATCTGTATATTTTGTGTTTTGATTATAATATGGGGAGGGGATGTTTTTCTTTGATCCAGTCTGTTTGGTGTTCTGTATGCTTCTTGAATATTCAAAGGAATATCTTTCTTTATGTTGGGAAAGTTTTCTTCTATAATTTTGTGAAAAATATTTTCTGGACCTTTGAGTTGTGACTCTTCTCCTTCTTGTATCCCTATTATTCTTAGGTTTGGTCTTTTTATTGTGTCCCATATTTCCTGAATGTTTTGCGACGAAACCTTGTTGGTTTTGCTGTTTTCTTTGATCAGTGCGTTTATTTTCTCTATGTTGTCTTCAGAATCTGAGATTCTTTCTTCCATCCTTTGTAGTCTGTTGATTATGCTTGTTTCTGTAGCCTCTGCTCGTTGACCTAGATTTTCTATATCCAACTGGTCCTCATTTTGTGTTTTCTTCCTTGCTTCAATTTCCGTTTTCAATTCTTGAAGTGTTTCCATTACCTGTTTGATCGTTTTTTTCTTGGTTTCCCAGGGCATCATTTACGTATTTACTCATTTCATCAAACTTTTTGTTATACTTCTCATCCATTTCTATAAGGGTGTTTTTTACATGTTGTTTCAGGGACTCTATTGCTTTCATAAAGTCAATTTTTTTCCACTTCTTCTTTGTTAGGGTGTTCAAGTCCTTGTGTTGTAAGATCATTGGGTTCTGGTGTTTCCATGTTGTTTTTCATATTGTTGGGTGAATTCTTGCCTTGGCGCCTGCCCATCTCCTCCTAACAATGCTATCTAATGGGTCTTTTAAGTCAAGAACAGGTTTCCCTGCTGACCAAGGGCCCCGCTTACAAAGTGCCCTGGCTCCGTTTCCTGGCTCCAGCCGTGGGCCAAGATCGCTCTCACCACTCAGAAGGATCTTCAGGACCAGGACCAGGCTCCCCGTTTGCCCAGGACCTCATCCACAAAAGGCCTACCCCTTTGTAGGCCAGCCACCAAGACAGAGAAACTCCCACTGTCCTCTGCCCTGAGCTCCCGACCCAGTGCCCAAACAGGCTATACTGGGTGATCTCGCAGCCCCTCAGAAGTGAGGGGGAGTGGAAGAGGGCCCTGGGCACAAGCTGGGATGTGCCAGAAATAGAGAGGTCGCAGCAGAGGAGGAGCAGCCCCTGCAGAGGGTATCAGCCTTTGCAGGCCTACCAGGGGGGTTGAAGGGGGTCTGAGAATGCTCCCGCTCCATTTCCTGTGTCCAGGCGCAGGCCCAGAACACTCTCCCCACTCAGGAGGGTCTTCAGGGACAGGACGCGGCTCCTTGTTCGCCCTTGGACCTCGCCAATAAAAGGCCTCCCTCTCTACAGGCCAGGCCCCCCAAAAACCTACTTGATTTAACTGAGCGGGCCAGTGGTCTGCCGCTTCTGTCCGCGCGGGCTGAGGATCCGCTGCTGCCTTCCGCCACGGGCCGGGGCTCCGCCGCTGCTGCAGTCCGCCGGCCGCGGGCCTGGGCTCCTTCAACACCGCGGAGCCTCGACCTCTCCCCAGCCGCCTTAAAGAGCTGCCGCCTATCTTCGGTCACCGCCTAAGCGTGAAGCTGCTCGGACTTGGCTGCCGGTGAGCCTGGGGAGCCGACCGGTGAGGGCTCAACTTAGTTGAGGGAAGTCTGGGCCTGAGGAGCGGTCGCGCGCAATGGCCTCTCTGCCTCGGTTGCCTGCGGCCACGCGCGAGATACAGGACCAGGGTCAGGCGAGAGTGGTGGACCTTCTCCCTAGCATCCGTGGCCAGGGGTGGGTGGCGCGGGCACTGATCCCAGCCTCCATGTATCCACGTTCTCCTGCGACCAGCTGCAGTGGCTCCTGCTGGGATTTCCTCTGAAGGACAGGTGCTAGACGTGGACATCTCAGGAAAGAGCTCCCTGGTACAGTGCATCAGTCAGGTAAGCACTGCGTGCCCTGGCAGTCTTAGGGCATTTTCCCACGCTTTCTCTGGGGGAGGGGGTGTTACCAGTGCTCAGAAAACTGCATTCAGATCCTCAGCTGGGGCCCTAGTGCATACCCAGCTAGTCACTGCTTTTGGTAACTAGAACTCGCGAGATGTATGAAACGATGCAGAAAACCCTGTTTTCTTCTAGTTGAGAAACTGTCTACCCCCATTCCCACCCCATCTTACCTCTGAAATATTGGGTCACATTAAGTTTCTAGACTCTACTGCGAATTCAGGAATTCACAATGAAAATTGGATTTTAGTATTCGGTCTTTGCTTTTCTACTCTATAATTAAGCTATTTTGAGAGTTCATTGTCAAAGTGATGTATCTTTTTATGCTTACTACCGTCACTCCCTTATCATCCCCATTTATCTCCAGAAGTTGCTCATTCATGTTTTTAAACCATTCCATTTTCCGGGTCTGGAGAAGTGCTCCAGCATTTGTAAGGTCATTGTCTGTAGAGGCGTTCCCTTGAGCTGGGATGACTCTGAGATAAATCGGTGTCATTTTGTATACCTTCATTTCTTGGGGATTTACAGACTGCATTAAGCACGTGTCTTCTTAAGTTTTGGGTGCATTCATTCCCCTGCATTTGGTTGACTGGAGTTATACTGTGATGATGATTCTGTTTTAATTCCCGAAGTGGAACTAGCTTAATTATCCTATCATTCATATTGGAACACAATGGTCATGTCATTTCATGTTAATTTCAGTTGCATCTCTTTGGCATCTGTTAAAGTTTTCTTTGAAAAATACTGCAAATGATATTTTGATTTTTTTCTTTTCTTTTTTTTATTTTTTCATTCAAAAATTTCCACTTCCTCCCCTCCTCCCATTCCCCTCCCACTCCCCCACTCACCCTCCTCTTTCCCCCTGCAGTCCTAAGAGAGGGCAGGGTACCCTGCCCTGTGGGAGGTCCAAGGCCCTCCCCCCTCCATCCAGGCTTAGGAAGATGTGTATCCAAATAGACTAGGGTCCTAAAAAGCCAGTACATACAGTAGAAACAAGTCCCAGTGTCATTATCAATGTCTTCTCAGTCGGCCCCCATTATGAGCCACATTCAGAGAGTCCGGTTTTTTCATATGCTCGTTCAGTCCCAGTCCAGCTGGATTTGGTGAGCTCCCATTAGATCAGGCACACTGTCTCAGTGGGTAGACCAACCCCTCGTGGTCTTGACTTCCTTGCTTATCTTCTCCCTCTTTCTGCTCTTCAACTGGACCTTTGGAGCTCAGTCCAGTGCTCTGAATTGGGTATCTGTCTCTATCTCCATCCATTATCTGAAAAAGGTTCTATGGTGATATTTGAGATATTCATCAGTGTGACTATGGGACAAGGCCAGTTCAGGCACCCTCTCCTGTGCTGCCCAAGAAATGAGCTGGGGCATCCCCATGGACACCTGGGATCCCCTCTAGAGCCAAGTCTCTTGCCAACACTAAAATGGCTCCCTTAATGAAGATATCTTCTATGCTCCTATATCCGCCCTCCCTCCATCTCCACCCTCCCACTCCCCCAAGCTCTCCCCAATCCTTCCCTTATCCCTTCTCTCTCCCCCTCTCCCCTTTTCCCCACTCCACCCTCACTCCCACCCCAGGCTCCCAACTTTTGCCGGGAAATCTGTCTGCTTCCAATTTCCAGGAGGATCTATATATGTTTTTCTTTGGGTTCACCTTATTATTTGGCTTCTCTAGGCTTGTGAACTATAGGCTAAATGTCCTTTGTTTATGGCTAGAGTCCACTAATGAGTGAGTACATACCATATTCATATTTTTGTGTCTAGGTTATTTCACTCAGTAAAGTGGTTTCTGTTTCCATCCATTTGCATGCAAAATTCAAGATGTCATTGTTTTTTTTTTTTTTTTTTACCACTGAGTAGTACTCTAATGCATATATATTCCATACTTTCTTTATCCATTCTTCCATTGAGGGACATCTAGGTTGTTTCCAGATTCTGGCTATTACAAATAAAGCTGCTATGAACATAGTTGAACAAATGCTTTTGAAGTATGATTGGGCATCTCTTGGGTATATTCCCAAAGAGTGGTATTGCTGGATCTTGAGGTAAGTTGATCGAAATTTCCTGAGCAACTGCCAGACTGATTTCCAAAGTGGTTGCACAAGTTTGCATTCCCATCAGCAATGGATAAGTATACCCCTTACTCCACATTCTCTCCAGCATAGGCTGTCATTGGTGTTTTTGATTTTAGCCATGCTGACAGGTGTAAGACGGTATCTCAAAGTTGTTTTGACTTGCATTTCCCTGATCGCTAAGAAGTTTGAACATGACCTTAAGTGTCTTTTGGCCATTTGAACTTCGTCTGCTGAGAATTCTCTGTTCAGTTCAGTACCCCATTTTTTAATTGGATTAATTAGAGTTTTGATGTCCAGTTTCTTGAGTTCTTTATGTATTTTGGAGATCAGACCTTTGTCAGATGTGGGGTTGGTGAAGATCTTCTCCCATTCAGAAGGATGCCTTTTTGTCTCCAATGACAGTGGTTTTTTTTTTTTTTTTGCATTAAAGAAGCTTCTCAGTGTCAGGAGTTCCCATTTAGTCAATGTTGCTCTTGTTGTCTGTGCTAGTAGGGTTATATGGAGGAATTGGTCTCCTGTGCCCATGTGTTGCAGTCTACTTCCCAGTTTCTCTTCTATCAGGTTCAGTGTGGTCAGATTCATATTGAGGTCTTTAATCCGTTTGGACTTGAGTTTTGCACATGGTGATAGATATGAATCTATTTTCATTCTTCTACAGGTTGACATCCAGTTATGCCAGCACCATTTGTTGAAGATGCTTTCTTCATTTCTTCCATTGTATAATTTTAGTTCCTTTGTCGAAAATCAGGTGTTCATAGGTTTGTGGGTTAATATCTGGGTCTTCGATTCAATTCCATTGTCTGCATCTCTGTTTTTATGCCAATACCAAGCTGTTTTCACTACTTTAGCTCTGTAATAGAGTTTGAAGTCAGCGATGGTAATGCCTCCAGAAATACCTTTATTGTACAGGAATGGTTTGGCTATCCTGGGTTTTTTGTTCTTCCATATAAAGTTGATTATTGTTCTCTCAAGGTCTGTGAGGAATTTTGTTGGGATTTTGATGGGGATTGAGTTGAATTTATAGATTGCCTTTGGTAGAACTGCTGTTTTTACTATGTTGATCCTACCCATTCAAGAGCATGGGAGATCCTTCCATTTTCTGGTATGCTCTTGAATTTCTTTCTTCAAAGCCTTAAAGTTCTTGTCAAATACATCTTTCACTTCCTTGGTTAGTGTAACCCCAGTATACTTTATGCTATTTGTGGCTATAGTGAAAGGTGAAGTTTCTCTGATTTCCCTCTCTGCTTCTCTATCCTTTGTGTATAGGAAGGCTATTGATTTTTTTTTTTTTTGAGTTGATCTTGTATCCTGACACATCACTGAAGGTATTTTTCAGATGTAGAAGTTCTTTGGTAGAGTTTTTGGGGTCACTGATGTATACTATCTTATCATCTGCAAATAACAAAAGTTTGACTTCTTTTCCAAATCGAATCCCCTTAATCCCCTTATTGCTATTGCTAGAACTTCAAACACTATATTGCAGAGATATGGTGAGAGTGGACAGCCTTGTCTTGTTCCTGATTTTAGTGGAATGGCTTTGAGTTTCTCTCCATTTAATTTGATATTAGCTGTTGGCTTGCTTTATATTGCTTTTATTATATTTAGATGTGATCCTTGTATCCCTAACCTCTCCAAGATCTTTATTGTAAAGGGGTGTTGAAGTTTGTCAAATGCTTTTTCAGCTTCTAATGAAATAATCATTTAGTTTTTTTTTCCTTCAGTTTATTTATATGATGGATTACATTGATAGATTTTTGTATGTTGAACCAGCCCTGCATCTCTGGGATGAAGCCTACTTGATCATAATGGATAATTTTTGATGTGTTTTTGGATTCAGTTTGCCAGTATTTTATTGAGAATTTTCGCATCAGTGTTTCTGAGAGAGATTGGTCTGTAATTCTCTTTCTTGGTTGAGTCTTTGTGTGGTTTTGGTATCAGGGTAATGTGAGACACCATAAGGAGCATGGGTATCAACTCTTCTTGGAAGTTCTGGTAAAATTCTCTATTGTAACCATCTGGTCCTGGGCTTTTTTTGGTAGGGAGGTTTTTGATGGCAGCTTCTATTTCCTCATGACTTATAGGTCTATTTAAATTGTTCACCTGGTCTTGATTTAATTGTGGTATATGGTATTTATCTAAAAACAAGTCCATTTCTTTTACATTTTCCAACTTTGTAGCATATAAGCCTTTGTAGTAAGACCTAATTACTCTCTGAATTTCCTCAGTGTCTGTTGTTATGTCCCCCTTTTCATTTCTGATCTTGTTAATTTGCATGTTCTCTCTACCTTTTGATTAGTTTGATTAGGAACTTGTCAATCTTGTTGATTTTCTCAAAGAACCAGCTCTTTGTTTCATTGATTCTTTGGATTATTGTATGTGTTTCTATTTTGTTGATTTCAGCTCTCAGTTTGATTATTTCCAGTCTTCTACTCCTCCTGGGTGAGTCTGCTTCTTTTTTTTCTAGAGATTTCAGCTGTCCTGTTAAGTCTCTAATGTGGGCTTTCTCTGTTTTCTTTATGTGGGCACTTAGTGCTATGAATTTTCCCCTTAGCACTGCTTTCATAGTGTCCCATAGGTTTGGGTATGTTGTGACTTTTTTGTTGTTGTTGAATTCAAGGAAGACTTTAATTTCTTTCTTTATTTCTTCCCTGACCCAGGGGTGGTTCAGTAGTTGCCTGTTCAGTTTCCATGAGTTTGTAGGCTTTCTGGGGGTAGAATTGTTGTTAAATTCTAACTTTATTCCATGTTGATCTGATAAGACACAGGTGGTTACTATTTTTTTTTTTTGTATCTGTGGAGGTTTGTTTTGTTATCAAGTACGTGATCAATTTTCGAGAAGGTTCCATGAGATGCTGAGAAGAAGGTATATTCTTTCCTATTTGGGTGAAATGTTCTATCGATGTCTGTTAAGTCCACTTGATTCATTACCTCTGTTAGTTTTCTTATTTCTCTGTTAGGTTTCTGTCTAGTTGACCTGTCCATTGATAAGAGAGGAGTGTTGAAGTCTCCTACCATTAGTGTGTGAGATTTGATGTGTGCTTTGAGTTCTAGTAATGTTTCTTTTATATATGTAGGTACTTTTATATTAGGGGCATAGATATTCAGGATTGGGACTTCATCCTGATGAATTGTTCCTGTTATGAGTAAAAAGTGTCCCACTTCATTTCTTCTGATTGATTTTAGTTTGAAGTCAACTTTGTTAGAAATTAGTATGGCCACACTTGCTTGTTTCTTAGGTCCATTTGATTGAAAAACCTTTTTCCAACCCTTTACTCTGAGTAAATGTCTGTCTTTTTGGTGCAGGTGTTTCTTTTTTTTCTTTTTTTTTCTTTTTATTGTTTATTTATTTATTAAAGATTTCTGCCTTCTCCCCGCCACCACCTCCCATTTCCCTCCCCCTCCCCCATCAAGTCCCCCTCCCTCATCATCCCTAAGAGTAATCCGGGTTCCCTGCCCCGTGGGAAGTCCAAGGACCACCCACCTCCATCCAGGTCTAGTAAGGTGAGCATCCAAACTGCCTAGGCTCCCACAAAGCCAGTACGTGCAGTAGGATCAAAAACCCATTGCCATTGTTCTTGAGTTCTCAGTAGTCCTCATTGTCCATTATGTTCAGCAAGTCCGGTTTTATCCCATGCTTTTTCAGACCCAGGCCAGCTGGCCTTGGTGAGTTCGTGATAGAACATCCCCATTGTCTCAGTGTGTGGGTGCACCCCTCGCGGTCCTAAGTTCCTTGCTCGTGCTCTGTCTCCTGCTCATGATTTGGACCTTGAGATTTCAGTCCGGTGCTCCAATGTGGGTCTTTGTCTCTGTCTCCTTTCATCGCCTAAATGTTTTTCTTTGGGTTCACCTTCTTAATTAGCTTCTCTAGGACCACGCATAATAGGCTCAACGTCCCCTATTCATGGCTAGAAACCAAATATGAGTGAGTACATCCCATGTTCCTCTTTTTGGGTCTGGCTCACCTCGCTCAGGATAGTGTTTTCTATTTCTGTCCATTTGCCTGCAAAATTCAGGAAGTCATTGTTTTTTACTGCTGAGTAGTACTCTAATATGTATATATTCCATACTTTCTTCATCCATTCTTCCATTGAAGGGCATCTAGGTTGTTTTTCCAGGTTCTGGCTATTACAAACAATGCTGCTATGAACATAGTTGAGCATATACTTTTGTCGTATGATAGGGCATTTCTTGGATATATTCCCAAGAGTGGTATTAGGTTTCTGTCTGATTGACCTGTCCATTGGTTAGAGAGGTGTGTTGAAGTCTCCTACTACTAGTGTGTGTGGTTTGATGTCTGCCTTGAGTTTTAGTAATATTTCTTTTACATAAGTGGGTGCTTTTATATTAGGGGTGTAGATATTCAGGATTGAGACTTCATCCTGATGAATTGTTCCTGTTATGAGTATAAAGTGTCCATCTCGATCTCTTCTGATTGATTTTAGTTTGAAGTCCGTTTTGTTAGAAATTAGTATGGCCACACCTGCTTTTTTCTTAGGACCATTTGCTTGAAAAACCTTTTCCCATCCCTTTAGTCTGAGTAGATGCCTGTCTTTGTGGTTGAGATGTGTTTCTTGCAAACAGCAGAATGTTGGATCCTGTTTTCGTATCCAATCTTTTAGTCTGTGTCTTTTTATAGGTGAATTGAGACCATTAATATTAAGTGATATTAATGACCAGTGGTTTTTTACTCTGGTTATTCCTATTGTTTTTGGTAGTAGAGTTTGTGTGTCTCCCTTCTTTGAGTCGTGCTGGTGAAGGGTCACTAGATGCCTAAGTTATTGTAGGCAGTGTTGGCTATGTTGGATTCCTTGTGTTGTGATTTTCCTTCTATTACTTTCTGTAGGGCTGGATTTGTGGCTACGTATTGTTTAAATTTGTTCTTATCCTGGAATGTCTTGTTTTCTCCATTGATAGTGAACGATAGCTTGGCTGGGTATAGTAGTTTGGGTTTGCATCCATGGTCTCTTAGTTTCTGCAGTACCTCTATCCAGGACCTTCTGGCTTTCATGGTTTCCATAGAGAAGTCAGGTGTAAGTCTGATCGGTTTACCTTTATAAGTAACTTGCCCTTTTTCCTTTGCAGCTCTTAATATTCTTTCTTTAATCTGTATATTTTGTGTTTTGATTATAATATGGGGAGGGGATGTTTTTCTTTGATCCAGTCTGTTTGGTGTTCTGTATGCTTCTTGAATATTCAAAGGAATATCTTTCTTTATGTTGGGAAAGTTTTCTTCTATAATTTTGTGAAAAATATTTTCTGGACCTTTGAGTTGTGACTCTTCTCCTTCTTGTATCCCTATTATTCTTAGGTTTGGTCTTTTTATTGTGTCCCATATTTCCTGAATGTTTTGCGACGAAACCTTGTTGGTTTTGCTGTTTTCTTTGATCAGTGCGTTTATTTTCTCTATGTTGTCTTCAGAATCTGAGATTCTTTCTTCCATCCTTTGTAGTCTGTTGATTATGCTTGTTTCTGTAGCCTCTGCTCGTTGACCTAGATTTTCTATATCCAACTGGTCCTCATTTTGTGTTTTCTTCCTTGCTTCAATTTCCGTTTTCAATTCTTGAAGTGTTTCCATTACCTGTTTGATCGTTTTTTTCTTGGTTTCCCAGGGCATCATTTACGTATTTACTCATTTCATCAAACTTTTTGTTATACTTCTCATCCATTTCTATAAGGGTGTTTTTTACATGTTGTTTCAGGGACTCTATTGCTTTCATAAAGTCAATTTTTTTCCACTTCTTCTTTGTTAGGGTGTTCAAGTCCTTGTGTTGTAAGATCATTGGGTTCTGGTTTTTCCATGTTGTTTTTCATATTGTTGGGTGAATTCTTGCCTTGGCGCCTGCCCATCTCCTCCTAACAATGCTATCTAATGGGTCTTTTAAGTCAAGAACAGGTTTCCCTGCTGACCAAGGGCCCCGCTTACAAAGTGCCCTGGCTCCGTTTCCTGGCTCCAGCCGTGGGCCAAGATCGCTCTCACCACTCAGAAGGATCTTCAGGACCAGGACCAGGCTCCCCATTTGCCCAGGACCTCATCCACAAAAGGCCTACCCCTTTGTAGGCCAGCCACCAAGACAGAGAAACTCCCACTGTCCTCTGCCCTGAGCTCCCGACCCAGTGCCCAAACAGGCTATACTGGGTGATCTCGCAGCCCCTCAGAAGGGAGGGGGAGTGGAAGAGGGCCCTGGGCACAAGCTGGGATGTGCCAGAAATAGAGAGGTCGCAGCAGAGGAGGAGCAGCCCCTGCAGAGGGTATCAGCCTTTGCAGGCCTACCAGGGGGGTGAAGGGGGTCTGAGAATGCTCCCGCTCCATTTCCTGTGTCCGGGCGCAGGCCCAGAACACTCTCCCCACTCAGGAGGGTCTTCAGGGACAGGACGCGGCTCCTCGTTCGACCTTGGACCTCGCCAATAAAAGGCCTCCCTCTCTACAGGCCAGGCCCCCCAAAAACCTACTTGATTTAACTGAGCGGGCCAGTGGTCTGCCGCTTCTGTCCCCGCGGGCTGAGGATCCGCTGCTGCCATCCGCCGCGGGCCGGGGCTCCGCTGCTGCTGCAGTCCGCCGGCCGCGGGCCCGGGCTCCTTCAACACCGCGGAGCCTCGACCTCTCCCCAGCCGCCTTAAAGAGCTGCCGCCTATCTTCGGTCACCGCCTAAGCGTGAAGCTGCTCGGACTTGGCTGCCGGTGAGCCTGGGGAGCCGACCGGTGAGGGCTCAACTTAGTTGAGGGAAGTCTGGGCCTGAGGAGCGGTCGCGCGCAATGGCCTCTCTGCCTCGGTTGCCTGCGGCCACGCGCGAGATACAGGACCCGGGTCAGGCGAGAGTGGTGGACCTTCTCCCTAGCATCCGTGGCCAGGGGTGGGTGGCGCGGGCACTGATCCCAGCCTCCATGTATCCGCGTTCTCCTGCGACCAGCTGCAGTGGCTCCTGCTGGGACTTTCCTCTGAAGGACAGGTGCTAGGCGTGGACATCGCAGGAAAGAGCTCCCTGGTACAGTGCATCAGTCAGGTAAGCACTGCGTGCCCTGGCAGTCTTAGGGCATTTTCCCACGCTTTCTCTGGGGGAGGGGGTGTTACCAGTGCTCAGAAAACTGCATTCAGATCCTCAGCTGGGGCCCTAGTGCATACCCAGCTAGTCACTGCTTTTGGTAACTAGAACTCGCGAGATGTATGAAACGATGCAGAAAACCCTGTTTTCTTCTAGTTGAGAAACTGTCTACCCCCATTCCCACCCCATCTTACCCCTGAAAGATTGGGTCACATTAAGTTTCTAGACTCTACTGCGAATTCAGGAATTCACAATGAAAATTGGATTTTAGTATTCGGTCTTTGCTTTTCTACTCTATAATTAAGCTATTTTGAGAGTTCATTGTCAAAGTGATGTATCTTTTTATGCTTACTACCGTCACTCCCTTATCATCCCCATTTATCTCCAGAAGTTGCTCATTCATGTTTTTAAACCATTCCATTTTCCGGGTCTGGAGAAGTGCTCCAGCATTTGTAAGGTCATTGTCTGTAGAGGCGTTCCCTTGAGCTGGGATGACTCTGAGATAAATCGGTGTCATTTTGTATACCTTCATTTCTTGGGGATTTACAGACTGCATTAAGCACGTGTCTTCTTAAGTTTTGGGTGCATTCATTCCCCTGCATTTGGTTGACTGGAGTTATACTGTGATGATGATTCTGTTTTAATTCCCGAAGTGGAACTAGCTTAATTATCCTATCATTCATATTGGAACACAATGGTCATGTCATTTCATGTTAATTTCAGTTGCATCTCTTTGGCATCTGTTAAAGTTTTCTTTGAAAAATACTGCAAATGATATTTTGATTTTTTTCTTTTCTTTTTTTTATTTTTTCATTCAAAAATTTCCACTTCCTCCCCTCCTCCCATTCCCCTCCCACTCCCCCACTCACCCTCCTCTTTCCCCCAGCAGTCCTAAGAGAGGGCAGGGTACCCTGCCCTGTGGGAGGTCCAAGGCCCTCCCCCCTCCATCCAGGCTTAGGAAGATGTGTATCCAAATAGACTAGGGTCCTAAAAAGCCAGTACATACAGTAGAAACAAGTCCCAGTGTCATTATCAATGGCTTCTCAGTCCGCCCCCATTGTGAGCCACATTCAGAGAGTCCGGTTTTTTCATATGCTCGTTCAGTCCCAGTCCAGCTGGATTTGGTGAGCTCCCATTAGATCAGGCACACTGTCTCAGTGGGTAGACCAACCCCTCGTGGTCTTGACTTCCTTGCTTATCTTCTCCCTCTTTCTGCTCTTCAACTGGACCTTTGGAGCTCAGTCCAGTGCTCTGAATTGGGTATCTGTCTCTATCTCCATCCATTATCTGAAAAAGGTTCTATGGTGATATTTGAGATATTCATCAGTGTGACTATGGGACAAGGCCAGTTCAGGCACCCTCTCCTGTGCTGCCCAAGAAATGAGCTGGGGCATCCCCATGGACACCTGGGATCCCCTCTAGAGCCAAGTCTCTTGCCAACACTAAAATGGCTCCCCTAATGAAGATATCTTCTATGCTCCTATATCCGCCCTCCCTCCATCTCCACCCTCCCACTCCCCCAAGCTCTCCCCAATCCTTCCCTTATCCCTTCTCTCTCCCCCTCTCCCCTTTTCCCCACTCCACCCTCACTCCCACCCCAGGCTCCCAACTTTTGCCGGGAAATCTGTCTGCTTCCAATTTCCAGGAGGATCTATATATGTTTTTCTTTGGGTTCACCTTATTATTTGGCTTCTCTAGGCTTGTGAACTATAGGCTAAATGTCCTTTGTTTATGGCTAGAGTCCACTAATGAGTGAGTACATACCATATTCATATTTTTGTGTCTAGGTTATTTCACTCAGTAAAGTGGTTTCTGTTTCCATCCATTTGCATGCAAAATTCAAGATGTCATTGTTTTTTTTTTTTTTTTTTTACCACTGAGTAGTACTCTAATGCATATATATTCCATACTTTCTTTATCCATTCTTCCATTGAGGGACATCTAGGTTGTTTCCAGGTTCTGGCTATTACAAATAAAGCTGCTATGAACATAGTTGAACAAATGCTTTTGAAGTATGATTGGGCATCTCTTGGGTATATTCCCAAAGAGTGGTATTGCTGGATCTTGAGGTAAGTTGATCGAAATTTCCTGAGCAACTGCCAGACTGATTTCCAAAGTGGTTGCACAAGTTTGCATTCCCATCAGCAATGGATAAGTATACCCCTTACTCCACATTCTCTCCAGCATAGGCTGTCATTGGTGTTTTTGATTTTAGCCATGCTGACAGGTGTAAGATGGTATCTCAAAGTTGTTTTGACTTGCATTTCCCTGATCGCTAAGGAGTTTGAACATGACCTTAAGTGTCTTTTGGCCATTTGAACTTCGTCTGCTGAGAATTCTCTGTTCAGTTCAGTACCCCATTTTTTAATTGGGTTAATTATCATTTTAACGTCTAGTTTCTTGAGTTCTTTATATATTTTGGAGACCTTTGTCTGTTGCGGGTTGGTGAAGATCTTCTCCCAGTCAGTAGGGTGTCTTTTTGTCTTAGTGACAGTGTCCTTTGCTTTACAGAAGCTTCTCAGTTTCAGGAGGTCCCATTTATTCATGTTGCCCTTAATGTCTGTGCTGCTGGGGTTATACATAGGAAGCGATCTCCTGTCCCCATATTTTGTAGGGTACTTCCCATTTTCTCTTCTATCAGGTTGAGTGTGTTCAGATTGATATTGAGGTCTTTGATCCATTTGGACTTGAGTTTTGTGCATGGTGATAGATATGGGTCTATTTTCATTCTTCTAGCGGTTGACATCCAGTTGTGCCAGCAGCATTTGTTGAAGATGCTTTCTTTCTTCCATTGTACACTTTTAGCTCCTTTATCGAAAATGAGGTGTTCATAGGTTTGTGGGTTAAAATCCGGGTCTTCTATATGATTCCATTGGTCGACTTCTCTGTTTTTATGCCAGTACCACGCTGTTTTCATTACTGTAGCTCTGTAATAGAGTTTGAAGTCAGGGATGGTAATGCCTCCAGAAGTTCCTTTATTGTATAAGATTGTTTTGGCTATCCTGTTTTTTTTGTTTTTCCATATAAAGTTGATTATTGTCCTCTCAAGATCTGTGAAGAATTTTGATGGGACCTTGATGGGGTTTGCATTGAATCTATAGATTGCCATTGGTAGAATTGCCATTTTTACTATGTTGATCCTCCCAATCCAAGAGCAAGGGAGATCCTTCCATTTTCTGGTATCCTCTTCAATTTCTTTCTTCAAAGACTTAAAGTTCTTGTCAAATAGATCTTTCACTTCCTTGGTTAGAGTTACCCCAAGATATTTTATGCTGTTTGTGGCTATCGTGAAAGGTGATGATTCTCTCATTTCCCTCTCTGCTTCCATATCCTTTGTGTATAAGAGGGCGACTGATTTTTTGGAGTTGATCTTGTATCCTGCCACATTACTAAAGGTATTTATCAGCTGTAGAAGTTCTTTTGTGGAGTTTTTTGGGTCGCTTAAGTACACTATCATATCATCTGCAAATAACGCAAGTTTAACTTCTTCCTTTCCAATTCGAATCCCCTTGATCCCCTTATGTTGTCTAATGCTATTGCTAAGACTTCAAGAACTATATTGAAGAGGTATGGGGAGAGTGGACAGCCTTGGCGTGTTCCTGATTTTAGTGGGATGGCTTTAAGTTTCTCTCCGTTTAATTTGATGTTAGTTGTCAACTTGCTGTAAATAGCTTTAATTATATTTAGGTATGACCCTTTTATCCCTAATCTCTCCAAGACTTTTATCATAAAGGGATGTTGAATTTTGTCAAATGCTTTTTCAGCATCTAATGAAACTATCATATGATTTTTTTCTTTCAGTTTATTTATATGATGGATTACATTGATAGATTTGCGTATGTTAAACCAGCCCTGCATCTCTGGGATGAAGCCTACTTGATCATAATGGATAATTTTTCTAATGTGTTCTTGGATTCGGTTTGCCAGTATTTTGTTGAGGATTTTTGCATAGAACTTCATGAGTGAGATTGGCCTGTAATTCTCTTTTTTGGTTGAGTCTTTGTGTGGTTTTGGTATCAGAGTTACTGTAGCTTCATAGAAGGAATTTGGCAATGACTCTTCTGTTTCTATATTGTGAAATACATTTAGGAGTATAGGTATTAGGTCTTCTTGGAAGTTCTGGTAGATGTCCACATTGAAACCATCTGGTCCTGGACTTTTTTTGGAAGGGAGGTTTTTGATAACAGCTTCTAATTCTTCGCGACCCACAGGTCTATTTAGGGTGTTTACCTGGTCCTGGTTTAACTTTGGTATATGGTATTCATCTAAAAAAGTGTCCATTTCTTTTGCATTTTCCAGTTTTGTGGCATACAGGCTTTTGTAGTAAGATCTAATGATTTTCTGAATTTCCTCTGTGTCTGTGGTTATGTCCCCCTTTTCATTTCTGATCTTATTAATTTGCAAATTCTCTCTCTGCCGTTTGATTAGTTTGGATAGGGGTTTATCAGTCTTGTTGATTTTCTCCAGGAACCAGCTTTTTGTTTTATTGATTCTTTCAATTGTTTTCTGTGTTTCTATTTTTTTGATTTCAGCCCTGAGTTTGATTATTTCCATTCTTCTACTCCTCTTAGGTGAGTCTGCTTCTTTTTTTTCTAGAGCTTTCAGGTGGGCTGTTAAGTCTGCAATGTGTGCTTTCTCTGTTTTCTTTAAGTGGGCACTTAGTGCTAGGAACCTCTCAGGACTGCTTTCATAGTGTCCCATAGGTTTGAGTATGTTGTGTCTTTATTTTCATTGAATTCAAGGAAGACTTTAATCTTTCTTTGTTTCTTCCTTAATCCAGGTATGGTTCAGTAGTTGACTATTCAGTTTCCATGAGTTTGTAGGCTTTCTGGGGGTAGCATTGTTGAATTCTAGCTTTAATCCATGGTGATCTGATAAGATACAGGTGGTTACAGATATTTTTTTTTAACTGTGGATGTTTGCTTTGTTACCGAGTATGTGGTCAATTTTCGAGAAGGTTCCATGAGCTGCAGAGAAGAAGGTATATTCTTTCCTATTTGGGTGGAATATTCTATAGATGTCTGTTAAGTCCATTTGATTCATTACCTCCATTAATTCTCTTATTTCTCTGTTAGGTTTCTGTCTAATTGACCTGTCCATTGGTGAGAGAGGAGTGTTAAAGTCTCCTACTATTAATGTGTGTGGTTTGATTGCTGCCTTGAGTTTTAGCAATGTTTCTTTTACATACGTGGGTGCTTTTATATTAGGGGCATAGATATTCAGGATTGAGACTTCATCCTGATGAATTGTTCCTGTTATGAGTAGAAAATGTCCCTCTTCATTCCTTCTGATTGATTTAAGTTTGAAGTCAACTTTGTTAGAAATTAGTATGGCCACACCTGCTTGTTTCTTAGGTCCATTAACTTGATACACCTTATCCCAACCCTTTACTCTGCGTAGGTGTCTGTCTTTGTAGTTGAGGTGTGTTTCTTGTAAACAGCAGAATGTTGGATCCTGTTTTCGTATCCAATCTCTTAGTCTGTGCCTTTTTATAGGTGAGTTGAGTCCATTGACATTAAGTGATATTAATGACCAGTGGTTGTTAACTCCGGTCACTTTTTTAGTAGTAAATTTTGTGTGTTTCCCTTCTTTGTGTTGTGCTGGTGAAGGGTCTCTAGTTGTCTGAGATATTGTGGTCATTGTTGGACTCCTTGGTTAGTGATTTTCCTTCTATTACTTTGTGTATGGCTGGATTTGTGGCTACGTATTGTTTAAATTTGTTTTTATCCTGGAAAATTTTGTTTTCTCCATTTATAGTGAACGAAAGTTTGGCTGGGTATAGTAGTCTGGGCTTGCATCCACGGTCTCTTAGTTTCTGCAGTACATCTATCCAGGACCTTCTGGCTTTCATTGTTTCCATAGAGAAGTCAGGTGTAAGTCTGATAGGTTTACCTTTATAAGTAACTTGGCCTTTTTCCTTTGCAGCTCTTAATATTCTTTCTTTGTTCTGTATGCTTTGTGTTATGATTATTATATGGCGAGGGGATGATTTTTTTTTTGATCCAGCCTATTCGGTGTTCTGTATGCTTCTTGAACCTTCGTAGGTATATCTTTCTTTAGGTTGGGAAACTTTTCTTCTATAATTTTATTAAATATATTTTCTGGACCGTTGAGATGCACTTCTTCCCCTTCTTCTACTCCTATTATTCTTAGGTTGGTCTTTTTATTGTGTCCCATATTTCCTGAATGTTTTGTGATGAGAGTTTGTTGGCCTTGCTGTTTTCTTTGATCAGCGTGTTTATTTTCTCTATGGTATCTTCAGAATCTGAGATTCTTTCTTCTATCTCTTGTATTCTTTTGGTTATGCTTGTTTCTGTAGACTCTATTCGTTTACCTAGATTTTCCATGTCCAGCCAGCCTTCTGTTTGTGTTTTCTTCTTTGCCTCCAATTCAGTTTTCAAGACTTGAACTGTTTCATTATCTGTGTGATTGTTTTTCCTTGGTTTCCTAGGGTATCATTCACTGATTTACTCAATTCTTCAAACTTTCTGTAATACTTCTCATCCATTTCTATAAGGGCATTTTTTACATGGCTGTTTAAGGGCGTCAATCACTTTCATAAAGTCAATTTTTTCTACTTCTTCATGATTAAGGTGTTCATGTCCTGTTGTGAGGTCGCTGGGTACTGGTGGTTTCATATAGTTTTTCAGATTGTTGGGTGAATTCTTGCATTGGCGCCTGCCCATCTCTTCCTCGGAATGCTCTCCTATGGATCTTCTTTTACAGGATCAGGTCTCCTTGCCTACGGTTGTACCTTCCCAGTGATGGTACTCCCCAGTGATGGTTCTCCTGGTGCTCCAGTGATGTCTCTCCTGGTGACAATATCAGATCTCCGTGCCCAATGATGGCTCTCCTGGTGCCAAGATCCGCTCTCCTTGCTGGTTGGGTATTCGTAAACAAAGCGCCTACCTTGCTTGGTGCAGGCAGGCCAGTGAAACAAAGGAACTCCCGTCTGCCTGTTTTTCCTGAGGATTCGCCCCCAGTGCCCAGACAGGCCAGTGAAACAAAGGAACTCCCGCCCGCCTGTTTGCCCTGAGGATTCGCCCCCAGTGCCCGGACAGGCTGAGCTAGGTGGTGTTATGTGCCCAAAGAAGGAAGGGGGCAGAAGGAAGAAGGGTTCTGGATGCTAGGTGGGTGGGATAGGAACAGAGAGGCAGTCTGCAGGGAGTAGAGTCTCTGCAGGGAGCCCAGGAGGGGTGGGGGGTGTGAGGAACTTCTGAGTTCCCTGTCCGGGGCTGCTGCCGCATCACCCTTACTGCATATCTTTATTCCTTTTGTGACCAGGACGGCTTCTTAAAAGGCTAAGATGCAATGGGACTAGGGTTAAGGCTGCTTTGCCTTTTGGCTCTGTCTAGTCTGACCTGTTAGAGGAGGTCTGTACATTGCCTCTGAGAGCCATACTATCCAGATGCAGGGTCAGGTCATAGCAGGTATGTAGTCATTAAACAAGTTGTAGCACTCTGCTCACGAACCCCATTTACATGCTCCATAGCTGGACCTCCAGAAAGTGTCAGAGATCATGCTGGTAGCAGGGCCCAAGAAGCTGCTGTTTCAAACCATATGGCTTTTTTTCCCTCCTACCACTGAATCAGCAAAACCTGTCTTAAAGGAGCTGCAACACACTGCCACACTGGAAAAAAAATTACAGCTAAACTTTGGGGTTTTTATGTGTATCTAGAGTTCCTTTTCGAGTTTTTTTTAGGTTTTACATGGATATAGTCAACCACTATTTGTTGTAAAGAAGCTGCTTTTTTTGTTCTTGGCTGCTCAGATCTGAAATAATCACACAAAAAAACTGTATTAATTAAATCACTTCTTGGCCTATTAGCTCTAACTTCTTATTGGCCAACTCTTACATCTTAATTTAACCCATTTCTAGTAATCTGTGTATTGCCACGTGGCTGTGTCTTACTGGGTCAAGTTATGTCTGGCTCCAGCAGACTACATGACTTCTCTCTGACTCTGCCTTCTTTCTCCCAGCATTCAATTTAATTTTCCCTACATAGCTCTATTCTACTTTGTCACAGTCTCAAGACCGTTTCTTTAATATCACATTAAATATTCACAGCATACAAAAGGGAACCCCACATCACTCATCCACCTTGTTTCTATACTCTACTCCATCCTCTACCAGACCCTGTTCCACAGCACCCACTCTTGTTTTAAAGCCTTCAGCTGGATTCCCATTCACAGAGAGACAACCTGACGAGAGCTCTAGAGTCAGCAGAGCAAACCTGGCTTTACTTTTGCCTCTGCATCCAATGCTGAGTGTAAGACCTGAGCAGACAGCTCAGTTGTCTGGCCTGTGCTTCTCCAGACATTCCACACCCAGATGGTGCCAATTTATGCAGGGGAGAAAGGAAATGTATTTGAAGAGAGTTAAAGTAAGGAAGAGACTCTGCCTAGCAGTGAACTGCAGGCATCCTGGAAAAACTTTCCAGAGGCAGAGGACTGGGAGACTCAGTTTGCAAGCTGACCTAAAAGAATTATTCCATGGCTTCCAAGGGGAGTAAGGGAAGAGCTGGCCACGTCCCTGCTCTGCACCTGGCCCCCAGAGCATCTCTGTCAGGCTAGGATGTATGGGATCATTGGGTTTACATTCAAACAGGCCTCATTCTTACCAATTTGTTTGCCTTGTGGGAAATGGAATCAGGCTAACTAAAGGGATGATTCTAAGTAGGAGGTGGCACAAACCTTAGGAAAAGCTGCTACTAGTAAGGATTGAGCATCTGATGGGTGGAAACAATCTCTTGAGGTTCAGAGAAAAGCCTTAAGGGTAGAAACTTTGGATTCTGACAGTTCAAGTTCAAGTTGCTTTAATTTGTTTGGTCAGTTGCGTTTTTAATCAGGATTTCTCCATGTATCCATGGCTGTCTTGGAACTTGCTTGTAGATCATGTTGGGATAAAACACAGAGCTCTGCCTGCCTCTGCCTCCCTAGTTCTGGGAGTAAGGTATGTACAATCACCACCCTGCCAAATTCAAGGGCATGACTTGTGACAAGATGTTAACGTCTCTGAGACTGTTTCTTCATTGAAAAAACCTGAGAAACAAAGACAATTCAACTGTTGTGTTATTCACCCCTAAGTGGGCCTAGACTCAGTAGAGAGTAAATTTTAAATAGTACACCTCCTCACTCAAATTAACTTAGCTACTATGGGGAGCCTGTTATCTTTGCATTTGGGAGATTAAGGTAAGATAATCTCAAGTAGAAGTTTAGACCCAGCTTGATAGAGAGACCCTGTCTCAAAAACACACCAAAAATACAAAGAATTACTAGTATTGAGGGGTAAGGTGGAAGAAGATTTTTTGTACTTTTTTTGGAGGAAAATAACAAAACCCAGCTATCGCTCCTTACTCTAAAACTCTATTTACCATAAGAAACAGATGATGTGGGATTCTGCTCTGTATGCTGTGAATATGTTTTATTGTCATTGATTAAAAAGGAAGCTGATTAACAACTTTACCTAACAGAGTAAAGTTGCCAGGTGACAACTCCAAACAGAGATATAATGAGAAAGTAGGCAGAGTCAAGAAGAAGCCATGTAGCTACCAGAGGAGAAAGATGCTCCGAACTTTACTGATAAATCATGAGCCTTGTGGTTAAATATAAAATAATAGAAATGGTTAATTTAACATACACTTAAGCTATCAGACAAACAGTATTGCAAATAATGCAGTTTCTGTGTGATTATTTGGAGTCTGGGTGGCAAGGAAATAAACAATCAGCCTCCGCCAACAGACAGATCTCCTTCCATCGTCTCATCCCATTTACCCAGGGCGTGAGGAAGGGCAGGGCCAAGATATCTGTGGGTGCGTGTGTATATTTGTTTATCAAACTATGGTGCATGCACGTGTATGTACGTGTGTGTGTGTGTGTGTGTGTGAAAGAGAGAGAGAGAGAGAGAGAGAGAGAGAGAGAGAGAGACTTAGTTCTCCTACCCATGGTCAGCATGATGTCTGGGGTTCTGTATCCAGTCCTAAAACAGACACTGTGGCCTATGAATAAAGTGACCCATCGTTATCAATTAAGTTGTCCAATTATTCATCCTCACCTCTCACCAACTGCCCCATCTACTCCTTTCTCTGTAGCTTCCCACCAGATGTGTGCTTTCTCACCTCTGGCTGTTTGCAGGTACTGCCTCTGTCTTTCTGGATTGTCTTCACTGTTCTCCACCTTAGAGCCATTAGTGCTGGCCCAAGTCTGACACATAAGCCTTCTGTGTGCTCCAGTAGTTCCCTGTACACATACATAGAATATAACCAGTGTGGACACGCTGTCCATCTGATTTGGGAGGTTATATCGTATGGTTGCTGAATAGTGGATCTTGTCATGAGTCCACTGCTTGTCCTAGTACATGGCTGTTGACTAGATAACAGTGGGGAACTATCCAGCATTTAGCTAGATGGTGACAAAGTCTGGGTGCAAACATAAGCATATTACATTCTTCTCGTTTTGTAATGTAAGGGTACTTACATAATTTTATTCTCAACTATGAGTGGTGCTCTCAATCTGCCCTACTGGCTTATGCTAACCTATTTCTAAAGCCTTTCTGTCTAGGTTCTGCTCGAGTACATCCTTGTTCCTTGTAAGCTCCTCCTTCAGGATCAGTATGCTGACATTCACAATCTATGTCAGGAGGAATGAAAAGCATAGAAATTTTAAAGAAAAGTATTTTCTGAATGATGAAAAAAAATTAGTGAAGTGTTTGCATATTTAATAGTTTCTATTAAAATACACTAATTAGAAATCAATCATTTAAAACTCTTTATGGCATCCGTAGCTTTTTGGTGGATTTTTAAGGTGGCAACCAGTCCTTCTGCCCAAGTGCTACCCCCTTAAATATTATTCTTATCAATAAATATTTTGGTAGGGAGAAAAAACAGTTGATTAACAATTTACCTGCATTTTTCTCCTCCAGTATTATATAGGCATGGAATTCCTGAGTGCAGTCATTGTGTCCTCTCCTGAAGACCCAGTTTCCAGCAATTCTTCCCCAACTCTGACTTTTACACCCTTTCTTGCTCCCTCTTCTACAGTAACACCTGAGCCTTGGGTGCTGCTGTGGTGGTTAATTTTTGCCAGTTTGACACAAACCTAGACATAATGTGGGATGAAGGAGGAAAATTCTCCATCACATTTTCCTGTAGGCAAGTCATTGGAGACATTTTTATGATTAATGATTGATGTAGGAAGGTCCAGCTTACTGTGGGTAGCAGTAATCTGTACAGATGGTCCTCATTCACAAAAGAAAACAGTCTGAGAAAGCCATAGGGAACAGGCCAATAAGCAGTGATCCTCCTTGCTACCCCCTCTCGTGTGTGTGTGTGTGTGTGTGTGTGTGAAAGACAAGGTAGATATGTGGAGGTCAGAGGACACCATCTTGGAGTTGGTTTAATTCTCCTATCATGGATTCCAGGAATGGAATTCAGGTTATCAGGCTTGTATGGAATATGGTTTTAGGTGCTGAGCCATTTCAATGGCCCTTTTCCCATGTTTTCTTTCCATTAAAAAATAAAAACAGAAGTGTTTCTTATATTTCTCTCCTTCCCTAAATAAGCAAATGCTTGTAAAATGCTAGCTAGTAAGGAAAACATAGGGCTGTGCATGCAGCTTGGGGGTAGTGTGAGCTTGCCTCATACATGGGTCCAGAAGAAATCATTGTATATCCCCTGCTCTTTGAATTATTGTTATGTGTTGTATATAACCATATATAGGCCTATAGGGAATTTTCTTCAGAATTTAAGATTTCTTATAACTCAACACTAGAATGACAGCCCAGTGACACAGAGAGCAATAAATGGATCTGAAGAGAAATTTTGTTAGTATTCAGGCACATCCTCACACAACACCTCACACCATCTGCCTGGCTGTATAGCAAATGGTATCCTGTCCCTTTAAGTGACCCTCTGCTCACTCTCAGTCTCTCTAGTGCTCTCCCTCCCTTCCCCCTCTCTCTTTTTCTCTTTTTCCCTCACTGAGGCAAGCAGGTCTCAGCCTCTTTTCCTTCTCCCTCCTCCCTCTCTCTCTCTTTCTCTTTCTCTCTGTCCCTTCCTCCCATCCCTTCCTCCCCACTACACCTCCCCTTTTAATAAAACTTTGCACTCAATCTTCATCTACATGGCATATTTGTCTGTCCCTAACCAGCCGCGGGTTGAACCTCTCCCTCATACCATGGGACCTGGAAAGATTTCCAAATGTCCCACTGCCACACTGGAAGATGTTCAACATCATCAGCTGTCAAGTGTTACAAATCAAATTTCAATGAGATGATACTTGATACCATTAAGATGGTGAAAATATAAAAGATAAGTCAGTCCTGGTTTCACAGCTCTGGAATCCCAGCACTTGGTAGAGGAGTGTGTGTGTGTGTGTGTGTGTGTGTGTGTGTGTGTGTGTGGTGTCTATCACATATGAATTTGAAGCTGGACAGCAAAATATGGTCTAAATATTGAAAAGTACATGTTGCATGCTGAGGATATGAGTCTCAGGGAAAGCACTTGTCTAGCATGCACAGGTGCTGGGACACATGTGAGAGTGTAAACACACCAGAGAACAGGAACCTGCTGCTGCATTACTGCTGGAATGTAGATTAAAATGGTGCAGCCACCAGCACCTGAGCATTTATATAAGAAAAAAGGGAGAAACCCCAATTACCTACTGCTTGATGAGTAGGTAAACAAAGGGTGGTGTGTTAATAGAGTGGTCTAGTTTCTAGTCATGGAAAGGGGTAGAGAAAGGATACATCCCATAACATGAATAAATATCACAAACATTACTTTCATTTGAAAGTAGCCAAAGGACTGAAGAATGGGGCACTTCTTTATTAGATGATTTGATTTCTCTTTAATACCCAGAATGAGACACTTGAAACAGAAAGTTAGATTGATAACTAATAGGTGGTAGGGGTCTGGAGAAATGAAGAGTAACTACTAATGAATAAAGAGTTTTTTTCTCGAATGAGAAAATTATTTTAAAAGTAAATAGAATGATGGTTGCATAATTTTAAGAACATAGTAAAAAAATACCTACTGGGTTATATACTTTAAAAGAGTGAACTTACTACATAAATGTATTACTTCTCAATATCTACAGATCACATTTCATGTCTATGTATGTTTTGTCTGCATATATGTATGTTCACTGTGTGCATGCCTGGTGCCTGCAAAGAGACAAGAGGGTGTTGGATCCCCTAGATATAAATATCTGTGAGCTTCCTTCCATTTGGGTGTGGTTGTAGGTTGAAGGGTTTGTGCTGAGAGGTATTGAGGACTACTTTTCTCCTCCAGGGGCATGTAGAGTACCTTCCAGGACAGTGATCTGTGGTTAGTAGGTGAATAATGTAGTTAGACACCAGCTCAACTTCTCCATATTCAGTGACAGAAGTGTTACCTCCAGAAACAAGACCTTAACATCAGCTTGTGTGAGCAACCAAGAGACTTGGCAATAGCCTGTGCTATTTGATGGTTTCCATGGGTACCTTTGGTGAATGACTCAAAAGGCTGTAACCTGTTCTTGGCACTGGAGGTTTAATTTGGTGGCACAAGATATCTAGTTGAAGTCTTCTCTCCCTGTTGTTTTTTATCTCCCTGTGAGTTCCTTTCACATATGTATAGGAAGATTCTAGGATAATCAATGTCCATATAGTTTTTCAAAGGACCTTTAGTATTGATTGTCCCTCTCCATTTTCCTTCCTTTACCTTTCTGTCCCATCCCCTTTTCATTAAACCATCCAATTCTAGTTTTCCTTAATAGCTACATAACACTATAAACTTTTTCCTTTCCTTGAGAGATACTCTCCTCCCTCCTGGTCCCTTACTAGGTTCCATACCTCTGTGGGTATTCAGATTGAAGTTCCCATATCAGAACCATAACATCCTTAAAACAGAAAACATACAATATTTGTCTACATGTACTGAGCACTGTATGTTTTGTCGCTGGAGTCTGATATGGGCATGCACAGAACACACACTTGGTGCACAGCTGCTGAGTACCATTGTGAGGTCATAGCGCATCACTATGCCCCTAGAACTGTGTTGCTAAGAGTGAAGCAGAATTCAGCTCACACTGAACCAAGGATCTGTCCAAGCAGGACGCTTATTTGGTTCAGTGGGGAGTTTTAACCAGATTTTGAACGTTTGTTTACTGTTGGGTTTGGGAGGGTGCGGGTGGTTAAAGGGGAAGGCAGGGAGGGGCAGTAGGGCCAGTAGGGCCAGGAGGGCTGGGAGGGCCGGGAGGTCCCAGAGGGTGGAAGGGGGGCGTGGTTGTCAGGAGGGCCAGGAGGGCCAGGAGGGCCTGTGGAGCCTTGAGCCTCAAAATGCAGGAGGATATGGAATATGATGCCCTAACCATTCGGGCCCCTCAGCGGTCTCGCTGGTATACCCGCCTGTGGCCAGCATGCCTGGGTCATGGGTGCTTGGGTCCAAGACAGCAGCGATTTCCCTTGTACCTTATTGGGTACGATCCTGTGGGGCGGTTCCAAAGGGCGGCCAGTGTGGGTGATGTGGCTTTGGTAGAAAGATTGATCAATGCCAGTGAACACCATGTCAACGAATGCGACAGGAGGGGCAGGTAATGGGGCCTGAGGAGGGGCGAGGGGCAGGAGGGGCAGAAACTGTTGGGGACAGTCAGGGTCTACCAGGGAGAAACATACCTTCCAGATCTGCAGCCTGCGGGGGTGGGGGTGGGGGGCAGATGTCATGCTTAAGGCTCTTCTTTCATGGAGATCTCTGGGTGTGTACCTGCTTTAGGCTCCTAGGCACCTGAAACCTGCACACCTTGGAAGGCCATCTCCGAGGCTTTCTTTAAGAGAAGCAAAACAAAGAACTTCAGTTAGTTTACAAATCCCTTTACATTGTCTCTTTTAGAGCACTTTATTGAGGGCTTTAAAGGAATTTCTCTAAGAAAACCACATACATCTTTTTATGTGTACACTTATAATTTTTTAGGTTTCAGTGTTTTGGCTGCATGTATTTTCAGTGTACCACACAAGCATAGGAAGAGGGTGTTGGATCTCCTGGAACTGGAGTCATGGACAGTTGTGATCTGCTGTGTGGGTGCTAGGAATCAAACCCAGGTCCTCTGCAGGAAAAACTAGAGCTTGTAAATGTCAAGCCATCTCTCCAGCCCTTTAATGTATATGTTTTTAGTGCTGTTATATGCAACACAGAAAATTGTATCATAAGATAAATTTTCACATAAAAAGCCAACTCAAAGCCAAAAAACCCCACAAAGAATTAACAAGAAATCTTATGTCTGTTTCATGCTTGCTGAGGTATTTCATAAGGAAATTTTCAACTTGAACTATAACTCTGTCCCCCGGCCCCTTATATACATGTTGTGTGTGTTTTGGTACATACATGAAGGCTAACGGTTGACATTCTCTTTGAAAATTTCTTTTCATGTCATTAAAAAAATCATATGTGTGTGTGCACCTGTGCCTCACACATGCCAAGTAAGTGTGTGAAGGTCAGAAGAGAACTATCGACAGCTGTGTTCTGCTGTGTTTTGGATTCTGGGGATTGAACATAGGCCATTGGCTCTGCCAGTAGGTGCCCTCACCTGATGAACCACCCTGTGGTTCCTCCACCTCAGCTTTTTAGACAGATTCTCTCACCCAAATCCCCGCTGTGTTTGACTGATTGTCTTGGCGTATACTGATTGACCTAGACTTGCTGGCAAGATAGATTTGGGGATCCTCCTGTATCCACATCTCCAGCACCAGTTTCTCAAGGTGCTGGGGGTTCTGAAGTTGGGGTCTCAGGCTTGCAGGGTGAGTGGTTTTCCAACTGAGTTGTAACAATCACTGCAGCCCTCTTTCCTAGTCCTTGTTTCCTGTTTCTTGCTAGATTATAGGCAGGAAACAATGACCCTCAACAGTAGATTCTCCATAGCTCACATGCTTCTTGATCATGTCTATGGTTGTGAGGTTATTTAGTCTATAGTTATTCAGTCTTCCAAATGACAGCTTCATACAAATATTAGAACAGTAAATTATTGTTTCAAAGTATTTTTGCTTAATAAGTGTATTCTTTTTTTTATTGAAAAAAAAATTTTCCGCTTCCTCCCTGCCTCCCATTTCCCTCCCCCTCCTCCCGCCCCTCTCCCCCTCCCCCCACTTCTCTTCTCCTCCCTCTCTAGTCCCAGGAGCAGTCAGGGTTCCCTGCCCTGTGGAAAGTCCAAGGTCCTCCCCCCTCCATCCAGATCTAGGAAGGTGAACATCCAAACTGTCTAGGCTCCCACAAAGCCAGAACCTGAAGTAGTATCAAAACCCAGTGCCCTTGTCCTTGGCCTCTCGTCAGCTCTCATTGTCCGCCATGTTCAGAGAGTCCGGTTTTATCCCATGCTTTTTCAGTCACAGTCCAGCTGGCCTTGGTGAGCTCCCAATAGATCGGCCCCACTATCTCAGTGGGTGGGTGCACCCCTCGTGGTCCTGACTTCGTTGTACATGTTCTCCCTCCTTCTGCTCCTCATTAGGACCTTGGGAGCTCAGTCCGGTGCTCCAGTGTGGGTCTCTGTATCTATCTCCATCCATCACTAGATGAAGGTTCTATGGTGATATGCAAGATATTCATCAGTATGGCTATAGGATAGGTTCATTTCAGGTTCCCTATCCTCAGGTGCCCAAGGAACTAACTGGGGACATTGCCCTGGGCATCTGGTAGCCACTCCAAGTTCAAGTCTCTTGCCAACCCTTAGGTGGCTCCCTTAACTAAGGTATGAGTTTCCCTGCTCCCCTATCCAACCTTCCTATATCCCCAATCATCCCGTTTCCCCAAGTTCCCCTCATCCTCTCCTTCACACTTTTCTCTCTCCATCTCCCCTTACCCACATCCCACCCCACCCCACCCCCAAGATTCCAATTTTTTGCCTGGCAATATTGTCTATTTCCCATAGCCAGGAGGATAACTATATGTTTTTCCTTGGGTTTGCCCTCTTGTTTAGCTTCTTTAGGACCACAAATTATAGACTCTGGCCCCCTATCCATGGCTAGAAACCAATTATGAGTGAGTACATCCCATGATCTCTCTTTGGGTCTGGGTTACCTCACTCAGGATAGTATTTTCCATTTTCATCCATTTGCATGCAAAATTCGAGAAGTCATTGTTTTTTACCGCAGAGTAGTACTCTAATGTGTATATATTCCACACTTTCTTCATCCATTCAAGTGTATTCTTTTAAAACATTGAATTTTCCAGCTGTATTTATCCATTCTGCCAATCTACTTATTCCCTGCACGTAACTTAGATATCTACTGTACAGCATACAAATCTACTAGCTCTCAAGACCCTCTCATTCTTAAGATATTACATTTCTCTGTCCAGTCAGCTTTCCTGACGTTCTATAAATTTAAATATTGAAAACAATGAATGATGCTCAGTTGAATCCCTAGTAATTTTTGTCTTTAAACTTTTTGAAAATCAAAGCAAGGGATCTATGATACCCATGGGTTATCTCCTTCTGTATAGATTTACTAAGTTTTGGTGCTAATTCATGGAGGTATAAGGCAAAGAGCCATTTGCTACCACCCGGTGTCTATATTAACATGGACATTCTGTCTATTGACTGAGGACTATGTTGTTGGCAAATATAGAAACATTAATTCTGGGCATTGAGATATGAAAAAAAATTAAAGTATTGATGACTGAAATTTTAGGTTTTTCTTTGTTGTTATTGCTATTCTAAATATGTTTACATTTCATAGTCTTAAGAGCTGAAATTTACATAGATACATGTGACCTTTAGAAGTGTCATGGGCCTGTGGATTGTGTCATATTTCATTGGATGTAAGGCACAATGGACTGCATGGTGACCTTTTATTTTGTATGGTAGCAAAGTAAAAAACATTGCCAATTATAGTCATAAAATATCATGAATTATAAGTGGCAGACATCAGCGATGCTAAAGTGTGAAATAAAGAGTAAGGTGGGTGCAGTGGAACTGCCTGCATTCTTACCTACTGGGAGGATTACCTAGTTCAAGGCCAGCTTAGGGAATATAGTTTTAAAATATTGTAAAGATACTTGAGTAAAAACTTTCACATCTGCAGTAGGTATAATTCTGCTATTTCTCTTCATTGAAATATTGTGTTTGTTACCATTAGGAACAAATTGTAATTGAATCCAGCAAACACTGAGCTGTCAGGTGCTGGGAGCATTTGTACGTGCTCTTGAAGATGTGAGTTGAAGCATCACAGCAGCACTGTGTAAGAGAGCTGCAGTGTTGAATCCCCATTCTACAGATGGAGAGATTGATTTGTGGAGCTCATAGGAAGTCTGTGTTGTAACTAGAAACACTCAGTGATTAGAGTAGGATTCAGATCCAATCTGAGTTCAATCTACAGGGCATTCTCCTGTTATCCAGAGAGGCTGCTCTGAGGAAGGATGAAGCTTGTGATAGAGCACTCGCCTTGAATGGGACAGCCATGCACTATATGCCTAGCACAGAAAGTGAACACCTGAGTAGAGAAATAAGTAAATAAGAAAATTTCCCTTTCTTCTCTTACATCAGAAGGAAATGCACATTGGTGTCTACTTGAGTGTGCCTTTACATAATAATCTGTAATTTCCTAAAATGTCCTCTCAATTTGTAGGAGTGCACTGCACTACGCCTCTGCCCATAATCATCCTAATGTAGTGACATTGCTATCGTCCAACGACTGTACCGATATTAATATGAAGGATGATGAAGGCTGCACACCCTTAATTAAGGTAGCTATCGCAAAACACTTTTGGTATAAAGTGGATTAGAAATCATCCTTGTTTGGTTTTTGTTGCTGTGATGAAACACTGGCCAAAACCATCTCAGGAAAGGAAAGGTTTATTTGGCTTACAATTCCACATCACAGTCCGTCATGAAGGGAAACCAGGTCAGGAGTTCAATCAGGACCTGAGGGAGGAAATGAAACAGAGGTCATGGGGGAATGATGCTTTTCCGTGGCTTTTTCCAAGGCTTGCTCAGATATCTTATACTACACAGGACAACCTTCCCAGTCATGCCACCACCCCTAGGAAGCTGTGCCCTCCCATATCAACCTCAATTAAGAAAGTACTATACAGGCTTCCCAGAGTCCAGTCTGGTGGAGGCAATTCTTCAAGTGAGATTCTTTCTTTCCAGGTGTCTTCAACCTGTGTCAAGTTATCAAAACAAGCAAATGAACAAGCAACCTCCCCCACTACAAAAATGGCCAAACAGTGCTGGTGAAATGCTTTAATATCTAGGTGTGCTGGCACACCTATGAAACTCTACCACTTGGAAAACTTTGGTGGGGAGGTTATGAATTTAGGAAAGTCTGGTTACTTGAGGACCTTGTCTCAAAAAGAGAGGGATAATATGCATGACCTAAACAATTGGTCTGATCCAAGGGTAACTATTCAATGGAATTGTTGGAATGCTTATTCAAGTTCTTGATTTCAGTGTCTCTCTCTTTATCCAATACCCACAGGCCACCCAACGGGACAACATAGAGTGCATCTCTATACTACTCATGCACGGTGCTGATCCCCACATTATAGATGCCAATGGCGATGCTGCCCTCCACCACGCCATTTGCAGAGGGAACATAACAGTTGTCAGCAAACTGCTGGAGTATAATGTAGATATTGACACCGAAACAGAGGTAAGAATCATTCAACTTCATTCACAATGTACTTCCAGCAATGACACTCAGATCACTTTCCACCTTCTGAAGCTCAAGCAGTCTCACTGAATCTGTTCAGAGTAAAGCATTTTTTCCAAATCTGTTTTTCATAGTTTGTAGGTAACTTAAAGGAACTCTGCACAGCACATTTTGTTTCAGACTTGGGCTTTACTTTAAAATTCAACAAGTAAAGGACTTGGGCCCACACATACTTCACATACACACAAACAATAGAAAAATAATTTAAAGATAAATGTCTGTAGAAAAAACAGAAATCTGTTGCAATTAAGAAGTTACTGATGTGACTTGTCCCTCAGAGATGAGGCTAGAGTGGGAAGGTCACAGGCACACAGGTAAATGTGGAAAATTGATCATTGAAGAAAACATGCTGAGAAGACATTTTTACTTAACTTTTTCAGATTTTATATGTACATAACAAAGGGGCCAAAATGTGACTCTATCTTAGACAAGGAGCAACTCCATTGTAATCAATGACCTAAGCCTGAATCCAGGACGTTCCCCAGTCAAGTTTAGCCAATTGGCTAAACAGTTCCAAACCTGGCCTTATAAGGCCAGGAGACCAGAGTTGCAGGATCTGGCCGCTACTGACTATATGTGACAGAAAAATCCCACAATGGATGAAACTGTTACTTATTCTGTCCAATCAACATGCCCCTCGTGTAACTGCTCCCTGAATGCCCAATTATTGAAAAAATATTTAAAGGATTAAAAAGATAGAATTCCCCACATCCACTTTAAAAGGGCCTGTATGTCTTTGTCCGTGGTCCTCATTATCACTTTATATGGGTGATGGACTGTTGCATGCGGGCTGTTTCTGAAGAATAAGCACTCTTTGTTTTTACATACCATTTGAGTCTGAGGTCTTCCTCCAGCATCTTTTGGACCACTACAACAGGAAACGATGTTTGGTTTGGGAGAAAATTTTTAGGTTAGGGAAAATAGTTTTGAAAAACAGGTTGAGAAACTGCTCCAGAGATGCCACTTGAGTTCACTCATTCAACAGAGGCATACCAAATCTATCTCTACGTTTTAGGATTGGGGCAATGGAGGCACATCTCCATGGAGCTAAGAAACTTGGAACTAGCAAGCGTTTGTGGGAAGTTCTGGAAATAGTGGTGTTCACAGGCATTGTTGGACAGGGAAAGATGTTTCAAAGGAAAGGGAAGCCCTGTGTGTGTGAATCTGCAGCAAGGGCTGAAGGAAAATCTATCCTTTTGTGACTCATTTTGTTTTCAAAATCTGTGATACATTTTTCATCTGAGAAGCATGTCAATTTATAAAATGAAATTTTTCCTTTCCAGTATGGGTTGACACCCTATAAACTCGCTTTATTTGAAAATCAACTTAAAATGGCGGAGTTTTTAATTGAGAACGGTGCAGATGCACCTTCGGAGCTTACACCAAATAGGTACCGTTTCTTTCTTACAATCTTAGTGCTGTTCTTGAGGGTGTCATTGCTTAAGTAATGAACATTAAAATGCTAGAGGGAAAATGGCTTCAACTCATAAGCATATATTGAGTAAGACTAGCTCACAGCGAGTGTGAGCTGGAAAAGAGACTGTTCCAACATAAACAAAGGAACAGTGTGTGCCAGGGCTCAGCTTCCCATTTAAAAACAAGTTATCATTTCTAATCTGATTTGATTGGCAATTTTCTACTTGTTCAGGCAACTTCACATTAATGTTGTTTACTTTGAAAAGTGTCAACTTTATTATCAACACTGAAATGTATAATTTTATCATTTTTAGCCTGTTCCTTATATATTTTCTTCTTATATATGTTCAACTTAAATATTTTTTTTCAAATCATGTTGTCTCTTTGATCACTCACTCTGCTTTAAGTGAATTTGAATAAGCAAATAGTTTAGGGTGTCCATTAATTAGATGATATTACCAGATGCTATTGTTTTTCCCCTGTCCTGTCTGAAATATCTTGACACTGTGTTAGTCAGATATGAATCTGTACACCCAAACTCCTGAAACAGTTAATCTGGATAGGGACACTTGTCCAAAATGAGTACAAAGAACTAAGACTCCATTGAGAAAATGCCTCCATGAGATCTGGTTGTAAGGCATTTTCTTAATTAGTGATTGATGGGTAAGGGCCCAACACATCATGGGAGGCGCTGTTCCAGGGCTCATGGCCCTGAGTTCTATAAGAAAGCAGAATGAGCAAGCCAGTAAGCAACTCCCATCCATGACCTCTGTAAGCTCCTGCCTCCAGCTTCCTTCCCTGTTTGAGTTCCTGACCTGTCTTCCTTTAATGATGGACTATGATGTAGACATATAAGCCAAATGAATCCTTTGGTCCCCAGGTTCATTTTGATCATGGTGTTCTATCACAGAAATAGCAGCTCTAAATAGGACACTTGATATTTAAGACGATTTCAGCATTAAAAATCAAATGATTACCTTTTTTGTTCATACATGCAAGTTTAAAGTCAGATGAATTAAAAAGTAAAGCCTGTGTGTTGTGTATTTTTTATTGAAAATACACTTTGTACATACCATATATTCTAACATGGTTTAGCATCCCTCATCTTCATGTACTTGTTTTTGTGTCAGAGGACACGCATGCACTGATATTCCCAACGAAGACACAGTACAACACTGTGTGATGGCTTTGCCTTCCATCTTATTTGAGGCATTTTTTCTATTTTTATTTGGCACTTATCCACTTACTCCAGGTAAGCAGGCTGGGAAGCCTCTTTGGAATCTTACTACCTCCACTTCCTTTGTACTATAAAAGTGTCAGACTTTTTGTTGACAGTGTCAGACTTTTTGTTAAATTCCAGGTATTCAAATTCTGGGCTACTATGACCATTATGTTTACCCACTGAGCCATCTATCTGGCTCTGAAACCCTCAATTTTAAAAAGAAGACTTTGAGTCTAAATTAAAGAGGTGGCTATAAGTGTATTGCTATTAATTATGGAACTAAGGCTTCTGAGTACAGAGCACTTTCAATTAAACCTCTAATCCAGCTAGAGGGCCTGTGTTTCCCTCTAAGAAGAGACATTTGAGGTCATTTATTCTTCCTTTAATACACGATAGACAGAAATTTGTAGCTGGTACTTTTGAAGCAAATAAAGTGTGCTTGTGACTTTGACATGGAATAGCACAGTTTTAGGAATTCATGACTAGGAACATGTCTCAGAAATAAAGTACTTATCACACAAACCCAAGATTTCAGAGTTCAACTCCTCAGCACATAGAAAGGGCCTCGTGTGCTGTGTGCATCTTTATCTCAGGGAACCTTGAGGGACTTGGGAGATGGAGACAGGAGACTGTCTGGAAAGTTATACTTTAGATAGTCTTGCTTTTTACAGCTGTTAACAAGAAACTCTGCCTCAAAACTAAGTTAGGAGGCAAGGACTGACAGTCAAGGATGTCCTCTGACCTAAAAAACATGCACTAGGATCAACAGACACAAATGCATACACAGATGTGAACAGGAACACATATCAAATATGAAGATGAAAAAGTAAATTTAGATTGTTGATCTAATAAGATTGGGGATCATTATCTGCTCAAAAGACATTGGAAATAGTGGTCAATGTTGAAGGTTTTCTTAGTTTTCTGGAGATCACTTCAGTAGCAGTGCTATTTTGGACAAGGTTCACACCGCAGGTGAAAAGTCCCCATGACAAGTTCCAAGACCGTGATGACAGCCAAAGCAGAAACTAGGAAAATAAAGCTGCTGGTCCAGAGTATCCTGGCAATAGGCCCTGAAGTGCAGCATTCTTAGCTCCGACCTGGGAAGAATATAACTGACAAAGGAGTGTTGCTTTCCTTGAGTTTTGAAGCTGGTCGTGAGTTACAGAGACTCAGGATTACACAAAAAGGCTTATGAACAAAGAAACAGCCAGGCAGTGGTTTCAGCATTCACACATGAAAGAACTGTTAAAACAATTTGAAGGTACCACAACTGTCATGGTTTCTGAGCACTGCTATCATTCGTGTGTGCGTGCGAGAGAGAGAGAGAAAGAGAGAGAGAGAGAGAGAGAGAGAGAGAGAGAGAGCGCTAATCAAGAGCTAAATTTTCTCTGTTTCTTCTTATGAGGGAAGGTGGGAAGGACAGCAGTCATTAATCATCACCAACTGTTGAAGAATTAGTTTAGAGTTCTTAGGCTGGGTCTTGATGCCCATGCCTTTAATCCCAGAACTTGGAAAACAGGAGGCACAGAGATCTCTTTCATTTCAAGACCAACATGATGCATATAGTGGGTTTAAGGTCAGCTGGACTGCATAATGAAATCCTGTTTCAAGAAATTATTTGTAAATATCTAATGTAAGATATATTAGGGACTCAAAAATAAAGAATTTAGAAAACATGCTAAGTGTTTTTCTATGAATAATTAAATGATGATCACTTTTAAACATATGTCACAGTGGAGGAGCAGCTGCAGTAGAATCAGAACAATCAATGAAAAAGTATGCCATCTTCAACCAAGGTAAGAACGACTCCAACTGCTCCTACCTTCCCTAAAGAAAATAAGGAAGAGCGAAGATTTTAGATCCCCAAAAAGGAGTTAAGGAAATCCAGTATAAATGCAGTTCTGTGGTTTTCAAATATTCTGAAAAGTCAGAATTAATTAAGAAATTATTTCAAAGAACTTTCAACTGTGAAGATTATTGTCAAAACATTGCTTATTTTATATTAATGCTGATATCTGTACTCCCTTTGAATAAAGGAGAAATCAACTTTACGCACACATATCCTCCATAGTCCCATTGCAGCAAATAGGATTATTAGAAATGCATATTCTCCTTGAGTTTTATGACAAGAGCCTTGTATTTTGTACTGCATAACAATACACAGGTAGGTATCACTAGAATGTAATTATGTCACAAACCAACCTCAGTAATCAATAACTTTCATTAAATAATTTCCTACCTTATGATATAATTAAAATCTTCTGACCTCTTTAATGTGTGTGCAATTTCTCAATTTGTACAGTTTTGTCCTACTGTATAATTGTTTTCTTTAGAAATCTCCTATTTTAGGATGAAAGCTTCGTTCTGTAATGAATTTATGAAGACTTATCAATCCTGACATGTTTTCTTTTTCCCTTCCTTCCTTCCTTCCTTCCTTCCTTCCTTCTCTTCATTCCTTCCTTCCTTCCTTCCTTCCTTCCTTCCTTCCTTCCTTCCTTCTCTTCATTCCTTCTTTTTTGTTTTGGTTTGATTTTCTCAAGTGCTAGACATTGAGCACAAGGCTTTGGGAGCATTCTAGGCAAGCACCCTACCCATTATCCCTAACTTCAGTACTTTTCTCTTTAGTTTTTCTTATAGAACATGGTAAGGGTGAATATCATTTCCATGCTGCAAAACATGATTCAGGAATAAATATTGGAACAAAAAGCAGAGTGTAGAAAACGACATCATTCTGTATTTCAAAGAATTGTCTGCTTCTCCACTGAGTCTGGAGAGACTTTGTGGCAGTGGCAGGAACACCACGTAGTGTTTACTTCCAGCAACTGTCACCACAGTGTCTTTTATACCTAAGTTGCCAGTGGCAACCACTCTAGGTAGTGAATCCAAAACCCTCCTCCCTCAAGAGGTAAGATGAAGAGAGTCAATATTATTGTAATGGAGACAGCGTTGTGTCACTTTATTATGAAGTTTGCTGTTCATGGCATTTGTGGTGGTGAGAACTGACTGAGGCCTCCTGCATAATAAGCATAGGCTTTCCTACTGAGCCGCAATCCCAGTCCAGTAGTTGGTTTCTCAAATGAACTTCCTGAGTTGTGGGGAATGCTATGAAAGCACATTAAGTTTCTCTGACTTTAATCAAGACAAAAAATAAATGAAGGTTTTTTTTTTCATTTTTGTTTTCCCATGTTTATTTTGGTTTTGTGAGACAGGGTTTTCCTGTGTGTTGACTTTGAGCCTAACCTGAAATTCATTCTGTAGACAAGGCTAGGCTTGAAATTACAGAGATCTGCGTGTCTCTGGTATCAAGTGCTGGGATTAAAGGGGTGCACCATCACTGCCCAACTCAAATGTTTATTTCTAAAAGCAAGCTGCAAGTGTCTAGGGAAGTATTCAGTGAGTTTATTGTTTACGTATGTAGACACATACAATGATCCTATGTCAGAAGGAAGCCCATGGAATTTGCTGCTCCAGTCTCACAGCTGCTTCTCTGCTGATCTCTCACCTGAGGTGGAGCTCGGGGTTATTACTACCAAGGGAGGGATCTTTCCAATAATTCATTTCAGGGGAGATGATGCCTGCTTTCATGAGCATCCTTTAAGCTGCATATAAGGCTGGGAACCCAGATGGAACTAAGGATATTCTTCCCTCAACGGGGATGAGGAGAGGAAGCCTGTTGCACTCCCTTGAGCTGTTAGGTAAAATTCTTTGCCCTTCTTCTCTTTTTTTCTGTTAGGTTATACCCTGATACAAAAGACAGAAGCCATACATCTAGTCCCAGTGGTAGCAATTTGCACCATAAAATGAACAATTGTAACTAAAAAGCTGAACAAGATTCCTTGTTTCCCTGAAGAACAAAAATGTGTATAGGCTCATGGATTTTTTTTCCATTTTGAAATTGTTTTGTGAGACGCAGTCTCATTGTTACGTAGTTCTGGCTGTCTTGGGAATCACAGGGATCCACCTGCCTTTACCCATGTGCTGGGATTAATGTTGTGTGCCACCATCCAGACTCTAGAATTTTTCTCAAGTGTCATTATCCCACAGTCAAAGAAGAACCACAGAAGCTATTTTGTGACACAGTTAATTGATGCTTATACTGGTAAGGATGCTGCTCTCCATCTGTCTGAGAGAGATCATTTAGGATCATTTCAATTGTTTATGGGTGGGTGTTTACCTTTAGGTATTATGCTTATTAAATTTAAGTCTTCTTTGATTTGAAATATAAAGAAAACGAATGAATTCCACATGAAGAAATGTCTTACAAAGGAGTATTTACTCTAGAATAATCTAGATTCATCTCAAAAATTATACTGTATGTCTAATAATTTTATACGTTATATTTTTCTAGCATTGTAATGAATTAATTTTGATTTTTTCAGAAAAAAATTTCAGCACTGACATAAAGTCTTCTTGCAGGTAAGGTCTAACAATATATAAAGACTAAGGAAACTCAAAGATAACAAGCTAATTATTGGTTGTATTCTCAGATAGATACTGATTTATACACTCAATTTTTGCTTTGTCTTACAATCCCCATAGTATTATCAATGTATTTTAGCCAGAAATATTGTTGTTTTTAGATCGTGGACATGAGGTGTATACTCAACCATCATTTCCCAAGTACCAATTCTGCGTTTTGGAAAATGAGCCTACTGATGATAACCATACTCACTATGTCCATCTGACATTCCTTGCCTTTCAAAACTTCCTGAAATCAGCTAGTGAACTAGATCTTCATCGCATTTGTCTTTCTGAGAGCTGGCAGGATTTGGGATCATTCTGCATTATCACAGAGTGTTACAAGAAATCAACAAATTGTTTACCTCCTTTGACACCATCTCCACATGCAGAGGCCCTTTTGTTCTGTGTAGGACCCTTTCATAGATGGTGGAAGATCCCATGCCTTCCTCCTACCACAGTGCTCCATCCATCACTTGTCCATTCCTGTGAGCTGTTTTCTACAGTAATGAAGTCTCTGGATCTCAGTACATTATCTGAATATAGAGAGCCAAACTGTGGCATGTTTACTCTTTATGTGTCTATAAAAGGGGCTTTGTCTTCCCCATCAGTAGGACATGAACATAGAGTAGAAGGCCCCTTCTGTCAGTGATCTGCTATCTCAGACAGTGATTTGGTAGAAAATTAAAGGTGGTATGTCAAGCTAGTTCTGTGCTCATCTTAATTGATTACTTCCATAATAGAGGACAATTGTGTTATCATTTGTGGGAACATGTATCATAAAGCATTCTATACACATTAGTAAATTGCTTATTACTAATTATTTATTAATAAATTACTCCAAGTTAAAAGGTTCAAATGCATCACAGTTAATGTCCAAAGTGCAGACTCATAAATTACCGTAGCTACAACTGTTCAAAGACACACCTTGTAAAAACCATGTTCCTTTCTACTAGGAATTCTAAACTGTCTCAAGCTAATAACCTGAAATTATCCACTGAGTTTTACTGCTGTTTGTTTATATTTTTATCTCGTTAATAGCAATGCTCATTTGGCATAGAAACAGGCCGATTATGGTTTCAAGATCCACTCATGAGTGGACTACTAAGGGACAGCTTGAGCATATCCTGGCCATGGTATCTTGTCAGAGTGCTAGCAGAAGCAGGAATCTATTCTATGGTCCACAAACAAACCTTGTGAGAGATAACAACACATGCATTGAGAGCCCACAAAATAACCTGAGAGAGAGGGGTTCTGTGATGCTCTATGAGCAGACAATGACATGACAAGTGGAATCGGGGCACTAATTACATTGAGCACAAGAGTAACCATCAGCTACTGCAGGATTAAAAAATGTGTTGTGGAGAAACTAGTGACTTTCTTCGTGTGTGTGTGTGTGTGTGTGTGTGTGTGTGTCTTTCTATGCTTTTAGTGGACCAAATTCTTTTTTCACATGAGAAAAAGTGTTAAGGAAATTGTCACCAAACCTAATCAACTGATTGAAGGGCAATTTAATGGCTGATGGTAAATCTCTAATGTATTTTAGGAAAACATTTGGTAAATGTTTTTATATGAATATTAAAATATTACTTTTTAAAACATGCCACAGTGCAGTAAGACCAGCAAGACAGCTAAAATCCCTATTGAAGAAGTCTTTCCAGATTAAAAGAGGTAAGAGTGATGGTGAATACTTTACTACCACCTCCCTAATTTCAAAAACAGCTTGGTTTTTTCAAAATATGAACAGAGGAAATTATATAGAAATGTAATTCTATCTTCTTTAAATTTGCCTTCAAATGTCCTTTGGATTCAGAATTATTTAAGAAGTAATTTCTGAGAAATTGTCAGTCTCAAACTATATCATCTGAAACATGTTTGTTTATTTAATGTGAGTCTCTGATGTACACAGTATCTTTGTATAAATAAAAAGATCTCTAACTAGTCCCCAGTACGTGTCCTCTATGGTCATGTAACCGCAGGTTGATTTGTTATAAATGGATTTTTTATTAAAACCACATTGTGTTTATGCTACATATTATTATATACATCCATGTCAATGTCAATAAGATGATCATGTTAAAAAACCAAAAATACAGTATTCAATTACTTTAAGTTTTTTGAGGAGTAAATGTTAATAAGTTTTCTGGGTTTTGCTCCTTTCTATAATTTCTCAATTTAGACATATTAGATAATTCACATATGGTATTATGTTTGACTTTAATTATCTGTTATTTAATCTGAATATATTTTGACAAAAATCTTGACCTAAGAAATAATAGGCTTGCTCAACATTTTAAAGAAATAAATGGACTTTGAGTCCTGTAGGCAGTTTGGGGGATTGAACACTGTTGTTATAAACATTCTCCAGTAGCGCATGCCCTATTGACTATATTGCCAGTACCTTTTTCCTTTGGTTTTCTTAGTTAGTTTAAGATATGATGATACTTGGTTTGTATGATGATAGACATAATTTCCATAGCAATTGCCATAATAGGAGGAAGGCTGAGAAAGTGCATCATTCTACAGTCGACAGCACTGATTGGTCCATTGAGAATATGGTATCTATCTAACAAAATTGTTCATTTCTTTTACATTTTCCAATATTGTGTAGTACAGGTTTTGTAGTATGACCTAATGGTTCTCTGAATTTCCTCAATGTCTGTTGTTATGTCCTTCTTTTCATATCTGATTTTGTTAATTTGAATGATATGTCTCTCCATCTTTTGATTAGTTTGGATAACGGTTTGTCAATCTTGTTGATTTTTTTTCAAAGAACTAGCTCTTTGTGCCATTGATTCTTTGTATTGTTTTCTGTGTTTCTATTGTGTTGATTTCAGCCCTCTGTTTGATTATTTCCTGTCTTCTACTCCTTCTGGGTGAGTTCTTTATTTGGGGGGGGTCGGTGTGGAGTGTTCTATAGATGTCTGTTAAGGCCATGTGATTCTTTACAACTGTTCTCTTGTTTCTCTCTTAAGTTTCTGTCTGGTTGATCTGTCCATTGGATAGAGGGAGTGTTGAAATCTCCTACTATTAGTGTGTGGTGTTTGATGTATGATTTCAGTTTTAGTAATGTTTCTTTTACATATGTGGGTGCTCTTGAATTTGGGGCATATATATTCAGGATAGAGACTTCATCCTGATGAATTGTTCCTGTCATGAGTATAAAGTGTCCTTTACCATGTCTTCTGATTGATTTTAGTTTGAAATAAAGTTTGTTTGATATTACACCCGCTTGTTTCTTAGGTCCATTTGATTGGAAGATCTTTTCCCAACCCTTTACTCCGAGATAGAGTCTGTCTTTGAGGTTGAAGTGTGTTTCTTGTAAATAGCAGAAGATTCTGTTTTCATATCCATTCGCTTAGCCTGTGCCTAAGAGTAGATTGATTTAAGCGATATTAATGACCAGTGGTTGTTAACTCTGGTTCTCTTTCAGTAGTGGTGTTTGTGTGTTTCCCTTCTTTGGGTTATGCTGGTGGGGGGCTACCAGATTTCCATGGTATTGTGGGTGTAGTTAGCTTCCTTGGGTTGAAGTTTTCCTACTAGTACTTTCTGTAAGGCTGAGTTTTTGGATATGTACTGTTTAAATCTGTTTTTGTCATGGAGTATCTTGCTTTATCCATAGATGGTGAGTGAAAGCTTTGCTGAGTATAGTAGCCTGGGCTTGCATCCATAGTTTCCTAGCGTCTACAAAACATCTATCCAGGACCTTCTGGCTTTCATGGTTTCCATTGAGAAGTCAGGTGTAATTCTGATAGGTTTACCTTATATGTTACTTGACCATTTTCCTTTGCACCTTTTAATATTCTTTCATTATTCTATATGTTCTTTGTTTTGATTATTATATGGCTAGGGAATGCTATTCTTTTGATCCAGTCTATTTGGTCATCTGTAAGCTTCCTGTGTCTTCATAGGGATATCCTTCTTTAGGTTAGGAAAGTTTTCTTCTATAATTTTGTTGAATATGTTTTCTGTGCCTTTGAGCTGGAGTTCTTCTTATTCTTCTACTCCTATTATTCTTAGTGTTGGCCTTTTCATGGTAGCTCAGATTTCCTGAATGTTTTGTGTTAAGAATTTGTTGACCAATGAGTATTTTCTTTATGGTATGTTCAGCACCTGAGATTCTTTCTTTTATCTCTTATATTCCGTTGGTTATACTTGTCTCTGTAGTTCCTGTCATTTACCCAGATTTCCCATATCCACAATTCCCTTGGTGTGTGTTTTCTTTATTACATGTATTTCAGTCTTCAAGTCTTCAACTGTTTCTTTCACTTGTTTGATTGTTTTATCATGTATATTTTTGGGTTTCTTTGAAGAATTTATTAATTTCTTCAAATTTGTCTTCTCTTCAATTTCTTTAAGGGAGTTTTTCACTTCCTCTTTATAGATATTCATCATTTTCATAAAGTTACATTCAAACTCGTTTTCTTCTATTTTGCGGTCAGGATGGTCAAGTCTTCCTTTTGTGTGTCCACTGGATTCTCGTGTTACCATTTTGTGTTTTAGGATGTTGGAGGAATTCTTGCATAGGCACCTACCCATCTCTTCCTTCAAATGAGGCCAGCAGTGTCTTGGCATCTTGGTCCATTTTTGCTGTGGCTGTCTCTTAGGTCTCCTCAGTATTGAAGCAAGCTGTGTTTCAGAATTCCATGGAGCTCGCTGGCACTTGTGGCCCCTCAGTATTGGAACAAACTGTGTTTTAGGGTTCCACGGAGATTGCAGGTGAACAGGCACCACCTTGGATTTTCATTGTGGTAAAGAGGGTTGATGGAGGTCTCCCACATGCTAAGCCTCATTGGCAATCCATTTGTTGTTGGGACCAACACTCTGCTTCAGCCATAGGCAATGCCAAGGAAGTTATATTACAGTTTATATACTGTGAATAAAATAAACAAGAACTTGTTTTATTCCTTTTCAGAGGGCGGGCTTTTAGCATGCAGTGGGAGCTTGATACATTGTCTGTGGGAACTCTGATGTTTCCTGTAAGGTACTACTACCATGGAATTGCTGCTTGGTCCCCACGTTTCTTCCATACTTTTCGCCCTAGAGATACAGTTCAGGCTGAATAACTACTGCAGGGGGCTTTGCAATAGCTCTTACCATGGGAGGTGACAGCTGCTGATGCTGAACTTCTTTGCACTGCCCATTAGCGAAGGAACAGAAGCTAGAACTGAGGGCCTTCTGCAGCTTCCTCAGAAGCACTTGAGGAGAGTGCACACCTTGACCCCTCTCTGGAGCTTTGCCAACCTATCAGTTTGAAATTCTTTGCAGGAGCCATTGTCCTTGGTCTGCTTGTGGTTTTTTTGTTTTGTTTTGTTTTTTGTTTGTTTTTTCATTTTGCTATGCTGCAAAGGGCAGTCACAATAGACTTAGCTTCCTTGTGTCTGGAATTTTCATCTTCAATGGAATAAGGTCAACTCAAACCTTAGATAAACTCTTTTCACTTCCATACAAGATGAGTATACTCACTTACAATTCTCCTGCCACCACTAGTCCAGAGACAAAAGCCACAGCAGCAACACTGTGCTACTACTTTAACACTTCAGCTTGTGATATTGATTCTGGTTAAGATGTCTTATAGTGCTCAAGATCATAGGTGTTTTGTACACCAATTTATTATAAGTAGTAACTTTTGATAAGTTTGTCTCTATTTGAAACATACAAAGAAGTCTCAATTAAGAGTTATCCATATATTTGTTGTCTATAAATCAATATTCACTTTAAATTTTATCCACATTTGGGGACAAAGTATATGTAGAAAAAAATATTGGCCTTGGCATTTAATGCTCTTATATTTTACAGTTGATTATAATATATTTTGTTTTTCGACTTTATAGGTAGTCGAAGACTAAAAGACCAGATCTCACTCAGGTAAGAATGTCTGGATTTTAAAATACATTGAGCATGTAGCGAATATAAAGTTTAGAAGCTGCCACCATGTTTTTCTCTGCGTAAGACAGTTTCAGCTTCTTGATTATTTGCTAATCAAAACTGAATATTTATCTATGGAGAAGCATATAGTTTTAAATAACTGATTATTCCTCTGATATAGCATGAAATGCTATTAGGGCTCCCTATCTGTGGAGGTGATTCAGCGGGTAAAGTGCTGGCTGTGCATATGGGAGAATGGGAGATGGATTCCCAGGGTCTATATGAGGCCTGTTGGTCTTGTGCACTTCTAAAATTCTGGTGAGCTTATGGTGAGATTGCAGGTGGAGACAGAGCATCCCCTGACATTTCCTGGATTGCTTGCCTGAGGCTTGCATTCATGAGTGAGAGACCCAGCTGGTAAACTATGCTTAAGGTTAGGGTCAACTCCCAAGTCTATATTCCAATCACCACACCTACACACTGGCATGTATGTACCTTAAATCACACATACATAGAAATACACAGCATATAACATATTTTGCACATATATGTAAAAGGATCCATTTTCAAGTCATTAATCTTTTTCACTAATTTGTTTGGCTGAGTTGTCTGTGGGAAGAGTGTGAATAATATGGCAAGGTTCAAAACTCTCCAAGGCTTTGCTAAAGATCACCTCAGAATGGCCTTATAGACGTGCTTCTGTCCAGCAGGTTAATAGCTCCCTTAATGAGTTCCCCAACTGTGGTGAATCACCAGGTAGGTGAAGTTAGAAAAGCAAACTGGTTGGTCCAGAGCTTACCAACCAGAAGCCCTGAAATTTGGATCTCTTAGCTGTAGTTTGGATGGAGTAGAGCTGAGGGTACTGTATTGCTCTGCAGTGCCCTGTAAATACTCAAGACGTGTGCAGGAAGTAATGGCCGTTGAGTATAAAGAGGATCATCATAGATCCAGGTGGTTTTGGTGCATGCTTTTAATCCTAGCACTCAGGAAAGCAGAGGCAGGCATATCTGTGAGTTCAATACAAGCCTGTTTTACAAGAACCAGTTCCAGGACAGGCTTCAAAACTACAGAGAAACTCTATCTCAAAAAACCAAAAAAAAAAAAAGGAAAAAAAGAATTTCATCATGTACTTGTGCACAGACTACCAATAAAGCAGCTTCAAATCACCAAAATATGGTGAATTGTGATATTGTTGGCAGCTTGATGTTTAAATGTTTAGATTTTTAGATGTTTGATGTTTAGATCAAAATGTTGCTCCCAAAGCAATTTCTTGGGGAGAGTGAGTGACTAAATGTAATGCCTAAAAAGTTTCTTGACAGAAAAGAGGACAAGGTGCTTTAGGTTTAGGGGAAGAAATGAAATAGAAGCATTAAGTACTTAGAGCACAAAACGATCAGTTACTGCAACCATCAGAACAAAGTGTGTGGAAAAACCATCCCATTCCTCTGTCTTGTGTGCTTGGATGTGTGTGTTGTGTGTGTTATTTTAATCCAGAGCTAAATTTTGTATGTTCTTCTCCATGATGAAAGGTGGAAAGGAGAGCAGTCATTAATCATCACCAACTGTTGAAGAATGAATTCAGAATTATTTGGCTCGGCCTCTTTGCCCATGCCTTTAATCGCAGAATGTGGGAGGCAGGAGGCATAGATCTCTTTGATTTCAAGACAAACATCAAACACATAGTGTATAAAAAGTTATCTGGAATACATAATGAGATCCTGTTTCCAAAAATGTTTTTGTAAATATGTAATGTAAGATGTATTAGGGACTCAAAAATAAAGAATTTATAAACATGCTAAGTGTTTTTATATGGATAGTTAAATGATGATCACTTTCAACATATGTCACAGTGAAGGAACAATGACAAGAGAGCCAGAGAAGAGAAAGAAAAAGTGTGTCACCTTCAACAAAGGTAAGAATTACTCCATCTGTCCTACCTTCCCTGAAGAAGAAGGAATAAGGAAGAGTAAAGATTTTAGATCCCAAAAAGGAGTTAAGGAAAACAAGTATAAATCAAGCACTTTCAAGTGTGAAGAATTTTTGTCAAAACATTGTTTATTTCATTTTCATGCTGATATCTGTACAGCCTTTGAATAAATGAGAAAACATCTTTACACAGCGCATGTCTTCCATAGTCACATTGCAGCAAATAGGATTGTCAGAAATTCAGATTTTCCCTGAGTTTTATGACAAATGCCTTGTATTTTGTACTGCATATCGCTACAAATCTCACTGCCACTAAAATGAAATTATGTCACAAAACCTTAATCTATTATTTTCATTAACTAATTTCCCTACCTTATGATGTTACTAAATCATCAGAGTTCTTAAATGTCTGTGAAAGTTCTCAGTTTGGAATGTGTTGGCATACTATATAATTGTTTTCTTTAGAAATCTCCTACTTTAGGGTGGAAGTGTTTCTTTTCCAGTGGATGCATTGATTTTAGGAAGACTTAACAATCCTTATATATTTTCCTTTTCTTTCTTTTCCTTCTTCCTTTTTCTTGGTCCCTGCCTCCCCTCCCTCCCTCCCTCCCTCCCTCCCTCCCTCCCTCCCTCCCTCCTTTCTTTCTTTCTTTCTTTCTTTCTTTCTTTCTTTCTTTCTTTCTTTCTTTCTTTCTTTCCTCTGAAGTGCTAGAGGTTGAACATAAGGCTTTGGGAGCATTTTAGGCAAGCACCTTAGCCATTATATCTGCCTTCTGTTTTTGTTAAATAGAATATGGTAAGGGTGTATATCATTTCCATGCTGCAAAGCATGATTCAAGAATAAAAATTGAAACAAGGAGCTGGAGAGATGGCTCAGAAGTTAAGAGCACAGGCAGCACTTTCAGAGGTCCTGAGTTCAATTCCCAGCAACCACATGGTGGCTCACAACTATCTGTAATGAGATCTGGTGCCCTCTTCTGGCCTGCAGGAATATATGAGGACAAAACACTGTAGATATAAGAAATCTTTTAAAAAAATTGAAACAAAAAGCAAAGTGAAGAAAACGACATCATTCGGTATTTCATAGAATTGTCTGCTTCTCCACTGAGTCTGGAGAGACTTTGTGGCAGTGGCAGGAACACCACGTAGTGTTTACTTCCAGCAACTGTCACCACAGTGTCTTTTATACCTAAGTTGCCAGTGGCAACCACTCTAGGTAGTGAATCCAAAACCCTCCTCCCTCAAGAGGTAAGATGAAGAGAGTCAATATTATTGTAATGGAGACAGCGTTGTGTCACTTTATTATGAAGTTTGCTGTTCATGGCATTTGTGGTGGTGAGAACTGACTGAGGCTTCCTGCATAATAAGCATAGGCTTTCCTACTGAGCCGCAATCCCAGTCCACTAGTTGGTGGCTCAAATGGCCTTCCTGAGACATGGGGGAATGCTAAAAAGGCACACTAAGTTTCCTTGACTTTCAACAAGACAAAAATAAATGATTTCATTTCTTTTTTGGTTTATGTTTATTTTAAGGTTATTGAGACAGGGTTTTTCTGTGTGTAGATTGGAGCCTGCCCTTTAATGTATTCTCTACAGAAGCTTGCCTTCTTGCCTCAAACTCCCATGGAGCCTCCTGCCTCTGTCTTCAAGCACTGGGATTAAAGGTGTGAGCAACTACTGCCTGCCTCCAATGTTTCATTTCTAAAAGCAAACTGCAAGTGTCCAGGGAACAATTCAGTGAGTTTATTGTTTATGTATGTAAACATGTACAATGATCCTATGTCAGAAGGTAGCCCATGGAATTTGCTGCTCCAGTCTCACAGCTGCTTCTCTGATGCTCTTGCACCTGAGGTAGAACTCGGGTTTATTACTACCAAGGGAGGGATCTTTTCAATAATTCATTTCAGGGGAGATGATGCCTGATATCATGAGCATTCTCTAAGCTGCATATAAGGCTGGGAACCCAGATGGAACTAAGGATATTCTTCCCTCAAAGGGGATGAGGAGAGGAAGCTTGATGCCTGCCCTATCTTGAGCTGTTATGTGAAGGTCTTTGTCCTTCTTCTCTTTCTTTCTGCCAGGTTTTATCCTGATACAAAAGACAGAAGCCATACATCTAGTCCCAGTGGTAGCAATTTGCACCATAAAATGAACAATTTTAACTAAAAGGCTCAACAAGGTTCTTTGTTTCCTTGAAGAACAAAAATGTGTATAGGCCCATGGATTTTTTTTTCCATTTTGAATCTGTTGTTTTGTTTGTGAGACACAGTTTTATTGTTATGTAGTTCTGGCTGTCTTGGGAATCACAGGGTGATTGTTTATTTTTAGGTATTGTGCTTGATAAGTTTAAGTCTTGTTTGATTTGAAATAAACAAAATGGATCAATTCTACATATACAAATTTCCTACAAAAAGAGTATTTACTCTATAATAGTCTATATTAGTCTCAAAAATGGATACTATGTATCTAATCATTTTATATGTTATCTTTCTCTAGCATTGTAATAAATTCATTTTGATTTTTTTAGAAGTACATTACAATACCAATAAGAAGCCTTTTTGCAGGTAAGGTCTAAGAATACAATAATACTAAGGAAATTCAGAGATAACAAGCCAATTATTGGTTGTATTCTCAGATAGATACTGATTTATACACTCAATTTTTGCTTTGTCTTACAATGCCCATCGTATTATCAATGTATTTTAGCCAGAAATATTGTTGATTTTAGATCGTGGACATGAGGTGTATACTCAACCATCATTTCCCAAGTACCAATTTTGCGTCTTGGAAAATGAACCTACTGATGATAACGGCACTCACTATGTTCATCTGACATTCCTTGCCTTTTCAATTTTTTTCTGAAATCAGCTAGTGAACTAGATCTTCATCGCATTTGTCTTTCTGAGAGCTGATAGGATTTGGGACCATTCTGCGTTATCACAGAGTGTTCCAAGAAGCCAACAAATTACTTTCTTCATTTGACACCATCTCCACATGTAGAGGCCCTTTTATTCTGTGTAGGACCCTTTTATAGATGGTGGAAGATCCCATGCCTTCCTCCTACCACAGTGCTCCATCCATCACTTGTCCATTCCTGTGAGCTGTTTTCTACAGTAATGAAGTCTCTGGATCTCAGTACATTATCTGAATGTAGAGAGTCAAACTGTGGCATGTTTACTCTTTATGTGTCTATAAAAGGGGCTTTGTCTTCCCCATCAGTAGGACATGAACATAGAGTAGAAGGCCCCTTCTGTCAGTGATCTGCTATCTCAGACCCTGATTTGGCAGAAAATTAAAGGTGGTATGTCAAGCTAGTTCTGTGCTCATCTTAATTGATTACTTCCACAATAGAGGACAATTGTGTTATCATTTGTGGGAACATGTATCATAAAGCATTCTATACACATTAGTAAATTGTTTATTACTAATTATTTATTAATAAATTACTCCAAGTTAAAAGGTTCAAATGCATCACAGTTAATGTCCAAAGTGCAGACTCATAAATTACCGTAGCTACAACTGTTCAAGGACACACCTTGTAAAAACCATGTTCCTTTCTACTAGGAGTTCTAAACTGTCTCAAGCTGAAATTATCCACTGAGTTTTATTGCTGTTTGTTCATATTTTTATCTCGATAAGTTAATAGCAATGCTCATTTGGCATAGAAACAGACCGATTATGGTTTCAAGATCCACTCATGAATGGACTACTAAGGGACAGCCTGAGCATTTCCTAGGCCATGGTATCTTGTCAGAGTGCTAGCAGAAGCAGGAATCTATTTTATGGTCCACAAACAAACCTTGTGAGAGATAACAACACATGCATTGAGAGCCCACAAAGTAACCTGAGAGAGAGAGAGGGGTTCTGTGATGCTCTAGGAGCAGACGATGACATGACAAGTGGAATCAGGGTACTAATTACATTGAGCAGAAGAGTGACCATCAGTTACTACAATATTAAAATATGTGCTGGAGAGAAACTACTGTCTTTGGTGTTCTCTCTCTCTCTGTCTCTCTTATCTCTCTCTCATCTCTCTCTCTCTCTCTCTCTCTCTCTCTCTTTCTCTTTCTCTCTCGTGTGTTTTATGCTTTCCGTGAACTAATTTCTGTGGACTAAATTCTTTCCTTTCTTTCACTTGGGAAAAGTTTAAAAGAAAGTGTCACCAAACCTAATCAACTGATTGAAGGACAAGTTAATGCTTGACTGTAAATCTCTAATGTATGTTAGGAAATCAAACAGCAAATAATCAAAGCATTCGGTCAATGTTCTTGTATGAATATTAAAATATTAATTTTTAAAATATGCCACAGGGGCATACGACCACCTGAAGAGCTGAAACCAATACTTAAGTCTCTTCAGATCAGTGGAGGTAAGAGTAATCATGAATACTTTGCTGCTACTTCCCTAGTTTCAATAGCAACTTAATTCATTCAAAAAAGGAACAAAGTAAATGAGATATAAACATAATTTCATTTTTTCAAATTTGCTTTCTAATGCTCTTCACATTCAAAATTATTTCAGAAATGATTTTCTGAGAAATTTCAGTATCAAACTATCTTACCTGAACCATGTTTGTTTATTTAACATGAGCCTCTGATGCACACAGTATGTTTGTATAAATAAAAGGACCTCTAACTAGTCCACAGTATGTGTCCTCTAGAGTTATGTGACAGCAGTTTTGCTTGTTATAAAATGAATTTTTCTTTCATTTTTATAATAAATATATTACCTTTATGCTACTTATATATTACTGTCAATAAAATTTTATCATGTAAAAATCAGAAATACAGTATTCAATTACTTTCATTAAGGATTTTGAGAACTAAATTAACTACATTTTTATGGGTTTTGTTCCTTTCTATGATTACTCTATTTAGACAATTAGACAATTCACATATGGTTTTATGTTTATCTTTAATTATCTGCTATTTAATCTGACTATTTTTTGGCATAAGAAATAATAGGCTTGCTCAACGTTTTACAAAAGTGGACTTTGAGTCCTGTAGGCAGTGCTGTGGATTGAACATTGCCATTCTAAGATTCTAGCTAGCGCTCGCCCTAATGGCTATACCGCCAGCACCTTTTTCCTTTGGTTTTATTGGTGTAGGATATGGTGATACTTGGTTTACATGCTGATAGACATAATTTCCAGGACAATTTGCCACAGTAGGAGGAAGGCTGAGAAAAGAGCATCATTCTGCAGGGGACAGCACTGACTGGTCCATTGAGTCTGGATAAGATTCTAAGAGTGGGAGGAACACTACAGCGTTTGGGCTTTCAGCTGTCACCACAGTGTCTTTCACACCTACCTTGCCTATGGAGAGCACAGCATCAAGTGAATAGGAGTACATGGAGTGTAGAGGAATCTGAAAGACTTTATTGAAAAGAGTCAGTATTATTGTAATGTGGGTGACTGTCCTTTACATTATTTCGACACTAAATTTCCTTTGTGGTGACGATGGTTGATGGAGGTCTCCAACATGCTAAGCCTCATTGGCAGTCCATTTGTTGGTGGGACAAATGCTCTGCCTCAGCCATCGGCAATGCCAAGGAGGTTATACTGCAGTTTCCATACTGTGAATGAAATAAGCAAATATTTGCTTTATTCCTTTGTGAAGGGCGGGCTGTTAGCATGCAGTGAAAGCTGCTCACTGAAGTTGTGTATGTGTGGACACAAACGTTTCCTGTGAGGTACTACTCCCGTGGAATTGCTGCTTGGTCCCCACATTTCTTCCATGCTTCTCACCCTAGAGATACAGTTCAGGGTGCATAACTACTGCAGGGGGCTTTCCCATAGCTCTTACCATGGGAGGTGATAGCAGCTAGTGCTGATCTTCTTTGCACTGCCCATTAGCGAGGGACCAGAAGCTAGAACTGAGGGGCTTCTGCATCTTCCTCAGAAGCACTTGAGGAGAGTACACACAATGCCCTCTCTCTGTGTGTAGCTTTGCCACCCTGGCATCTGGAAATTCTTTGCCCTTGGTCTACCTGTGTTTCTTAACTTTTGCTATGCTGCAAAGAGCGGTCCTCACAGACTTAGCTTCCTTGTGTCTGGAATTTTCATCTTCAACGAAATAAGTTCAACTTAATCTTTAGAGAGGCTTTTTTCACTTCCATGTAAGATGATATGCTCACTTGCAATTCTCCTAACACCACTAGTCCAGAGACAAATCCAGCAGTAGCAACACTGCTACCAATTAACACTTCAGCTTGTGATATTGATTCTGGTTAAGATGTCAGTTTCTCTGTTTGATAATGCTCATGATCATAGGTGTTTTGTACACCAATTTATTATTAGTATCAACTTTTGATAAAATTGTCTCTGTATTTTAAACCTACAAAGAAGTGTAAATTAAGAGTTATCCTTGTATTTATTGTCTATAAATCAGTATTCATCTTGAAAGCTACACAGATACAAAATATATGTAGTAACGAAGCATTGGCCTTGGCATTCAATGCTCTTTTTTCTACAGTTGCTTATAACATATTTTGCCTTTCTACTCTGTAGATAATGGAAGAAATCAAGACCAAATCTCACTCAGGTAAGTATGTCTGGATTTTAAATACAGTATGTAGAGAATATAAAATTCAGAAGTTGCCACCATGTTTTCCTCTGTGTAAGACAATTTTAGCTTCTTGATTATTTGCTACTGAAAGCTGAATTATGCCTCAGATACAGCGTGCAATGCTGTTAGGACTCCCTGTCTGTGGAGGTGATTCAGCAGATAAAGTGCTGGCTGTGCATATGGGAGAATGGGAGATGGACGCCCAGGGTCCACATGAGGCCTGTTGGTCCTATGCGCTTCTAAAATCCTGGTGAGCTTTGGTGAGATTGCAGGTGGAGACAGACCATACTCTGACATTTTCCGGATGGCTTGCCTGGATTGCTTGCCTGGGGATTGCATTCATGAATGAGATTCAGCCATATAACTAAGGCTGAGGGTGAGGGTCAACACCCAAGTCTGTACTCCAATCACCACACCTACACACTGGCATGTATATATCTGAAATCACACATACTTACAAATACACTGCACATAACATGCCATGTACATAGATGTAAAAATATTAGTTTTCAGGCTATTAATCCTGTTTACTAGTATGTTTGGGGCAAGGTGTCTGCTGGGAAGAGTGTGGGCAAAATTCTCCCAAACTTTGCTGAGAGGATCACCTCAGAATGGCCTTATAGACATGCTTCTGTTCAGCAGGTTTATTTCCCTCTTAATGAGTTCCACCTCTGTGGTGAATCCCTAGGTAGGTGGAAGTTAGAAAAAGAAAGTGTTTGTTCCAGAGTTTGCCAATCAGAAACCCTGAAATTAGGAACTTTTAGCTGTAGTTCAGAAGAAGCAAAGTTGAGGGGACAATGTTGCTATCCAGTGTCCTATAAAATGACTCAGAAATACCCTTGAGTATAAAGAGTTTCAACATATGCATGTGGACACACTATCAAAACATAACTTCGAGGCCCCAAAATATGGTGTCTTCTGAGATTGATGGCAACTTAATTCTTAGACATAGAGTATATTTCATGTTTTCCCAAAGCAACTCCTTGGGAGAGAGTGCTATGAAATGAAATGCCTAATTTTTTTTTGTTTGTTTTTTTTTTTACAAAAAACAGGCTATGGTGCTTTAGGTTTAGGGGAACAAATGAAATAGGAGCATTAAGTGCTCAAAACAATCAGTTACTGCAACCATCATAACAAGTGTGTGCAAAACTCGCCATTCCCCCCTCCTATGTGATGGGATGTGTGTGTGTGTGTTGCATGTGTGTGTGTTGCATGTGTGTGTGTTGCATGTGTGCATATGCCTGTTGCATGCTTTGCATATTTCTCTGTGCAGACATGAAGGAAAGAGGAGGATATTGGTGTCTTGCATCATTCTCTAACTTATCCACTTGACATAAGATCTCTGACTGACCCTGGAGCTGGTCTGGCAGCCAATAAGCCCAAATGGTAGCCTGTCTCTTCCACCCACAGTACTGGGGTTACATGTGCATGTACCATGCCCAGTTTTTTATGTGGATGCTGAGGATTCAAACTCAGGTTGATCTGTGTTGGCAGCAAACATTCTTACTGACTGACCCATCTCCCAAACCACTGGCTTTTTAAATTTTTATTTTTAAATACAACTATGAGTGAGTCTTCACTGAATGTTACATAGATTGAGACAAGTTGAAACTGCCAAAGCAAAAACTTTTTAAAACGGGGGTCAATGTTGAATTACATAAATGCAAAAATGTCACTTAGTGCACAGATAACAAACTTTTCAAGAGAGATGCTCTAAGGACCAAACTCACCTCTCACTGCATGTTTTGATTCTAAAGGCTCTCTGAAAGACCTCATGTTACAACAGAGGACATGGCCACCACCTCTGCTATTAAGGTAAAATTCTCCTTTGTGAAATTTGTTTTCTTATGAATTTTGTTAAAATGCAGCAGTAGTCTACCTATCCAGTTTTATATGGAAATTTGGTCAGAGAAAAGTGTTTGGTATCAGTGAACCATCTCTTCTATAAATTCCAGTGAGCAGTAAGTCCTTGCAGATAGCGGTGGCCCGATAAGAGAATGAACTGGAAACACAGGGAGTGGAAGATTGAGTGCAGTTCTCATATATTAGAAGATGCCTGGTGCTTGATCAAGGATGGTTTGCAGAAATAGATACACATTAGACTGATTTTAAAAAAACTGTGGTAATACATCTGAATACATTTTAAAGGGTCCAGTTATTGTAGTGATCCAGGCATCACCCAGGTGCCTTTTCTCTCAGGATAATTGCAGGCAGGTTTTCTCTTCCTTTGAATATTTCTATTTCAGGACCACAGATAAGACCATCTCCTCTGTCTGTCTCTTTTCTTCTGTATTTACATCAGCAAGAAATTCTGGAAATGTAGCTATTTGTAATCTGTTCAACCAAGTTTTCATTATGAAGAGATTACAGTGTGTTTTCTATTTGATTCCACCAGGAGGATATTGACAACTCTTCCTCCAGGTACACGGTAAGTATTTTTCCCCAATTAGCCAGCAGTGTAGATGTGAAGATTCAATTACTATATAGTAACACTTTGGTTTCCGGATATTTGCTCTGTATTTGACAATAATATACACTCTGATTCTTTGTTTCATGTTCACATATTTAAAATATTTTAGGGTTATACTTAGCATTTATGTGTTCCTAGTAAAGTGACCTCATCACTGTGAGCTGCAGGAGGTTAGGAATCCTGTTTGTAACCTGGAGCCTTAGAGTAAGGGCTGTGTGAATCAGAAGTTGAATATTAATGACTTTTGAACGGAACTCAGCAGAAAAATGGGTTTCTATAAAGCAGTTTCACAGATTCTATGATATGGAGGACACTAGTAAGTGAGAGTTTATTTGTAAGTTGAAAATAATATACATTTTGCCTCCCAAACGTAGAAGAGAAACACTGATGAAAGGGGGGCTATTAAAATTAATAATCATCTCAAATAAGATTCAGAAAGTTTAAAATATAGTGAGTTCAGTTTAGTCTCAATCACAGGGAAAGGCCAAATTTCTCAATTCATGATTTTCTCAATCTACCTAGTAAGGAATAAAGTAGTTTTGATATTGTGCACCCCAAATCAAGAGTTCATTTCCTAATCAAACTAGGAAAATTGATCCTCTGTCTTTTCATTGCAGATCATACAGAAACAAATTTTGTATTACAAGAAGATCACTGCAATGAAGAAACTGGACCAAGCAGGTCTTAGCAAATCAGTGCTAGACCTAAGTACTCTGGGAGAGGCACTTCCTGAATTCTCTAGAAAGAAATCATTCTTCATGGTAATTCCTATTAATTTAAAAAGTAACATATTTGTCTGTGAGGAGAATGTTGACTTTGTGTTTCTATGTCTGTATAGTTGCAAATCATGTCAGAGAAGACAAAGCCTTGAACATACTTTTCACCCCCATCATACTCTCCTTCCTATGAATACTCATGCTAGCCTGTCCCCTTCTAAGACAGTAGTTCTCAATGTTCCTTATGCTGTGAACATTTAACACAATTTCTCATGTGATGATCCTACCCATAAAATGATTTTTGCTGCTCCTTCATAACTGTAATTTTGCTAATGTGATGAATCATAATGTCGATATCTATGTTTCCAGAAGGCCTTAGATGATCTCTGTAAAAAGGTCCTATGATCCCCAAATGGGTTCACAGGTTGGGAATCCCTGTTCTAAGGTGTAAGTGATAGCAAATTAGACTATGGAAACAAAAATCAGAAAGTGAGTAACTTTTATCACAGTTGTGGAGGACTCATAAAACACAGAGAATAAAAAATAAAGACTCCTTGAGTCATAACTGTCAACATGAGTGCACATAACATACATACAATGTTTTAAACTGATTTATTTTATGTGTATAAATATTTTGCATGCATTCTCTCCATTCACTTTGTGTGTGTGCTGCCCACAGACACCCAAGACAGCATTTGATCTCCTGGAATTGGTGTTCCAGATGGTTGTCAGCATATGTGTGGGCTGGAATCTAGTCCAGGTCTCTGCAAGAGGAACAAGTGTCATAAACTACTGAGCCATCTTTCCAGTCCCCAGAATGAATCCATTTGATACACAAATAGAATATATCATCAGTGGAAATGAGTAGTCAGTCTCAGGATGTTTACTACCCTCCTAGCCCTAGGCCACTTTGACACATTGAAATCCAGAGAACACAGAGGCAGCACAAAGAGCAGTAGGAGGCTGGGCATGTTGGTGCACACCTTTAATCCCTGTAATCACTAAGCAGAGGCTGGCTGTTCTCTGTCCGTTCAAGGACACCCTGGTCTCTATTTATTTGAAGGATGAGGGGAGGCAAGGAACATGTGCACCAAGCAGAAGTGTGGAGGTCAAAGGATAATGTATATAGGAGTAAGTTTTCTCATTTCAGGCTCAGGTATCAAATTCAAGTTGTCAGTCATACTGGCAAGTGCCTTCATCCATTTAGCCATCACACTGGCTCTCTGATTTACACTTGGACTGAAATGTTGTAGCACTCACACACACCACCACCACCACCAGCACCACCAGCACTACCACCACCACCAAACAAGAGAAAAAGAGTGACAGAGAGAGAAAGGATATCATATGTTTGAATACTTTGTTACAATTTAGGAGATTGGTTAACCTTTGGGATGGCATATGGTCTGGTTAGCAGAAGGTTGTCTGTGGTGGGTCTTAGTGTTTATCACTACTTCTGGAATCAGTTCTGAGTTGTCTCCTTCCCTGTCTACCAGCATGTGAGAAGCAATAGACCCTTGCCACAGACAAAGCTTCCCTGTTTGCTTTCCCTACTTCAACTGCTGCAGGGAAAGTCAGTCAGTTAGAGCAGGGAAGGCAAACAGTAGTTCCCTGTAGCCATGAGCCTTTTTCCCTTGCATAAATAATCTCTGTCAGATATTTTGTCACAGCAACTATAAAAGTAATTGCCTTCTTTGTTTTTATTTATTTATTTTACTTTTTCTTTTATTCTTTAAGACAATCTTTTTTTTTTATTTTACATACCAATCCCAATTCCCTCTCCCTCCCTTCTGCCTGCTCCTCCAACTCTCCACCACCCCACTCCACACTACCCCACTCCTCATTCATTCCTCATAGAAGATGAGGTCTCCCACGGGGAGTCAACAAAGTCTGTCATATCCTTTGAGGGAGGACTAAGGCCATCCTCCCTGTATCTAGGCTGAGCAAAGTATCCCTCCATGGGTAATGGGTTCCAAAAAGCCAGTTCACACACTAGGGGTAAATAAATCCTGACCCACTGCCAGTGGACCCACAAAACTGACCAAACCATATGACTGTCACCCACATTCAGAGGGCCTAGTTTGGTCCTGTGCCAGTTCCCTAGTTGTCAGTCAAGAGCCAGTGAGCTCCCACAAGTTTGGGTCAGCTGTTTCTGCAGGTTTTTTTTTTTCTATAATCGACCTCAGATTTTATCACAAAGCAAATCTCAACAGATTAAAAATAGTGGAAACAACCCCGTGTCTTATTGGATCACCTATGGGTTAAAGTTAGAATTCAACAACACTAATTGCAAAAATTCCACATACTCATGGAAACTGAACAGTTCTCAACAGAATTATCCCTGGATCAAGGAAAAATAAAGGAAGCCTTCCTAGAATTTAATAAAAATGAATGCATGACATACCCAATTCTTTGGGATGCTTTGAAAGCAGTACTAACAGGAAAATTCATAGCCCTAAGTGCCTATATAAAGAACCTGGAGAAATCTCACACTAGCATCTTAACAGCACACCTGAAAGCTCTAGAACAACGACAACAAAAAAGAGTTTCACTCAGGAGGAGTAGATACCAGAAAATTATCAATTTGAGGACTAAAATCAATAAAATAGAAACAAAGTAAATGAAACAAAGAGTCAATGGGACAAAGAGATGGGGTTTTGAGAAAATCAGCAAGATAGACAAACCCTTATTCAAACTAATCAAAAGAAAGAGAGACCAAAATCAGAAATAAAAGGGGACATAGCATCAGACACTGAGGAAATCCAGAGAATTATCAGGTCATATTTCAAAAATCTGTATTGGAGAAAAGTGGAAAATATAAAGGAAATGGACAATTTTCTTTTGTGTTTTAAACCTTCAGAAGGTATAAAGCAAGCAGGAGAGCTCGCTCTGTTTGTACCCCCTACTTAACCAAGTGCCAGTTTCCATTACAAATGGCTAACAACTAGCTAGTTACCTTGAACCATCTAAATTCAGCATTAGGAGAGACAAGGGCAGACTTGACATAATTATGACACTTAATAAAACCATTAGTAACTGTAATTTTAATATATTCAGAACCAAACTCCGAAGTTCTTTCTTTTAAGCCTAATCCAACTTGGTTTCTAAATTAATATTAGCTATTATGTATGGGGTCAAAGTGAGTAATTGGTCAAGGGAGGTCTTAGCAGGGAGACAGATCTCAAGTGATTTTAATAAACAGACATTCAATTGCCAGACATCTTCCAAGATTTCAGTGAAAAATCATTAGCATATAAATTGACATGATTAATACAAATGTAAATTTTAGACTAATGTTGAAATTTTAGGCTGATACAGAAAGTAAATGGTAATGTGATGAGTGTGGCGACCATGGAGTGTTCCCCTTGGTGTGAAGGGACCAACATCTTGGATATGCAAAGGATTAGAATACAAACCACAATATACAAAGCACAATATCACTAATAGAAATGAGATCTTAGCATATTCTTGAGGCAAATAAAGCGAAAGGGCAGTTGTTTCTATCCTTCAAAGATGTGATTGAAATAAAAAGAGACATCACTTTTATGATGTTAGATTTGCATAAAATCATATTAACACATGAGTTTCCAGAACCCATTACCTGGTGATTGCAGTGTAATGAGTATAAAATCACCACCTGATCTAGATAATGTCAGTTCCCCATACTAGCAGAATACTAAGCAGAAGTCTTCATGAAGAGCTACAGTCAGACATGCTGATAAATGACACAGGCTTCAAAGGCACAAAGATGATGCTTAGCTTAGGAGAAAGAAAAAGCTCACATCACAATGAGATGGAGAAAACATCTTCATTCTGAACTGATAAAAACCAATCTCTACCTCTATCTCTGTTTTTCTCTCCTCTCTCTCTCGCACACACTTCTTTTCATTAAAAGGCTACAACACAGAGAGAGAGAGACACACACACATATGCCAGCAGTTCAGAGCCCTTACATTGCAATCCTGTTGATAGGAGTTCCATCCCAGAGAACCAAACAAACAACAAGTGTCTCACATATGTAATCTCAACACCCCTAAATCCAGATTGGAGGCTGAGAGAGTAGAACAGCTCTGAAACCTACAAACCAGCCAGACTGGAACACACAGAGGCACAGAAACATTGAGAGACCCTGTCTCACGCAGTGAAACAGAGAGCTGCCTCCTGAAGGTTATCCTCTGCGCTTCACACACACACACACATGCATGCATGCACGTATACTCACACGCACTAGCATAGCACAAACAGGCATATTAATTCAAGCACACAAGCAAACACACACTCCAATAGTAATTTTTAGGATGATACAAAATTGATTATTCAGATAATAAATGGTGTCTATATATTCATTGTCACTCCTGTTGTGTAACTAACATATAAGGAAAATATCTTCAGGGTCTTCTCAGTCATCTTTAGTGTTTCTATTCTCCATGTGATATGTGTCCTGGAAAACTATACTTGTACCATGTGGCCCTTTCATTCCCTTTTTATAACTGGCTTAAGCATATTTAGTTAATGATGAAGCAATGAGTGAAATATATGGCGTGTGAAAATGTGTCTGAGGCTCACAAACCTCGAACTTTGATGTGTTCACGCTCATCATTCTCAAGGAAACCAATGAACTGAACATTTTCACATGATGCCCTTGAGCAGTTTGGACACACATGTAGTATGTGTACTTCCTCATCTGTTTTCCTTTACAAACAATGCTTCTCAAGCTATTTTGTTTACTATCTCCACGTTACGTTACATTGTTTGATCATGTTGGGTAAGCTTTGGAACGTTTGAGTTTTTCACATAAGTAGCACAAAGTCTCCTCAAACCTGGTACAGAAAGGTAAACATAGACTGCTAAGTTAGGAGTCTCCCTGAGATGTCATGAATGATTAAGGCCTAACATCATTATTTGTAATTGGAATAAAAGTTGGGGAAGCTCCTCTTCTGACAAACAGCATCAAATGCATTTTCAAAACTGGCACTTCCTAGATGTATCTGATTAAATCAGGTGGTGCTCTATGTATCCTATCTAAGCAAACATTATGGAATTGTCTCAACTCTTTTGGCATAATCCACTGCAAAATACCCCTTCAGCCTTTCAAATGCATCCTTCAGGTTCTGTCCATGTCATTGGAAGATGGTTATATTATTTTCTATTGCTGTAATAAAACACCCTGCCCATGGGGGATGGAGAGATGGTTCAGTGGTTAAGAGCACTGCTTGCTCTTCCAAAGGTCCTGAGTTCAATTCCCAGCAACCACATGGTGGCTCACTACCATCTATGAAGGGATTTGGTGCCCTCTTTTGGACTGCAGGGATAGATGCATGATACTAACAATACCGTATACATAATAAATAAATAAATCTTTAAAAGAATTAAAAAAAAAACACCATGCCGAAAGCAACATCTAGAAGAAAGTGTTTATTCAGAGTGTGACACATGGTTCCAATGGGATACATACAATTTCATCACCACCATGATTCAGGCTGGCAGGCATGGTGCTGTAGCAGCAGCTGAGAGTTACATTTAACTCTATACAAGAAACCAAGAGCTCACTAGAAATGGCACCAATCCTTTGAAACCCAAGACCACACAACTCCTCCAACAAGGCCACACCTCCTAACCTTCCCCCCAAATAGTTCCACTGCCCGGAAACCGACATTCAAATATTTGAACCCATGAGTCCGTTCTCATTCAAGCCACCACAGAGATGCTGGAACAGGCTATTACATTCATCAGCCATATATAAAAACAGTCATAGCTAAGGAGTAAGAATTTGGATGGCATCTCCCAGAACCCTCACTTCAGCTCCATAGTTCCCATCTGCTGTGGATGGTGGCACACTTTATTCATGCATTTCAAAAGTCACCCTCACTATTCCGTTATCCCAGGAACCTAATGGGCAATTGTGAAAGCCATGGGGAAAGCAGGAGTGTGGTGCAGAAGAGAGAGGTTCTTTTTGTTTCCAAAGCCCCTGATTGTCACATTCTCTTATGGAATGTAAAGTCCTTGTCATAAAGACAGGAGAGGACACATTGTGTCTTTTTTTCCATCTTCCCGTTATAGAGAGGTAGCAAAGAACCGTAGAAAAGAAGGCATAAAGCTGAGAAGGTCCCCTTTTAAGATTCTCAAACTCTGGGCCTTTGACTAAACCAGAAAGGAAGCAAAAGTTTCAGGATATCAGCGGTTATAGTGATAAAATTAGCCTGAGAAAACAAACATTTGGGGACTCTAAATCAAGACCCTGACATGAACAGATAAGTTCTAAAATGAACAAAAATAAGTGAAATTTTCAATGAAATCTAACATCTCAAAATTTCCTTAAAGGTTGAAACAAAGAAGGGAGAAGGTTTCCTTCCTCCACCTAATGTGCATGACATCGTGCCCCAGCCTCCTGCCCATGCCGATGCGACATCAACTTCTCATGTTAGTGAAAAAGGTGACAATCGTCAGTCACCTGAGGAAACTACTGTTAAGAACACCAGCGTTAGTGAAAGAGGTGACAGTCGTCAGTCACCTGAGGAAACAGCTGTTAACATCACCAGCGTTAGTGAAAGAGGTGACAGTCGTCAGTCACCTGAGGAAACAGCTGTTAACAACACCAGCGTTAGTGAAAGAGGTGACAATCGTCAGTCACCTGAAGAAACTACTGTTAACAACATCAGCGTGGATCACACACGTTCTCTAGGTACTTATACTGGGCATGCAAGGGGGAGAACACATGCTGTCCCTTAGCTTGCTCCTGGTAGACACACTGGTGACACCATGGACCCTGTGCAACATTCTGACCCCGTTCTTGACACCTGCTTAGAAGAGAACACAGTGTCTTAGCTTCGCTACTGACCAGAAATCTGCTCTTGTTTGTATCCCAGGTGACGCGTTGCACCCTCAGAATGCTAATATGCGGGTTCTTGCTTCAAGTCCCGCTCACCGCACCAGCTATGCAGCGAATACCCCCACCAAGGTTTTTTCAATTTGGGCAGCAACCGCATCATTGCTTCTCCTAACATCGTCATTATGGTTGCTGAAGTTGGTGGCTTTGATGATGCCGTGGGTATGGAACCTAATTTAGAAATCCTGCACAGTTAAAGTTACAAGGAGCTTAACAAGGTAAGTTAGACCATAACAATGGCTTAAAATTGATAAATATTTCTGTGCGAGAAATCCAATTCTCTTTGGCTCTAATATGCGTGATGATAAATAAATATCATACTTTGTATAGGACTCTTTAGATATTACCTATAACTATAAAAAATGATTATCTTTTCTAGTCATACTGAAAATGCATCACATAAAATTAACAAAATCTGTTTAGTCCAACCAAACTAATCAAGTAAAGTTGGTAAGCACACAGTTGCCTCCCATGCTGGAATGAGGAAATGATTTTCACTCTTAATGTGAAACTTGTATTTTCTGAATGGCTAAGCAGGGAAATGTAACTGTTAGATATTGGTTTTTATTTTTCTGTGTCCATACACTGTGACTTATGTGGACAGCATCGTTTTGGAAACAAACACCCCAAAAGAAACAACCTCTGAGAATAAAACCAATGAAACAAGACTCGACATTCTCAACATTCTCAAACACAATGATATTCATGGTGACACGACACTGCATAGGATTCTCCGGGTGATGCCTCTGTTACTGCTTATCTTGATGATGCCACCCATGATGTTCTGAAACTACTGATAATTCTTGCTTTTCTTTTTAGTTTCTGCTGAAGAACCTATGAGGATCTCCTGTCATCAAGTAACAAACTGTCAGAAACATTTTTTGAGGTTTTCTTTCATTTTATTGTTTGAAGAATATTTTCAGTTTACTCTTTGACATTTTAATGTATGTAATTTAGTTTCTGCTGAAGAACCTATGAGGATCTCCTGTCATCAAGTAACAAACTGTCAGAAACATTTTTTGAGGTTTTCTTTCATTTTATTGTTTGAAGAATATTTTCAGTTTACTCTTTGACATTTTAATGTATGTAATTTAGTTTCTGCTGAAGAACCTATGAGGATCTCCTGTCATCAAGTAACAAACTGTCAGAAACATTTTTTGAGGTTTTCTTTCATTTTATTGTTTGAAGAATATTTTCAGTTTACTCTTTGACATTTTAATGTATGTAATTCAGATCATCCATGTTGCTCATATCTTCCCAATCTCTGTCCTCTGCCTCCATCCCATCCCCTAACTTGTCCTCATCCCATTTTTGTGTCATTTATCTTAAGGAGTGTGACTTCCAGTAGGATCCCCACAGCCAAGTGCATGTGGACATTATCAGTTGGACTGAGTGAGGTATTAAAATAGGGAGGGAGACATAACATCCATCTTTCACTACTTTTGCAGATAAATTACATATAGTGTTTTGTTCCTTGAATTACTGGCCAGGCATTAAATCATTATATCTTATCTTATTCTACAGACCTTATTATGCTTTCAGAACATGTAAAGCTTGCTAAACTTTCATTCACCAATTAAACATGTATTGTACATGCATCCCCAGAGAGATGGCACAACTCAAGGGGATACTCAATTCAATAGGAATTTGACTTTTCTAGTGGAACAGACTGATAAATTCAGAAAGATAAAAAAAATACTTTGCTACTTGGACTTTCTCCCTTAGTCCTTGATCAGAGGTCTCCTAGTTGTGCAGAATTCTAAGGAGATTAAGGAGCTGTAATGGAGAGCTGAAAGCAGCAAAGGGTCAAAAGTATTTCCAAGAGGTCAATAAATTTATTATTCTGCCATCTGATAAAATATTGAAATAAATTTCTGCCTAGAATGAATTTCATGAGATTTGTAGAAAATGAATAGAGTTGTTCATTTGTAACAAAAGATGACAAATATTAGATGCCGAGTTTGCCACATCTTTATGAATACAAATATAGATATGTATGGGTTCCTTGGCACCCTATTGTTCAACACTCTGGAATGAAAAATTCCACTGAGAATTGTTGAGGCTAAGAGGCCCAGCTAGGGCTAGAATATAAAAATCAACATGGCAAATGTATGTGGGGGTTTATTTATGTATATATGTACAATTAAAATACATGGTCCTTTAAATGAGCTCAATTTTATTCAGAATGCATGATTTTAAAACTGTGTTTTTGAAGAAGCATGTGGAATATACTGCAGGGGAGGAAAGAATACTATCAAAATATATCATAAAAATAAATTATAATGTATTTCTGGTAGCATATAGTAATCTAGTTCCCTCTTAGTTCACCGCCTTTTGTAGTATTCTAAAAAACCTATTAACCTGTTGTACATTATTTTGAAAGATTAAAGATATTAGAACCTTTAAAAATGATGTTATTATGATGTTATTACATTGACTTTCAAGTGATAATCTGTCAGAAATATTTTATAAAATTTAGAAATTTTCCTCATTTGGACCTTGGGAGCTCAGTCCAGTGCTCCAATGTGGGTCTCTGTCTCTATCTTCATCCATCACCACATTCATCAGTGTGGCTATAGGATAGGGCCAGTTCAGGCGGCCTCTCCTCAGCTGCTCAAGGAACAAGCTGGGGACATCTCCTTGGATACTTGGGAACCTCTCTAGAGTCCAGTCTCTTGCCAACTCTAAAATGGCTCCCTTAATTAAGATATATAATTCCCTGCTCCCATATCCTCTCTTCCTCCATCCCAACCATCCCATTCCCCCAAGTTCTCCCCATCCTTTCCTTCTCACTTCTCTCTCCCCCTCTCCCCTTACCCCCACCTCAGCCCCATCCCCAAGCTCTCAAATTTTGCCTGGCTATCTTGTCTACTTCCAATATCCAGGAGGATAACTACAGGTTTTTCTTTGGGTTCACCTCCTATTTAGCTTCTCTAGGATCACGAAGTATAGGCTCAATGTCCTTTATTTATGGCTAGAATCCACTAATGAGTGAGGACATACCATATTCATCTTTTTGGGTCTGGGTTACCTCACTCAGGATAGTGTTTTCTATTTCCATCCATTTGCATGCAAAATTCAAGATGTCATTGTTTTATACCGCTGAGGAGAGAGAACATGAGCAAGGAAGTCAGGACCGCCAGGGGTGTGCCCACCCACTGTGACAGTGGGGCTGATCTAATGGGAGCTCACTAGCCAGACTGGGACTGATGGAGCATGTGATCAAACCAGACTCTCTGAACATGGCTGACAAGGAGGGCTGACTGAGAAGCCAAGGACAATGGCACTGGGTTTTGATTCTACTGCATGTACTGGCTTCGTGGGAGCCTAGTCTGTTTGGATGCTCACCTTCCTAGACCTGGATGGAGGTGGGAGGACCTTGGACTTCCCACCGGGCGGGGAACCCTGCCTGCTGTTTGGACTGGAGAGGGATGGGGAGGGGGGAATGAGGGGAAGGGGAGGGAAATAGGAGGGGATGAGGTGAAAATTTTTAATAATAATAATAATTAATAAAATAAAATTCGTACTTACTCTCAGAAAAAAAATTAGAAATTTTAATGTTAAATATTTCTCTGAAAATTGATACAGTATATATTGAATTTTAGTAGCTTGTCACTAAAATGTACTATGAAAATACTTTAAACTGTTTCTTTGTATTGTACAAGCTGATGGCATGACCTCTTGGTGACATGTTTAAGGAGCAAGCTTCTATTATAGCTATCAGAGATAGAACAGACAGCGGCATATCAAGTCACCCAGAGCAGAAATAGATGTTGGCTGAACATAGTCAACTGCACCTGCCTATGATAGAAGCAGAAGCAGAGCAGAGAGGCAGATGGAGAGAAACAGAAGAGGAGACACAGTGTGAGAGAGGGAGAGGAGCGTAGAGACAGGAGGAGACAGAGAGAGAGGTTTAGAAAGAGAATGAGAAGCTGGGATAGGGATGCTTCTGAACTAGAGGGAGTTTAGGGTAGGGGAGCAGGGTAGAAGACCTAGCACACGAGCATGGACTCTGACATGTACAGCGGGTACTGGTGCTGCTGAAGGAGCCTGGAGGCTAGTCTGTACCTTATTATAGTAATAGCCAACACAGGTAGTCAATTTTTCCTACTGCCAGTGATAAGAGAAATGACCCCTTTGAGAAGAGGAAGTAGCTTCACAAGTTTTTAAGGAATGTTGGATTTATCTACCCTCCAGAAATCCTCCAAAAGTCAAGGTTGGGCCCATTTCTGGGTATCTGGGCCTGCAATTGCAGTTTTGGAAACTGGAGTTCAATGAATTTTAGTGGATTTTCCAAGGCACAAACCAGTCATGTTGAGGTTTCCATTCTCACACTGCTCTCACATGAGTAAAAACACCACCCGAACTACTCTATTGGCCTTCACATCCATAGAGGTAAACTGTGGCTGCTTACCTGCATTCCCTCTTTACTTTTTATGACATTCCATCACCAGCACATATGAAGTGAGCAAAGTCACTCACTGAGGGTGGGGCCTTATGAGTCCCTTCCTGTGTATGATTATCATTGTGTCCTGGACACCATTTCACAGAAACAATCTACAACCTCTGCCTCTCTCTTCCAAAGTGGTCCCTGAGCCTTGCAGCGTGTTATGGTTCAGATGTCCTGCTGAGGTCTGAGAGCTGCACAGTTATGTATTCTCTAGACTTTGGCCAGGTGTGAGTCTGTGCAGTCAGCAGAGCCCACTTCCTAAAGAAGCCTCTCTCATTAGGGATCACAGTTGCTCGAATGTATAGGTGTCAGAGAGAGTACATAGAAGGCAGCTTGATGCCATGTAATTTTAACAAAACAACAACAGAGGGCCTGTTGTGTGGATTCACCACATCAGTGATTAGCTCAGAGTCACCAATACTGCATCAGCATGGCAGTAACAAAATAAAAGCACTTCCACTGGGAGTCATTTCCAGGTTTGAATTTTCTCCATGTTCCCTGTCTTACCTCCTCTGTCTGTTGCATGAATCCAAATCTGTGCCTTTCTGAGGAAGTGTGCCTGTCCCTTTGTCTGTTTTTTTTTGTGTGTGTGTGTCTGAGTCTGTGTCTGTCCCTATGTCTGTCTGTCCCTACACGTGTCCCTATGTGTGAATTTGTGTGTCTGCCCCTTTTCTTGCTCTCTCTTTTATTGAATTCCCCATAAGAATCACATGGGGAAGGAGTTGGGTACTTTACAGAAATCATTCATAGAATCTTACAAGGGATTAAGGTAATGAGCGCAACTGAACCCAATTCACCCAGACAGGAAAAAAAAATTACAAATACCATGATTGCCCAGTAATGCTGCTGTGCTCAACAGTTTTGGTGGATACTCATTTAGAAGTGTTTTCAACCTCTATGTTTGCTCTTTTATACAAATGATATACATGAATTGTTCTGGATCAGGGGCACAGAAGAAGACATAATTTAACATTACAATTAAATATTACTTTAGTTTGTTAAAGGCGGCTATTATGAAGACCAAGGAAAGTGGTGGTAACTGTTTTTCTCTTAAAAGTTGGCTAAACAATCATTTGAGTACACAATAGGAGAGCAGCCTTATGTCTTAAGTGACCTCAAAATATGTTCTGAACTCTGGCTGTGATGTCAAGCAAATGTTCCAGTCTCTAAAGTAAGACATATTTCCATATTACATCACCATGGCCTCAGTCATTGAGCTCTTAACCAAGTTTACAGAACCAGCCAAGAGTTCCCTACTGTGTGGTAGACCTAAAATCAAATCACAAATTTCATTGTTCCTATAAGAGTGAACACACAGAGAATATCTTGCCAGGAAAGTTGTCACACACAGGGTCTACAGATGGGTAGAATCATTGCCAACTTCCCTCTTCCAGTAGCTTGCATAGAAGTTCTAGTACTGTGAAAGCTAGCCAGCATGGATACAACACGACTTCTAAATGTCCTATATCCCAAGGGCGTAGAGTGTTCAGAAGAGTCCTACATCTAATTCTCATGTGGAAATGAGGACATTGGCAAGAGCTTGTAATGTTTGACAGGAGCCCCCCTTACTTCACAGCTCAGAGGGAACTATCCCATAGTATTGGGGTCTTTGTTTAGTAAACTTAATCTTCTGGGAGGAACGTTATCCGTGCATGCAGGGCTCCTTCATTCAGTTGTTTTACTTAGGCTTCCAAGGATGCAGCTTCATTCATTTGGCTTGGTGGCAAACCATGGTCCATGTGTGGAGGTCAGAGGATCATTTTCTGGGTCATTTTCTTACCTTTTACTATGTGACTTCCCAACATCAAACTTAACATTATATGGTTGCCGTCAAGCACCTTAACATGCTAAACTTAAACAACTTAAAATGTAATATTTGTCCAAAAGGATTTTTTCCTCCATGCATACTTTTGGTTAACCATTTCCCCAACACCACACTTCTTCCATCCCTGGTTAAACCTTTCCACTTGCAAGGATTCCCTTACCCCCGTCCACAGTGCATTTCTTCTGCCCTCCCACTTCCCTCAAGGCCTGTTCTCCTCTAAGGATCCATTTCATGCTTTCTGGCTTTAACAGGTATTCTGAATTAAATTCATTAATCTGAGAATTCAAAGCTTGAAACCACATGTAAAACAGAAGGGACACAGAAACATTCAGTCCATACAAAGAACCAGGGACATCATTGGCAGTGTGGCAGCTCCCTAATTACCAAGGCATCTGGGGAAAGCTTAAATTCAAGGGCATTTGAGCCACACCCTCATCTCATTTGACCTAGGACAATGCTACCCACAAAGGATCCAGGACCACAGCATGGCATGAAGCAAGACAAGGACCCATTTTAATGACCAAACAACATGGCTATGTCTTAATACAAAGAATGTATAGGGTGCTTCAGACCTTATCCTGACATCAGATGATTTTTTTTTCAAATCAGATACTATATTACTTGAAAAATTTTTTGGATAACTAAGCTGTGAAGAACAAAGAAACTTTGGAGCATCAGAGGAAAACAACATGAGAGAAGGTGTTAAAATGGGCTAGAAGAATAATAACATCATGCATGAGAGAATCAGGAGGGAAACATCAAGAGTAAAGATAGAGTTAGAATGAGAGATGGAGAAAGCAGGGAGGGTAACAAAGGGGCATCATGAAAGCACCATGAGCGAGTAAAGAAGGAATCCATCAGAATAGGTCTGAGTGTACATTTCCTAAGCCCTCAGATAAAAAAGTTTCAGTTTGTGCTACACTGTGGACTTTCCCTTCAGTGCTGTCAGCAGCCTGGAAGCTGGTTCTTTCAGACTGTTACAGGCATCTTGCAGTGCACGCGCCACGCTTGCTGTATACAAGTGTCAGTCTCACACAGGATATGCACCATGAGCGCTGCTGCAGTTGTGTCAGCCTCCTGCAGTGCATGCAAGGGAAGTGCTGGGCTACTGGTTTGCACTTGGGGCAGTGCATTCACAGTGAGTGGTGGGATATAGACATGAACTTCTGACAGTACCTGCCCCATGAGTGATAGGTTAGCTGTGTGAGTCTCCATCCACACATAAACCATTAGTTCTTCAGTCTCACTCAGTAATTCACGTTATTGCTGGAGTTTAGGCATGATCCTCCCCCAGCACATGCACCATGAGTACTGTGAGATTCATCTAAGTCTCCCACAGTACATTCACATTCAGTGCCGGTTTCCACCCATAAGCCCACAATAATTCATGAACAATGAATTCTTAGTTTTAAGTAAGAGCTTCCAGCAGGACATGAACCATGAGTGCTAGATACAACCATGATCCCAGCACATTAAAGGGAAGCTCATGCTTAAAATCCAGCACTCATTGTAAATGTTATGTGTGAGACTCAAACCAGCAACTGAGCACAAGTCGTGTGTACCGCAAGAGTCTCATGCCTATATCCAAGCCTTCATGGTACAAGCACTATTGTGGGCTCATGGTTGTATCCCAACACTCAATGTGCATGTACTGTGGAGGGCTGACACGTTTCCAACCATGCATGGTGGTGTACTCTGACAGGGTCATACTTATATCCCAGCATGTACTGGAGTGCTCTTATGGCTAACACTCAGCATTAATCGTGCATTTACAATGGGAACTGGACAGCTGTATTGCAGCACTCGTGATCTACTGTATGAGGCTCAAATCATTAATCCATCATTCTTACTGAACATAGTGTAGTGGACTTGTGTCCTCAACCATGTTCTCGTTGTGAATGTACTGTGCCATAATGAACTCCAGACTCAAGCTGTATGCACTGTGGGTGGATCATGCCAATAACCTGCGTCCATTGTGTATATACAATGGTAGGCTTACAGCTATAACCCAGAACTGATAGTGTATGTATTTTTGGATGGGATTCCCTATTACCCAACATTCATGGTATATGTTCTGCTGCGGGCACTAGGCTGTAACCCAGCTCTCATGGTACATACTGTGGGAGATATGTATCTCACCTCTCATGGTGCATGGACTGTGGTGGGCTCATGGCTGTCACACATATTTGATTATGCATATAATGTGGAAGGCTGACAACTGTATCTCAGAAGCACTTGTGTGGGAAGTACAAGCTGATGTAACCCAGGACTCATTGTTATTGCACTATGGATGCTGACACCTATATCCCAGAACTCCTTTGGAGGGTTCTGGGTGACCACCAATAAGTAACCCAGCGCTCAGAGTGCATACACTGTGGGAAGCTGTTGAGTGTTTTCTAGCAATCACATTGCAGATACTCTGGGAGGCTGGAATGTGTATCCCACCTCTCATGGTGCATGTACTGCAATGGGCTCATGCCTATAGCACTAGTGGTGCAGGAACTCTAGACAAATTTCCAAACTACATATGTATATGACTCTATTAGATACAAAATATATCAATATCAAATCAAGTGATTCAGAATTTGACATCCTAGCCATCTGTTTTGTCGCAATGAATGCATTAACTTTGCTCAGGCTTATTAGAGCTGTTGAACAATCTCTCTTCCAGAAAATGCCTAATAGGTTCCCAATGTCATTGCAAATACAAAAGCAAAATCCACTAGAAAATTAGAAGCATACAAATTACAATGGGAGATTGATACTATTATAATCACATAAGGTATTACATTATGCAAAATGGAAGAATAGAGAGTGAATGGCAATACATGCGTAGATAGACACAAAAGAAAGGGTGACAGAACAACCACACTGCATAAAGCATTTATATTTATGTAAAGAAACCTAAAAGAATAAATTGTACTGCATGATCACTTCATAGAACAGAGGAATGTGTGATTATTTAAGAAAATTGTTTCATTAAAATACAGTAAAAGGACTCCCATCTGCTCTGACACCATCTCCACATAGCTGGTCTGACTCCAGAAATGTGGCTCAAGCATTGTCTCTGCGTGCAAAGTTCCTCTGACCCCTCACTCACCCCTGCACATTTTCCACACCCCCAGACCTATCCCCAGTCAGGCAAGAAGCTCATGGACCAGCTGTCCATGGCTTTCTCTGACTACATAACTTCTGCAGTGGAGCAGCTAAAGCCTCACTTCAGACCAAGAGCAGGAGAAAGAAATTCTTTGAAGACCTCATCACTTGTCATAGAGGGAGAACCATTAATCAGGGATTTTGTAGATCTGAGCAGGAAAGGGGTCTGCAAGACCCTTTAGTAGTTTAGAGCTCTTCCTTTCTTCCACATCCAGTGGGGAGATCACTATGGCTACAAGTTCTTCAGTCAAGTGGGATATTTTACCACCCTGTGTCAGTTTCCTTCCCTGAATGATCCATTTCCAGGTTAAAAGCTTTAGTTCTAGCTTTTCCAGTTATTCTGACCTGAGGTAACAGTATTGTGTAGCACTATATACTTCTTGTTTTGTCTAGTAGCAGCAGGTTGAGATCACACACACACACACATCCTCACACACACGCACACAATCAGAAAGACACAAACTGATTTTCTTTTTATATTTTGTATGAATTTAAATTTCTAATTTCAAGGTATTGTGATCATATTTTCCCTCCCTAAACTAATAGCCCAAGGACCTATTGAAAAATGAAATAATGATGGTATGAAAAATGCATTAATAAAATGTGTAAACAATACATTTTCATATTTCAGTTTATAACACATTTATGATACTGCATGTTTAACAAAAAAACATTAATAAAATTATTCCTAATATTTTGACAAACTCATAGATCAGTGTCTTGTTTTGATATTATCTGAGAAGCTTCCTTCTGCAGCATGTAAGAGCAAGTACACTGACCCACAGCCAGACATTGTACAGAGAGTAAGAGACTTTGAACCACTTTTCCATCAGGGGGATGTACCCATGAAATTCATGTCCTTGGGGGTCAGGGAACTCTATAAAATAGAAGGTGGCAAATAGTGTTGGAGCCTGACAGTATGGAGCACACCAAGAGAAGAAGGCCCTCAGAATCAACAGGAGCAAAGCTCTTTTTTTTTTATTGAAAAAAAATTTTTCCCACTTCCTCCTCGCCTCCCATTTCCCTCCCCCTCCTCCCGCCCCTCTCCCCCTCCCCCCACTCCTCTTCTCCTCCCTCTCCAGTCCCAAGAGCAGTCAGGGTTCCCTATTCTGTGGAAAGTCCAAGGTCTACCCCCCTCCATCCAGGCCTAGAAAGGTGACCATCCAAACTGTCTAGGCTCCCACAAAGCCGGAACATGAAGTAGGATCAAAACCCTGTGCCATTCTCCTTGGCCTCTTGTCAGCTCTCATTGTCCGCCATGTTCAGAGAGTCCGGTTTTATCCCATGCTTTTTCAGTCACAGTCCAGCTGGCCTTGGTGAGCTCCCAATAGATCGGCCCCACTGTCTCAGTGGGTGGGTGCACCCCTCATGATCCAGACTTCCTTGTTCATGTTCTCCCTCCTTCTGCTCCTCATTAGGACCTTGGGAGCTCAGTCCGGTGCTCCAGTGTGGGTCTCTGTCTCTATCTTCATCCATCGCTAGATGAAGGTTCTATGGTGATATGCAAGATATTCATTAGTATGGTTATAGGATAGGTTCATTTCATGTTCCCTATCCTCAGGTGCCCCAAGGAATTAACCGGGGACATTGCCCTGGGCACCTGGTAGCCATTCCAAGTTCAAGGAGCAAAGCTCTTATGAACTCACAGACTAAGGCAGCATGGATATGGTCTGCAGGGTTTGCCTGCACCAGGTCTTCTGTATACCTTATGGATCCAGTTTAATAATTTTATGGGATTGCTGAGTGTGTGATTGAGTGAATCTCTGATTCCTACGCCCTCTCTTGGACTCTTTTCCTACGGTTGGTTTGTCTTGCTCAACTCTGATGCAATAGTTTTTGTTATTTTACATTTTATTATGTTATACTTCTTAGAAAAATGAATGGATTATTAATGAATGAACACTTCAGACACTATGATACAAGTTAACAAAAGAATTGCCAGTTATGCTAGCTCAGACAAGGATAATCACTTTTCTTTTATAGTGTGACACTGGATACCCATCCAGGACAGGCCTCACTTTCCAGAATAACTGACCAACACATAATGGACTCCACATTTTGTGTATTTATGCTTTAATTTGGTTACAGTTTGGTGGAGTTTTTGTTTGCTTATTTTATTTTCCTTTTTGGGTCTGATTTTATTTTATAGTATTGGTTTTGGAGGGTTTTGTTGTTTAAATGTTGTTTGTTTTTTGAAACTTTTTAACCTGTTTGGAAAGCAGCATGAACAAGGTTATTTTGTAAACTGGCAAGGCAAAACACTTGACACATAAAGAGAGAAATGTAGTACAGCCCCTCACTTTTGAAAGGTTAGTTTTCTGCTAATATGATTGTTATTATTTACTGCAATTCCATCAGATCAATAGATTAAAATTGAAAAATAGAGGATATTTCCTTAATTTTTCAAGCAAAAAAAAAGATATCTTTACTCCACTTACCTAAATCTTTTGTTTTAAAATGTACTCAGTCATAAGGGGCTTTTAAACATGAAGCAAAGAAAAACCAGCCTACAATTCACAATCCCAGAGAATCTAAACAACAAAGGTGTTCCTAAGACAAACAAACATGGATCTAAATGGGATGGAGAAAAAGACAAGATCCCCTAGTACATTGGGAGCATGGGGGTCACAGGAGAGTGTAGCAGGGTAGAGGAGAAGATGAGAGGGAAGAAGAGCAAAATGTATAGTGCAATAAAAACAATAAAAGAAAAAAATAACAAAAAATATAGCAACACACTATGTTGACTTCCCATGGGAAGTCTTATACACTCTGAGGAGCCAATGGATGTGAAAGAGGGAAGATGGGAAAGCAGGAGGGAAGGGAGTGGGAACTGGGTTTGGTATGCTAAATCAGAAAAGATTGTTCTAAAAAACAAAACGAAGCATTTTGAAGAAATAAGAAAATGAAAATATGATCACATGCCAGGCAGTAGTGGAGAACACATTTAATCCCAGCACTTGGGAGGCAGAGGCAGGCAGATCTCTGTGAGTTTGAGATCAGGCTAGTCTAAAGATCAAGTTCCAGCATAGCCACACCTGTTATATAGATATATCCTGTCTCAACACCCTACCCACCTCACCGCCCCCCGGCAAAAACAACCCAAAACTGAAAAATGGACACACATAAAAAATATAGCATTTTCTTTCATTCTGACTAGGTATATAGTTTATGTCTTGATTTATCAAATCCCTTTTACATAATACAAGATCAACAAGGAGCAATTCAAAACATTAATTTTGTTGGTTATCATTCTCACTAGATGAGTCAATTGTGTATAAAAATTAATAATTAAGTATAAAACAGATATGTCTTTTATATGTGTATTACATTATAACCCAAATAACCATATTTTGCAAAGTTCCTTTCCAACACAATGCTATTTTAATACTTTTTGACCTGATTGTACTCAGTAGGATTTGTATTGAGTCACACATACCTTCTCTACACCATCATTTACATTATCACCCAATGTCTTCAATTCTAAACAAAGTGGAGATTTTCTACAAAGCACACTAGATAGAACGAGAAGCGGCAATCTTTAATAGTTAGCTGCTTATATCTATTCCATTAAAAATTACTGCTACTCTTTGAAACCATGATCTTTACAAAATCTATTGGTACCATCCAGAGCGTAGGCAAATAAACACATGCCTTCCCACAGTTTTCTTTGTAGACATTTACTGCAGCCATGTGGCACCAGCCTGAGTTTGCATCTTTATTTGTTTTCACTGGAATCTATGAAAAGAGGAGTGCTGTAGAAAGTCTTACAGCCAGTGGTAACCTGCCCACTGGGGCATGGCCTCTTAAACTACATATCCGGGTGTAGAACGTGCATCTGACCTCTTTTCTGGCTTCGGGATTTGGTTTCTGATCTCCATTCAACAAGAGGATTCTGATTTGTGTGTCTACCCCTAAATAAAAAAACATCTATTTCTCAATTCTGAGCTAGTGTGGGATTTCTTTTAAGTGTCCTTCCACATTTGGCACCCATGTGGATTCAGACTCCATGCCTACCTGGTGGACGGTGTAATTGCCTAGCCGGTCCATGGCACAGACATTCTCCCAAGTCTGCCTGCTTCTCTTGCTTTTATCTAAGCAGTTTTTTGTAGAACCCAAGCCACAGCGAAGTTTACTGCTTGTGGCAATTGGAAAATTTTCCAACCATATGCACAACTGCCCCAATCCTTTGCATGGTTCCTTGTAGCGTGGTGACTTGTGCAGCTTCCAGTTTCTGCTTCCTGCCCGTGAGCTCTGGTTTTCTTGCTCTGTGTATGGAATTGATTTAATTGCTTTTAATTTGTCAAGCAAAGCATATTTCTCAGTACTTAACCAGTACCAAGGCAGAAAACTACAGAAGCTCAGAAACTAAGTGGTCCAGGACCATTCCTATCACCACTGGTTGCATTGCTTCTAGTCACAACTTTGCAACCACGACATCTGCTGGACAATAAAGGTTACAGTTTACCAGATCACATAACAGGAAATTAATATATCAATATGAAATACTACATTAATACTGAAACTTTTGTAACTTTTTTGTTAATAGTATGGATTGTACTATGCGAGGCTTACATGGTTATGGTGATATTTCAATTTAGTGGGTATTGGGACTCAGTTTTCTTCTGCAAATGCTATCATTAAGAAAGAATATGGCACTTTTAGGAATGATACAGTCTTTACAGACTAATAATGAACAGCTAGATGACAGGATTAATACCATCAAAAATCAAAAGTTGCCTGAAAAAATTAATACTATTAAAAAGGATAACATTAATTTGACAGACAAAATTGAATATCTCAGGGTACTAAGAATTTATCTGAAAGAATTCATACTGTTGAATTAGACAATTAAAATTTTTTAAAATGTTATGATATGTTAGCAGATAGACGATCTCTCCAGAATGGCAATCTGCACGCTGTTCAAGAAATGTCCAAGGATGAGATGTTATCTTTAAATGAGAAGCTTCAGACCTTCGAATCACATGTGAAAAATGTGGACCAGAGGTTAGGTGCCTCCATGAAATCACTAGTAAACTATATAGGCCAGGAGATTCAGGCTTTACAAAAGATAATAATAAAAAGATTTTAAATACTTGAGGAAATTATTGGAGCTGAAGAACAGGGAAAGAAAGCACAAGGACAGGATTCAACATTGCCAGTAGCTGTCAGAGATGACTTACCCAGGGTTTTAGCTTCATACCTGTAATCTACTCTGACAATGCATCAAGTTCTAAAGGCCCAAAAGGATGCAAAGAAGGTACATGAATATGTATAGGAATGAATGATCTAAAAGAAATTAAGCAAGCTGTTGTAACCTATGATTTGCATTCTGCATTTGTAAGGGAGATCATAAAGACATGGTCTTCTAGCATTAAAGCAACAGCACATAATAGGATTCAGTTAGTTTCAACAGTCCTGGATGATGAGTCTCAATTAATGTTTGAAATTTATTTCAGGGAAGGGACAAAAATTTTGGAACAACAGGGAAAAGCAAAAGGCCTTGAGACTTCCCAACATCAAATTCTTGGTGAAGACCCTTAGCTCATCCAGAGGATCAAGCTCTTTTCAATGAATAAATCTTGACTTTATGCCACAAAGCAGCTTTGAATGTTTGGGACAGAATTCAAGAACTAAGGAAAATTTTGAATCATACCAGGGTTAAATAGGGCTAGAGAGAAACCTTTATTGACATTTTGCAAAGATTAATTAAGGCTTTACAATTCAGAGTGAGAGACCCTGAAGCTAGACATGTACTAATTGAATCCTTGGCTTTTGAAAATGCCAACTTATAATGTAAGAAGATACTTGGGCTGTTCTTCCACGACTGACTACCACAGGGTGAGAGAGGCCCTGGGGAGAAAACCAGGGAAAGATGTGATCCCCTTCAATGGCTGGACTCCTGAGGACTGACCACACTGGGCTGCCAGGATGGGTTAGCTGTGTCTCCTCTTCCAAGTCTGGCCTGTGCGCCCTGGTTCACAACTCGCCTCCACAGGGCCTGTTAACTAGGAAAGCTGTGCCCACTCTTCCATATCTTCCCTTCCCTGGCTCTTCAAGGACTGCCAGGCCAGGGAAGCTGTGCTCTCCTCTCTCACCGCTGGCCTCCCCGGGACAGGGCAGGTCTTAGGGGTCCAGGACAGAAAAGCTACACACCCTCCTCCATGGATGGTCACCCAGAGCCTGGCTATGGCCTGGGTAGCCAAGACATTGAAGCTGTAACTCCTCATCCATGACTGGCCTTCCCAGGCCCTCCAGTCTGGGGAAAGTACACCTGCCCACATTTTCAGCTGGCCTCACAAGGTCATGCCATGTCCTGTCAAGTCAGGTTGTAGGCATTGTAACCCTTCTTCCATGGATGGCCTCTTTAGGGCCAGACATGCCCTGGGAAGGCAGGCTGGGTCCACTGAACTCTCCTTTCCCATGCCTGGGCTCTGCAGGGATGGACACGCCTTGGAGAGCCAGGCCAGAGACACTGCACCCCTGTCATTTGTGACTTGCCTGTTCATGGCCAAACAGGCACTGTGGAGCAAGTTGGGGGAGTATGTGTCCCCATCTTCCATATATGACCACTGCAGGTTGCACAGATTCTGGAGGGGAGTCTGTGACCCCATGTTCATGACTCCGACTGCAGGACCAGACAGTTCCTATAGAGTCATGCTGTGGAAGCTTTGCCACCCTCTTCCACAGCAATTCTCCACTCTACAGGCTGGCACCTGGTGTGCCAAGCCAAGGTGTGCTCTCTGTTCTACTGATGACCTCCTGTGGGCATGTCCAGTTCAAGTGAGCCTGGCTGGGGAAGCTGTGAATCTTTCATGGCTGGACTCTGCAGGACTGGACATGCCCTGGAAAATCAACCTGGGTAAGAAACTCATGATTTAAATGCTATCGTCGAATTGGTTGATCATGCTCTGGAGTGCCAAGCTATGAAAACTTTGATCCCTCCTCCGTAGCTTGCCTGTTCCTTCTCTTTCATGGCTGGCTTGACCAGAGCTTGGGGGTCTGTGTTATCGCTTCTACAGAGAGTCGCCCAACAGTCTGCCCGGTCAGGGATGCTGTGTCTCCTCTTCAATGGCTGTCCTCCCCAAGTTCATCAATGCCCTGAGAAGTAGATCATGGAAGCTGTGCCCTCTCTTTAATGGCTGACCTCTAGCCCCTCTCGCACGACTGGACTCCCAGGTCAGCAAATTTAAAGGAACCAGGTCAGAAAAACTGTGCCCCCTTTCCCATTTCTGGAGTCCCCAAGGCCAGCAATGCCCTCAGGAGACAGACTGGGGAAACTGAATCCCCTATTGCCTGACAGGCCTCTCCAGGGCTAGCTATGCACTGATGAACCAGCTTGGGGAATCTGTGCCCCTTTATCCATGGCTGGGCTCTGCAGGATCAGAAAGTCCATGGGGAGCCATGCCAAGGTAGTTGTGCTCCCTCTTCCATGAATGGCCTGTACCTCCCTTTCCACAACTGCCCTCCCTAGGGTCTGTGAATCTGGGGAATATGTCACTTGTCTTTCTCAGAGTGCAACTTTAGGTTCTGCCATTCAGAAAAGCTGTGTTCCCTCTTTTGCGGCTGGCCCCCGCAGTACAGAACAATCTCTGGGGAGCCAGACTAGGGATGCTATGGTTTCCTGTATCACAGTTGTTCTCTCCAGGGCCGGCAATGCACTGGGGTGCCAGGCCCAGGAAGCTATGCCTCCTATTCCTTAGCTGGCCTCCCAAGAGCAGGCCATTTTGGAGTCAGACTGGTGTACAGCACCCCAATTTCTACTGCTGGACTCCACAGGACAATCTCTGCCCTGGGCCTGTGAGGCCATGTAAGATGTGTCCCCAACTTCAAAGGATGGTATCCAGGGGACAGGCCATGCTCTGGGGAGCCAAGTTGTGAAAGCTGCTCCCCATTCCAAAGCTGGCCTCTCATGGCCCGCATGCCCTGGATTCCAGTCCATGGGACCTAGAACCCCTTTTCCACAGTTGTTCTCCAGACTGCCAGACAGATCCTTGAGAACCAGGCAGGGGAACCTGTGCCCCATTTACCATGACTGGCTTCCACAGGGCCAACATATCCTGTGGACCCAGTACATATGAATCTGCAACCTCTAACTCATGATTGGCCTCTGTGAGCAACACAGGAACTGGGGAGCCATAGCAGGGAACCTGTGCCCTGCTCCACCATGGCTTTTCTCTGCAAAGTCAGACAGGACCTGGGGAGTCAGTCCAGGGAAACTGTGACCCCCTTTAACAATGCTTGGATCTGCAGAGCTTTACAGACCCTGGTGACACAGGCCTTGGAATCTGAGCCCCCTTTTCCACTGGTGGTTCCATCTGGGCCAGTCAAGCCAAAGGAAATCAGGCCAGGGATGCTGTGCCCCTACCTTCCATGGCTGGCATCCTCAGGGCCAGAAAGACCCTGTGGAGCCAGGCAAGGGAACCTACTTCCCCTTTCTCAGCTGGTCACCAGCTGGCCAGAGAGTCCCTGGGGAAATATGCTGGGGAGGCTCTTCCTCCCTTGTCCACAGATGGTTTCTCCAGGACAGTACAGGCCCTTGGCTGTCAGGCCAGGGAAGCTCTGCCTCCTCTTCCATGGCTGATCTGTGCCCTCTTCTTTCATGACTGACCTCCTCTGGGCCTGACAGTCTGGGGAACCTGTGCCCACTCTTCCACATCTGTCCCAGGGATGACCAGGACATTGGGAGTCAAGACAGGGAATTCGCCTCATCTCTTCCATGGCTGGCCTCTCCAGGACTGGCCAATACCTGTGGTGTCTTGTGTGAAAGCTCTGCCCCATTTTCCATGCCTGGTCTGTGACTCCTCCACAGGGCCTGACAGCCTGGGGGAGTCACACCCTGTATTCACAACTGGCTTTCCAGGACAGAACATGGATTGTGGTGCCAGGCAAGGCAAGCTGTGCTCCTTCCTACATGACAGAAATCCCAGTGGCTGGCCATAGAATGGGAAGCCAGGTCATGGAAGCTGTGCCCCTCTTCCATGGATTACCTGTGCCCCTCTTCCATGACTGGCCTCCCCAGGTCCTACCTTGCCCTGCAGTGTTCAGGCTTGGGAAGCCTCATCCTTCCTTCTGCAGCTGTCCAGTGCAGGGCCAGACAAGACATGGGATTCCAGTCCCCGTATAGTATGAACACCTCCTTCAGAACTGGTTTCCGTATGGCCAGATTCAGCAGGGCCAGTCAAGGGGTCTGCACCCACATCTTTATGATTGACCTCAACAGGACTAAACAGGCCCTGCAGAGACAGTAGGGGGACGCTGCACCCCTATCTTCCATGGTTGGTCACAACAGGTACTGTAGAGCTAGGCCTGGCTTGCTGTGCCCCTATCTTCCACGTATGATAAACTCAGTGCTGAACCACCCCTTAAGAGAAATGCTGGAGAAGCTGTGCCACCAATCATCCACAGCTGGTCTCCACAGTAAAGGACAGGCCCTGGGGTGGCATTCCTGGGTGTCTCTGCCCTTGACAATAATCTGTGCCACCTTTTCCCAGTGACTGACAGGCCAAGTAAGTTGTTCCCCTTCTTCAAGTCCTGGCTTACCCTGGACTGGAGAGTATTTGGAGAGCCAGGCTAGGGATGTGGCACACTGCTTTCCATGACAGACTTCTCTTGCCTGACCATCTCATGGGGAATCAGGCTGGTGGAGCTGCCCCAACCTCTCCCACGACTGTACTTCTCAGGGCCAGCCATTCTCTGGGATATAGAGTTGGAAAATTGTGCACTCTCTTTCACAGATGACTTTGCCAGGTCTGGTCATGCCCAGAAGATCCAGGCTGCAGAAGATGCGCCCACTATTCCACGATTGGCCTCTCGACTGATGGCAATGTGCTAGTGAGCCAGGCTGGGGATGCTCTCTTCCCCCTTCCAAGGTTGGACTCGGCAGACATGGACAGGTTGTTGGGAGTCTGGCTAGGAATACTGTTCTACCTCTTACAAAGTTGGCCAAGATCAATAAAATAAACCATGTGCTTTCAATGATGTAGGGAAAGGTAACACTTATCCACTGCTGATGGGAGTGCTACCTTCTCTAGCCACTATGAAAATCAGTGTGGTGGGTTTTCAGGAAGCTAGAAATTAATCTCCCTCAAGATCTAGCTAAACCATTTTTAGATATATACCAAAATACAGAAATATTTGCTGATTCATGTTCATTGCTGCTCTATTCATAATAGCTGAAAACAGGAAGCAACCTAGATGTCAACAAACTGATGAATGTATAATGGAAATGTGATGCATTTAGACAATGAAATATTATTCAGCTCTTAAAAATCATAGAATTCTCAGGTAAATGGATAAAGCTAGAAAACATCATCTCAGCTGAGGTAAAATAGATCCTAAAAGACATTGTATGATTTCTTTCATATGTAGATGTTAGCTTTTAAGCTTTCAATATATGTGTTATTTTACAAATAACTACAGAGTTTGGATACCAAGTAAAGGACTGGGGGAAGGAGAGAGTCCCTGAAAGAATAAAAGATAGAATATGTTGGTGTGGAGAGACAGGGATACTAGGAGAATTAAAATGGGAGCAGATGGGAGAAAAAGGTAAAGGAGGGGCTATGGGGAGGACAACTAACACTAAAGGACGTTTGAGAAACCAACGTGGAAACCTACTACTGTAGAAGATTCCTAAATCACTTACATGTTTGAAAGGAACCTAAATGGAGTTACAAAGTACAGTGGATACAACTGGACATCTTATGCCACCAAGTAAAACCTCCAATGCCTGGGAATAGGTGATACCTTGTTGAGCTGTTGGCCAAAGAGGCCCCATGGAAACCCTCAAACATCACAGGTTATTTCCAATGCTACTGATCACTTTCCATAAATCGATAATAAGGCTCTATTGTCGAAGGTAACATTTACTTCTCTCGTCAGATACGGAAGAGCTGAGCTAGTGCCTAATTAGAAGCTTCACCTTTATTGATCAGCTATTTTAGTTCTAGAAGGTACTCTGCTTGATACCATAAGAGAAAGGTAATCGCCAATATTACCGAGCTACAAACCTGTGACTTACAGAAGTGACCTGCCTGTGTGACACACTAGCTTAATAGTGGCACGAATTTTATGGGAGCAACCAATAACTTTGTGATTTCCTGAGATGGAACTCATACCTACACTGCAAAGTGGCCAAGAGCCTCACACTGATATGTCACGGTCTTAGAGGACGCCTACTATTATTCTGATAGAGGAACATACCAAAAAAATGTCTCTTAATGGCAGCTGTCTATACCCACAGATCAGTCTTGCCCAATCCACATCAGAGAAGCTTCTTCTTCTAGTAGATGGGAAACCCCCAAGTGCACAATGTGTAGAAAGTGACAGACATTGGAGCATTGAGTCCTAAATGGGATGTTTTGATTGAACCCCTTCCCACAAGGCTCAGGGAAGTGTGAGGAGAGGAGGCAGAAAACCTGTAAGAGCCCAAGATGATGGATGAATCCAAGGAAACAGTGACTTCCAGGCAGAGAAGGACTGATGTACATGTGAACTCATGTAGACTGTGGCAGCAAACACAAGATTTTCACAGGTTCAATCCTGTAGTCCCAGCACAGAGAGGGGGAAGTGTTCATATAATTCTTTGAAAATTTTGTATATTCATATAATGTATTTTGGACATATTCACCCACACTATCCCTCTCAACTTCTTTTTAAAAAAATATAGTTAATACATATATATATATACATATACGTGCATGTGTGTATATATATACACACACATATATGTACACATATGCACACACTATATATAAATATATATATATATATATATATATATATATATATATATTTCACTGTGCTCAATTTCTGATGCCAGTATATGAACAGGAGTTGGGCATTCACTGAGACATGGCTGATCAAGGGGGTTCCAATTCTCAAAGTGACTCTCTTTCCCCAGGAGAGATCAACTGTCAACAGCTCCTCAGAAGCCCCGCCCCCAGTAGGGGCGTTCACTGGGGGGGGTAGCTGTCTACTCAAGGTCTACAAGCAGAGCCTGCGCGGGTGGGCGGAGGCTGTTGCAGGGGGAGTCAAGGAGGCCCCTGTTAAGCTTCTGGGCTCCTTCACCACCTGGGAGCCTCGACCTCTCCCCAGCCGCCACCAAGGAACTGCCGCCTATTGTAGGTCACCGCCTAGGCGCGGAGCTGTTCGGACTTGGCCGCAAGCGAGCCCTGGGAGCCGACCCACCAGTCAGGGCTCAACTTAGTTGAGGGAAGTCTGGGCTTCTGAGGAGCGGTCGCGAGCAATGGCCTCTCTGCTTTGGTTGCCCGCGGCTATGCGCGACATACAGGACCCGGGTCAGGCGAGAGCAACCCAAGTGGTGGACCTTCTCCCTAGCCTCCATGGATCCGCGTTCTCCTGCTACCAGCTTCAGTGGCTCCTGCTTGGACTTTCCTCTGATGGACAGGTGCTCCGCGGGGACATCGCAGGAAAGAGCTCCCTGGTACAGCGGATCAGTCAGGTAAGCACTGCGTGCCCTGGCACTCTTAGGGCATTTTCCCACGCTTTCTCTGGGGGAGGGGGCGTGACCTATGCTCAGAAAACTGCATTCAGATCCTCAGCTGGGGCCCTAGAGTAGAGGCTAACAATTTCAGACCCAGGACATTGCTGCTTTTGGTAAATTGGACTCTCAGGATGCATGAAACAATTGATGTAGAAAACCCTGTTTTCTTCTAGTTGAGAAACTGTGTACCCCCATTCCCACCCCATCTTGCCTCTGAAAATCTCGTTTACATTAAGTTTCTAGACTCTACTGTGAATTCAGGAATTCTCAATGAAAATTGGATTGAGCAACATTTTATTATTCGGTCTTTGCTTTTCCACTCCACAAAGAAGCTACTTTGGGATATCATTGCCAAAGTGATGTGCCTTTTTGGGTTACTACCGTCACCCCCTTATCATCCCCTCTTATTTTCCAAAGTCATTTACTCATTTCTTTAAATCTTTGGATTGCCCCGGTCTGGAGAAGTGCTCCAGTTTTTTTAAAGATCATTGTCTGGAAAGACGTTCCCATGAGTTCAGGTAACTGTGAGATAATTCGGTGTCATTTTGTACACCTGTATTTCTTGGGGCTTTCCTAACTGCATTGAGCACGTTCCTTCTTAAGTCTGGGGTGGATCCATTCCCCTGCATTTCCGTGGCTGGATTTATGCTCTGGTTATGATTCTGTTTAAATTCCCAAGTGGAACTAGCTTAAGTGTCCTGTCATTTGTATTGAAGCATGATGGCCATGCCACTTCATGTTAATTTCAGTTGCATCTCTTTGTCTTATAAAGTTAAAGTTTTCTCTCAAAAATAGTGCAAATGATATTTTGCTTTATTTTCTATGTGAATAACGTAGAGAAGAGTGACTTGGGTTTTCTGGTTTGTTTGGCTTTTATTGACTTGAAATTCAGCTCTGTTTACCTGATGAAACCAAGGAAAAATATTCTTAAGTCCCAGGAATCCAGGACTCACAATCTTTGTGCTTAGTTTTCCTTTCCTGGGTGGGTGTGGTGCAGGAAAGGAGGTTGGCAGAAGTTGGAACTTATTAGGGAGTCACATAATACAAACATAATTGCCTACAAAATCGGGTGACCAGGACTCCAGTTGCTTTCCTTCCCTGGACTGTGATAACATGTGACAACACATAACTTTGTGTCAGGGTTCCTTAGAATTTAACTTGCTTCACTAAATGGAGACAGTATGCAGTATAAATGGTCTTTCCTAGTCTTTTTCCTCTTAAGGACTCTGATGGGCTGTATTTTGCTATGTACTGACTTTAATAGAAAAGTATCTACACATGGTTGGCACTGAGCTTTCGTTTGAGTTTTAGTAATATTTCTTTTACATAAGTGGGTGCTTTTATATTAGGGGTGTAGATATTCAGGATTGAGACTTCATCCTGATGAATTGTTCCTGTTATGAGTATAAAGTGTCCATCTCGATCTCTTCTGATTGATTTTAGTTTGAAGTCCGTTTTGTTAGAAATTAGTATGGCCACACCTGCTTTTTTCTTAGGACCATTTGCTTGAAAAACCTTTTCCCATCCCTTTAGTCTGAGTAGATGCCTGTCTTTGTGGTTGAGATGTGTTTCTTGCAAACAGCAGAATGTTGGATCCTGTTTTCGTATCCAATCTTTTAGTCTGTGTCTTTTTATAGGTGAATTGAGACCATTAATATTAAGTGATATTAATGACCAGTGGTTTTTTACTCTGGTTATTCCTATTGTTTTTGGTAGTAGAGTTTGTGTGTCTCCCTTCTTTGAGTCGTGCTGGTGAAGGGTCACTAGATGCCTAAGTTATTGTAGGCAGTGTTGGCTATGTTGGATTCCTTGTGTTGTGATTTTCCTTCTATTACTTTCTGTAGGGCTGGATTTGTGGCTACGTATTGTTTAAATTTGTTCTTATCCTGGAATGTCTTGTTTTCTCCATTGATAGTGAACGATAGCTTGGCTGGGTATAGTAGTTTGGGTTTGCATCCATGGTCTCTTAGTTTCTGCAGTACCTCTATCCAGGACCTTCTGGCTTTCTTGGTTTCCATAGAGAAGTCAGGTGTAAGTCTGATCGGTTTACCTTTATAAGTAACTTGCCCTTTTTCCTTTGCAGCTCTTAATATTCTTTCTTTAATCTGTATATTTTGTGTTTTGATTATAATATGGGGAGGGGATGTTTTTCTTTGATCCAGTCTGTTTGGTGTTCTGTATGCTTCTTGAATATTCAAAGGAATATCTTTCTTTATGTTGGGAAAGTTTTCTTCTATAATTTTGTGAAAAATATTTTCTGGACCTTTGAGTTGTGACTCTTCTCCTTCTTGTATCCCTATTATTCTTAGGTTTGGTCTCTTTATTGTGTCCCATATTTCCTGAATGTTTTGCGACGAAACCTTGTTGGTTTTGCTGTTTTCTTTGATCAGTGCGTTTATTTTCTCTATGTTGTCTTCAGAATCTGAGATTCTTTCTTCCATCCTTTGTAGTCTGTTGATTATGCTTGTTTCTGTAGCCTCTGCTCGTTGACCTAGATTTTCTATATCCAACTGGTCCTCATTTTGTGTTTTCTTCCTTGCTTCAATTTCCGTTTTCAATTCTTGAACTGTTTCCATTACCTGTTTGATCGTTTTTCTCTTGGTTTCCCAGGGCATCATTTACGTATTTACTCATTTCATCAAACTTTTTGTTATACTTCTCATCCATTTCTATAAGGGTGTTTTTTACATGTTGTTTCAGGGACTCTATTGCTTTCATAAAGTCAATTTTTTTCCACTTCTTCTTTGTTAGGGTGTTCAAGTCCTTGTGTTGTAAGATCATTGGGTTCTGGTGTTTCCATGTTGTTTTTCATATTGTTGGGTGAATTCTTGCCTTGGCGCCTGCCCATCTCCTCCTAACAATGCTATCTAATGGGTCTTTTAAGTCAAGAACAGGTTTCCCTGCTGACCAAGGGCCCCGCTTACAAAGTGCCCTGGCTCCGTTTCCTGGCTCCAGCCGTGGGCCAAGATCGCTCTCACCACTCAGAAGGATCTTCAGGACCAGGACCAGGCTCCCCGTTTGCCCAGGACCTCATCCACAAAAGGCCTACCCCTTTGTAGGCCAGCCACCAAGACAGAGAAACTCCCACTGTCCTCTGCCCTGAGCTCCCGACCCAGTGCCCAAACAGGCTATACTGGGTGATCTCGCAGCCCCTCAGAAGGGAGGGGGAGTGGAAGAGGGCCCTGGGCACAAGCTGGGATGTGCCAGAAATAGAGAGGTCGCAGCAGAGGAGGAGCAGCCCCTGCAGAGGGTATCAGCCTTTGCAGGCCTACCAGGGGGGTGAAGGGGGTCTGAGAATGCTCCCGCTCCATTTCCTGTGTCCGGGCGCAGGCCCAGAACACTCTCCCCACTCAGGAGGGTCTTCAGGGACAGGACGCGGCTCCTCGTTCGCCCTTGGACCTCGCCAATAAAAGGCCTCCCTCTCTACAGGCCAGGCCCCCCAAAAACCTACTTGATTTAACTGAGCAGGCCAGTGGTCTGCCGCTTCTGTCCACGCGGGCTGAGGATCCGCTGCTGCCGTCCGCCGCGGGCCGGGGCTCCGCCGCTGCTGCAGTCCGCCGCGGGCCCGGCTCCTTCAACACCGCGGAGCCTCGACCTCTCCCCAGCCGCCTTAAAGAGCTGCCTCCTATCGTCGGTCACCGCCTAAGCGTGAAGCTGCTCGGACTTGGCTGCCGGTGAGCCTGGGGAGCCGACCAGTGAGGGCTCAACTTAGTTGAGGGAAGTCTGGGCCTGAGGAGCGGTCGCGCGCAATGGCCTCTCTGCCTCGGTTGCCTGCGGCCACGCGCGAGATACAGGACCCGGGTCAGGCGAGAGTGGTGGACCTTCTCCCTAGCATCCGTGGCCAGGGGTGGGTGGCGCGGGCACTGATCCCAGCCTCCATGTATCCGCGTTCTCCTGCGACCAGCTGCAGTGGCTCCTGCTGGGACTTTCCTCTGAAGGACAGGTGCTCGGCGTGGACATCGCAGGAAAGAGCTCCCTGGTACAGTGCATCAGTCAGGTAAGCACTGCGTGCCCTGGCAGTCTTAGGGCATTTTCCCACGCTTTCTCTGGGGGAGGGGGTGTTACCAGTGCTCAGAAAACTGCATTCAGATCCTCAGCTGGGGCCCTAGTGCATACCCAGCTAGTCACTGCTTTTGGTAACTAGAACTCGCGAGATGTATGAAACGATGCAGAAAACCCTGTTTTCTTCTAGTTGAGAAACTGTCTACCCCCATTCCCACCCCATCTTACCTCTGAAAGATTGGGTCACATTAAGTTTCTAGACTCTACTGCGAATTCAGGAATTCACAATGAAAATTGGATTTTAGTATTCGGTCTTTGCTTTTCTACTCTATAATTAAGCTATTTTGAGAGTTCATTGTCAAAGTGATGTATCTTTTTATGCTTACTACCGTCACTCCCTTATCATCCCCATTTATTTCCAGAAGTTGCTCATTCATGTTTTTAAACCATTCCATTTTCCGGGTCTGGAGAAGTGCTCCAGCATTTGTAAGGTCATTGTCTGTAGAGGCGTTCCCTTGAGCTGGGATGACTCTGAGATAAATCGGTGTCATTTTGTATACCTTCATTTCTTGGGGATTTACAGACTGCATTAAGCACGTGTCTTCTTAAGTTTTGGGTGCATTCATTCCCCTGCATTTGGTTGACTGGAGTTATACTGTGATGATGATTCTGTTTTAATTCCCGAAGTGGAACTAGCTTAATTATCCTATCATTCATATTGGAACACAATGGTCATGTCATTTCATGTTAATTTCAGTTGCATCTCTTTGGCATCTGTTAAAGTTTTCTTTGAAAAATACTGCAAATGATATTTTGATTTTTTTCTTTTCTTTTTTTTATTTTTTCATTCAAAAATTTCCACTTCCTCCCCTCCTCCCATTCCCCTCCCACTCCCCCACTCACCCTCCTCTTTCCCCCTGCAGTCCTAAGAGAGGGCAGGGTACCCTGCCCTGTGGGAGGTCCAAGGCCCTCCCCCCTCCATCCAGGCTTAGGAAGATGTGTATCCAAATAGACTAGGGTCCTAAAAAGCCAGTACATACAGTAGAAACAAGTCCCAGTGTCATTATCAATGGCTTCTCAGTCCGCCCCCATTGTGAGCCACATTCAGAGAGTCCGGTTTTTTCATATGCTCCTTCAGTCCCAGTCCAGCTGGATTTGGTGAGCTCCCATTAGATCAGGCACACTGTCTCAGTGGGTAGACCAACCCCTCGTGGTCTTGACTTCCTTGCTTATCTTCTCCCTCTTTCTGCTCTTCAACTGGACCTTTGGAGCTCAGTCCAGTGCTCTGAATTGGGTATCTGTCTCTATCTCCATCCATTATCTGAAAAAGGTTCTATGGTGATATTTGAGATATTCATCAGTGTGACTATGGGACAAGGCCAGTTCAGGCACCCTCTCCTGTGCTGCCCAAGAAATGAGCTGGGGCATCCCCATGGACACCTGGGATCCCCTCTAGAGCCAAGTCTCTTGCCAACACTAAAATGGCTCCCTTAATGAAGATATCTTCTATGCTCCTATATCCGCCCTCCCTCCATCTCCACCCTCCCACTCCCCCAAGCTCTCCCCAATCCTTCCCTTATCCCTTCTCTCTCCCCCTCTCCCCTTTTCCCCACTCCACCCTCACTCCCACCCCAGGCTCCCAACTTTTGCCGGGAAATCTGTCTGCTTCCAATTTCCAGGAGGATCTATATATGTTTTTCTTTGGGTTCACCTTATTATTTGGCTTCTCTAGGCTTGTGAACTATAGGCTAAATGTCCTTTGTTTATGGCTAGAGTCCACTAATGAGTGAGTACATACCATATTCATATTTTTGTGTCTAGGTTATTTCACTCAGTAAAGTGTTTTCTGTTTCCATCCATTTGCATGCAAAATTCAAGATGTCATTGTTTTTTTTTTTTTTTTACCACTGAGTAGTACTCTAATGCATATATATTCCATACTTTCTTTATCCATTCTTCCATTGAGGGACATCTAGGTTGTTTCCAGGTTCTGGCTATTACAAATAAAGCTGCTATGAACATAGTTGAACAAATGCTTTTGAAGTATGATTGGGCATCTCTTGGGTATATTCCCAAAGAGTGGTATTGCTGGATCTTGAGGTAAGTTGATCGAAATTTCCTGAGCAACTGCCAGACTGATTTCCAAAGTGGTTGCACAAGTTTGCATTCCCATCAGCAATGGATAAGTATACCCCTTACTCCACATTCTCTCCAGCATAGGCTGTCATTGGTGTTTTTGATTTTAGCCATGCTGACAGGTGTAAGATGGTATCTCAAAGTTGTTTTGACTTGCATTTCCCTGATCGCTAAGGAGTTTGAACATGACCTTAAGTGTCTTTTGGCCATTTGAACTTCGTCTGCTGAGAATTCTCTGTTCAGTTCAGTACCCCATTTTTTAGTTGGATTAATTAGAGTTTTGATGTCCAGTTTCTTGAGTTCTTTATGTATTTTGGAGATCAGACCTTTGTCAGATGTGGGGTTGGTGAAGATCTTCTCCCATTCAGAAGGATGCCTTTTTGTCTCCAATGACAGTGGTTTTTTTTTTTTTTTTGCATTAAAGAAGCTTCTCAGTGTCAGGAGTTCCCATTTAGTCAATGTTGCTCTTGTTGTCTGTGCTAGTGGGGTTATATGGAGGAATTGGTCTCCTGTGCCCATGTGTTGCAGTCTACTTCCCAGTTTCTCTTCTATCAGGTTCAGTGTGGTCAGATTCATATTGAGGTCTTTAATCCGTTTGGACTTGAGTTTTGCACATGGTGATAGATATGAATCTATTTTCATTCTTCTACAGGTTGACATCCAGTTATGCCAGCACCATTTGTTGAAGATGCTTTCTTCATTTCTTCCATTGTATAATTTTAGTTCCTTTGTCGAAAATCAGGTGTTCATAGGTTTGTGGGTTAATATCTGGGTCTTCAATTCAATTCCATTGTCTGCATCTCTGTTTTTATGCCAATACCAAGCTGTTTTCACTACTTTAGCTCTGTAATAGAGTTTGAAGTCAGCGATGGTAATGCCTCCAGAAATACCTTTATTGTACAGGAATGGTTTGGCTATCCTGGGTTTTTTGTTCTTCCATATAAAGTTGATTATTGTTCTCTCAAGGTCTGTGAAGAATTTTGTTGGGATTTTGATGGGGATTGAGTTGAATTTATAGATTGCCTTTGGTAGAACTGCTGTTTTTACTATGTTGATCCTACCCATTCAAGAGCATGGGAGATCCTTCCATTTTCTGGTATGCTCTTGAATTTCTTTCTTCAAAGCCTTAAAGTTCTTGTCAAATACATCTTTCACTTCCTTGGTTAGTGTAACCCCAGTATACTTTATGCTATTTGTGGCTATAGTGAAAGGTGAAGTTTCTCTGATTTCCCTCTCTGCTTCTCTATCCTTTGTGTATAGGAAGGCTATTGATTTTTTTTTTTTGAGTTGATCTTGTATCCTGACACATCACTGAAGGTATTTTTCAGATGTAGAAGTTCTTTGGTAGAGTTTTTGGGGTCACTGATGTATACTATCTTATCATCTGCAAGTAACAAAAGTTTGACTTCTTTTCCAAATCGAATCCCCTTAATCCCCTTATTGCTATTGCTAGAACTTCAAACACTATATTGCAGAGATATGGTGAGAGTGGACAGCCTTGTCTTGTTCCTGATTTTAGTGGAATGGCTTTGAGTTTCTCTCCATTTAATTTGATATTAGCTGTTGGCTTGCTTTATATTGCTTTTATTATATTTAGATGTGATCCTTGTATCCCTAACCTCTCCAAGATCTTTATTGTAAAGGGGTGTTGAATTTTGTCAAATGCTTTTTCAGCTTCTAATGAAATAATCATTTAGTTTTTTTTTTCCTTCAGTTTATTTATATGATGGATTACATTGATAGATTTTTGTATGTTGAACCAGCCCTGCATCTCTGGGATGAAGCCTACTTGATCATAATGGATAATTTTTGATGTGTTTTTGGATTCAGTTTGCCAGTATTTTATTGAGAATTTTCGCATCAGTGTTTCTGAGAGAGATTGGTCTGTAATTCTCTTTCTTGGTTGAGTCTTTGTGTGGTTTTGGTATCAGGGTAACTGTAGCTGCATGAAACCTCTTTTGTTTCTATAATGTGAGACACCATAAGGAGCATGGGTATCAACTCTTCTTGGAAGTTCTGGTAAAATTCTCTATTGTAACCATCTGGTCCTGGGCTTTTTTCGGTAGGGAGGTTTTTGATGGCAGCTTCTATTTCCTCATGACTTATAGGTCTATTTAAATTGTTCACCTGGTCTTGATTTAATTGTGGTATATGGTATTTATCTAAAAACAAGTCCATTTCTTTTACATTTTCCAACTTTGTAGCATATAAGCCTTTGTAGTAAGACCTAATTACTCTCTGAATTTCCTCAGTGTCTGTTGTTATGTCCCCCTTTTCATTTCTGATCTTGTTAATTTGCATGTTCTCTCTACCTTTTGATTAGTTTGATTAGGAACTTGTCAATCTTGTTGATTTTCTCAAAGAACCAGCTCTTTGTTTCATTGATTCTTTGGATTATTGTATGTGTTTCTATTTTGTTGATTTCAGCTCTCAGTTTGATTATTTCCAGTCTTCTACTCCTCCTGGGTGAGTCTGCTTCTTTTTTTTCTAGAGATTTCAGCTGTCCTGTTAAGTCTCTAATGTGGGCTTTCTCTGTTTTCTTTATGTGGGCACTTAGTGCTATGAATTTTCCCCTTAGCACTGCTTTCATAGTGTCCCATAGATTTGGGTATGTTGTGACTTTTTTGTTGTTGTTGAATTCAAGGAAGACTTTAATTTCTTTCTTTATTTCTTCCCTGACCCAGGGGTGGTTCAGCAGTTGCCTGTTCAGTTTCCATGAGTTTGTAGGCTTTCTGGGGGTAGAATTGTTGTTAAATTCTAACTTTATTCCATGTTGATCTGATAAGACACAGGTGGTTACTATTTTTTTTTTTTTTTTGTATCTGTGGAGGTTTGTTTTGTTATCAAGTGCGTGATCAATTTTCGAGAAGGTTCCATGAGATGCTGAGAAGAAGGTATATTCTTTCCTATTTGGGTGAAATGTTCTATCGATGTCTGTTAAGTCCACTTGATTCATTACCTCTGTTAGTTTTCTTATTTCTCTGTTAGGTTTCTATCTAGTTGACCTGTCGATTGATAAGAGAGGAGTGTTGAAGTCTCCTACCATTAGTGTGTGAGATTTGATGTGTGCTTTGAGTTCTAGTAATGTTTCTTTTATATATGTAGGTACTTTTATATTAGGGGCATAGATATTCAGGATTGGGACTTCATCCTGATGAATTGTTCCTGTTATGAGTAAAAAGTGTCCCACTTCATTTCTTCTGATTGATTTTAGTTTGAAGTCAACTTTGTTAGAAATTAGTATGGCCACACTTGCTTGTTTCTTAGGTCCATTTGATTGAAAAACCTTTTCCCAACCCTTTACTCTGAGTAAATGTCTGTCTTTTTGGTGCAGGTGTTTCTTTTTTTTCTTTTTTTTTCTTTTTATTGTTTATTTATTTATTAAAGATTTCTGCCTTCTCCCCGCCACCACCTCCCATTTCCCTCCCCCTCCCCCATCAAGTCCCCCTCCCTCATCATCCCTAAGAGTAATCCGGGTTCCCTGCCCCGTGGGAAGTCCAAGGACCACCCACCTCCATCCAGGTCTAGTAAGGTGAGCATCCAAACTGCCTAGGCACCCACAAAGCCAGTACGTGCAGTAGGATCAAAAACCCATTGCCATTGTTCTTGAGTTCTCAGTAGTCCTCATTGTCCATTATGTTCAGCAAGTCCGGTTTTATCCCATGCTTTTTCAGACCCAGGCCAGCTGGCCTTGGTGAGTTCGTGATAGAACATCCCCATTGTCTCAGTGTGTGGGTGCACCCCTCGCGGTCCTAAGTTCCTTGCTCGTGCTCTCTCTCCTGCTCATGATTTGGACCTTGGGATTTCAGTCCGGTGCTCCAACGTGGGTCTTTGTCTCTGTCTCCTTTCATCGCCTAAATGTTTTTCTTTGGGTTCACCTTCTTAATTAGCTTCTCTAGGACCACGCATAATAGGCTCAACGTCCCCTATTCATGGCTAGAAACCAAATATGAGTGAGTACATCCCATGTTCCTCTTTTTGGGTCTGGCTCACCTCGCTCAGGATAGTGTTTTCTATTTCTGTCCATTTGCCTGCAAAATTCAGGAAGTCATTGTTTTTTACTGCTGAGTAGTACTCTAATATGTATATATTCCATACTTTCTTCATCCATTCTTCCATTGAAGGGCATCTAGGTTGTTTTTCCAGGTTCTGGCTATTACAAACAATGCTGCTATGAACATAGTTGAGCATATACTTTTGTCGTATGATAGGGCATTTCTTGGATATATTCCCAAGAGTGGTATTGCTGGGTCCAGGGGTAGGTGGATCCCGAAATTCCTGAGAAACCGCCACACTGTTTTCCAAAGTGGTTGCACAAGTTTGCATTCCCACCAGCAATGGATGAGTATACCCCTTTCTCCACAACCTCTCCAGCAATGGCTATCATTGGTGTTTTTTATTTTAGCCATTCTGACAGGTGTAAGATGGTATCTTAAAGTTGTCTTGATTTGCATTTCCCTGATCGCTAGGGAAGTTGAGCATGACCTTAAATGTCTTTTGGCCGTTCGCACTTCCTCTGTTGAGAATTCTCTGTTCAGTTCAGTGCCCCATTTTTTAATTGGGTTGATTAGCCCTTTACGGTCTACTTTCTTGAGTTCTCTATATATTTTGGAGATCAGACCTTTGTCTGTTGCGGGGTTGGTGAAGATCTTCTCCCAGTCAGTGGGTTGCCTTTTTGTCTTAGTGACAGTGTCCTTTGCTTTACAGAAGCTTCTCAGTCTCAGGAGGTCCCATTTATTCAATGATGCCCTTAATGTCTGTGCTGCTGGGGTTGTATGTAGGAAGTGTTCTCCTGTGCCCATGTGTTGTAGAGTACTTCCCACTTTCTCTTCTGTCAGGTTCAGTGTGTTCGGACTGATATTGAGGTCTTTAATCCATTTGGATTTGAGTTTTGAGTATGGTGATAGATATGGATCTATTTTTATTCTTCTACAGGCTGACATCCAGTTTTGCCAGCACCATTTGTTAAAGATGCTTTCTTTCTTCCATTGAATACTTTTATCTCCTTTATCAAAAATCAGGTGTTCATAGGTTTGTGGGTTAAAGCTAGTGTCTTCTATTCGATTCCATTGGTCGACTTCTCTGTTTCTATGCCAATACCAAGCTGTTTTCAATACTGTAGCTCTGTAATAGAGTTTGAAGTCAGGGATGGTAATGCCCCCAGACAATCCTTTATTGTATAAGATTGTTTTGGCTATCCTGGGTTTTTTGTTTTTCCATATAAAGTTGATTATTGTCTTTTCCAGATCTGTGAAGAATTTTGATGGGATTTTGATGGGGATTGCGTTGAATCTATAGACTGCTTTTGGTAGAATTGCCATTTTTACTATGTTGATCCTCCCAATCCAAGAGCAAGGGAGGTCCTTCCATTTTCTGGTGTCCTCTTCAATTTCTTTCTTCAAAGCCTTAAAGTTCTTGCCAAATAGATCTTTCACTTCCTTGGTCAGAGTTACCCCAAGGTATTTTATGCTATTTGTGGCTATCGTGAAAGGTGATGCTTCTCTGATTTCCCTCTCTGCTTCCTTATCCTTAGTGTATAGGAAGGCAACTGATTTTTTGGAGTTGATTTTGTAACCTGCCACATTACCAAAGGTGTTTATCAGCTGTAGGAGTTCTTTGGTAGAGTTTTTGGGGTCGCTTATGTATACTATCATATCATCTGCAAATAATGAAAGCTTAACTTCTTCCTTTCCAATATGGATCCCCTTGATCCCCTTATGTTGTCTTATTGCTATTGCTAGAACTTCAAGCACTATATTGAAGAGGTATGGAGAGAGTGGACATCCTTGTCGTGTTCCTGATTTTAGTGGGATGGCTTTGAGTTTTTCTCCGTTTAATTTAATGTTGGCTGTCGGCTTGCTGTAAATAGCTTTTATTATATTTAGGTATGATCCTTTTATCCCTAATCTCTCCAAGACCTTCATCATAAAGGGGTGTTGAATTTTGTCGAATGCTTTTTCAGCTTTTATTGAAATGATCATATGGTTTTTTTCTTTCAGTTTATTTATATGGTGGATTACATTGATAGATTTGCGTATGTTGAACCAGCCCTGCATCTCTGGGATGAAGCCTACTTGATCATAATGGATAATTTTTCTGATGTGTTCTTGGATTCGGTTTGCCAGTATTTTATTGAGGATTTTTGCATCGATGTTCATGAGTGAGATAGGCCTGTCATTCTCTTTCTTGGTTGGGTCTTTGTGTGGTTTTGGTATCAGGGTAACTGTAGCTTCATAAAAGGAATTTGGCAATGACTCTTCTGTTTCTATATTGTGAAATACATTAAGAAGTATAGGTATTAGCTCTTCTTGGAAGGTCTGGTAGAATTCTGCATTGAAACCATCTGGTCCTGGGCTTTTTTTGGAAGGGAGATTTTTGATAACCATTTCTAATTCTTTGCAACTAACCGGTCTATTTAGCTCGTTCACCTGTTCTTGGTTTCGCTTTGGTATATGGTCCTTATCTAAAAATATGTCCATTTCTTTTGCATTTTCCAGTTTTGTGGCATACAGGCTTTTGTAGTAAGATCTAATGATTGTCTGAATTTCCTCTGTGTCTGTGGTTATGTCCCCCTCTTCATTTCTGATCTTATTTATTTGCGTGTTCTCTCTCTGTCATTTAATTAGTTTGGAAAGAGGTTTGTCGATTTTGTTGATTTTTCTCTAAGAACCAACTTTTTGTTTCATTGATTCTTTGGACTGTTTTCTGTGTTTCTATTTTGTTGATTTCCGCCCTCAGTTCGATTATTTCCAGTCTTGTACTACTCCTGGGTGCTTCTGCTTCTTTTTTTTTTTAGAGTTTTCAGGTGTGCTGTTAAGTCCCCAATGTACGCTTTCTCCGTTTTCTTTAAGTGGGCACTTAGTGCTATGAACTTTCCTCTGAGCACAGCTTTCATCGTGTCCCATAGGTTTGAGTATGTTGTCTCTTTATTTTCATTAAATTCAAGGAAGACTTTAATTTCTTTCTTAATTTCTTCCTTGACCCAGGTGTGGTTCAGTAGTTGACTGTTCAGTTTCCATGAGTTTGTAGGCTTTTTGAGGGTAGCATTGTTGTTGCCCTCTAACTTTAATCCGTGGTGATCTGATAAGACACAGGAGGACACTGATATTTTTTTGTATCTGTGGAGGTTTCCTTTGTTACCCAGTATGTGGTCAATTTTCGAGAAGGTTCCATGAGCTGCAGAGAAGAAGGTATATTCTTTCCTATTTGGGTGGAGTATTCTATAGATGTCGGTTAAGTCCATTTGCTTCATTACGTCCAACAATTCTCTTAAGTCTCTATTAGGTTTCTGTCTGATTGACCTGTCCATTGGTTAGAGAGGTGTGTTGAAGTCTCCTACTACTAGTGTGTGTGGTTTGATGTCTGCCTTGAGTTTTAGTAATATTTCTTTTACATAAGTGGGTGCTTTTATATTAGGGGTGTAGATATTCAGGATTGAGACTTCATCCTGATGAATTGTTCCTGTTATGAGTATAAAGTGTCCATCTCGATCTCTTCTGATTGATTTTAGTTTGAAGTCCGTTTTGTTAGAAATTAGCATGGCCACACCTGCTTTTTTCTTAGGACCATTTGCTTGAAAAACCTTTTCCCATCCCTTTAGTCTGAGTAGATGCCTGTCTTTGTGGTTGAGATGTGTTTCTTGCAAACAGCAGAATGTTGGATCCTGTTTTCGTATCCAATCTTTTAGTCTGTGTCTTTTTATAGGTGAATTGAGACCATTAATATTAAGTGATATTAATGACCAGTGGTTTTTTACTCTGGTTATTCCTATTGTTTTTGGTAGTAGAGTTTGTGTGTCTCCCTTCTTTGAGTCGTGCTGGTGAAGGGTCACTAGATGCCTAAGTTATTGTAGGCAGTGTTGGCTATGTTGGATTCCTTGTGTTGTGATTTTCCTTCTATTACTTTCTGTAGGGCTGGATTTGTGGCTACGTATTGTTTAAATTTGTTCTTATCCTGGAATGTCTTGTTTTCTCCATTGATAGTGAACGATAGCTTGGCTGGGTATAGTAGTTTGGGTTTGCATCCATGGTCTCTTAGTTTCTGCAGTACCTCTATCCAGGACCTTCTGGCTTTCATGGTTTCCATAGAGAAGTCAGGTGTAAGTCTGATCGGTTTACCTTTATAAGTAACTTGCCCTTTTTCCTTTGCAGCTCTTAATATTCTTTCTTTAATCTGTATATTTTGTGTTTTGATTATAATATGGGGAGGGGATGTTTTTCTTTGATCCAGTCTGTTTGGTGTTCTGTATGCTTCTTGAATATTCAAAGGAATATCTTTCTTTATGTTGGGAAAGTTTTCTTCTATAATTTTGTGAAAAATATTTTCTGGACCTTTGAGTTGTGACTCTTCTCCTTCTTGTATCCCTATTATTCTTAGGTTTGGTCTCTTTATTGTGTCCCATATTTCCTGAATGTTTTGCGACGAAACCTTGTTGGTTTTGCTGTTTTCTTTGATCAGTGCGTTTATTTTCTCTATGTTGTCTTCAGAATCTGAGATTCTTTCTTCCATCCTTTGTAGTCTGTTGATTATGCTTGTTTCTGTAGCCTCTGCTCGTTGACCTAGATTTTCTATATCCAACTGGTCCTCATTTTGTGTTTTCTTCCTTGCTTCAATTTCCGTTTTCAATTCTTGAACTGTTTCCATTACCTGTTTGATCGTTTTTCTCTTGGTTTCCCAGGGCATCATTTACGTATTTACTCATTTCATCAAACTTTTTGTTATACTTCTCATCCATTTCTATAAGGGTGTTTTTTACATGTTGTTTCAGGGACTCTATTGCTTTCATAAAGTCAATTTTTTTCCACTTCTTCTTTGTTAGGGTGTTCAAGTCCTTGTGTTGTAAGATCATTGGGTTCTGGTGTTTCCATGTTGTTTTTCATATTGTTGGGTGAATTCTTGCCTTGGCGCCTGCCCATCTCCTCCTAACAATGCTATCTAATGGGTCTTTTAAGTCAAGAACAGGTTTCCCTGCTGACCAAGGGCCCCGCTTACAAAGTGCCCTGGCTCCGTTTCCTGGCTCCAGCCGTGGGCCAAGATCGCTCTCACCACTCAGAAGGATCTTCAGGACCAGGACCAGGCTCCCCGTTTGCCCAGGACCTCATCCACAAAAGGCCTACCCCTTTGTAGGCCAGCCACCAAGACAGAGAAACTCCCACTGTCCTCTGCCCTGAGCTCCCGACCCAGTGCCCAAACAGGCTATACTGGGTGATCTCGCAGCCCCTCAGAAGGGAGGGGGAGTGGAAGAGGGCCCTGGGCACGAGCTGGGATGTGCCAGAAATAGAGAGGTCGCAGCAGAGGAGGAGCAGCCCCTGCAGAGGGTATCAGCCTTTGCAGGCCTACCAGGGGGGTGAAGGGGGTCTGAGAATGCTCCCGCTCCATTTCCTGTGTCCGGGCGCAGGCCCAGAACACTCTCCCCACTCAGGAGGGTCTTCAGGGACAGGACGCGGCTCCTCGTTCGCCCTTGGACCTCGCCAATAAAAGGCCTCCCTCTCTACAGGCCAGGCCCCCCAAAAACCTACTTGATTTAACTGAGCAGGCCAGTGGTCTGCCGCTTCTGTCCGCGCGGGCTGAGGATCCGCTGCTGCCGTCCGCCGCCGGCCGGGGCTCCGCCGCTGCTGCAGTCCGCCAAGGGCCTGGGCTCCTTCAACACCGCGGAGCCTCGACCTCTCCCCAGCCGCCTTAAAGAGCTGCCGCCTATCGTCGGTCACCGCCTAAGCATGAAGCTGCTCGGACTTGGCTGCCGGTGAGCCTGGGGAGCCGACCGGTGAGGGCTCAACTTAGTTGAGGGAAGTCTGGGCCTGAGGAGCGGTCGCGCGCAATGGCCTCTCTGCCTTGGTTGCCTGCGGCCACGCGCGAGATACAGGACCCGGGTCAGGCGAGAGTGGTGGACCTTCTCCCTAGCATCCATGGCCAGGGGTGGGTGGCGCGGGCACTGATCCCAGCCTCCATGTATCCGCGTTCTCCTGCGACCAGCTGCAGTGGCTCCTGCTGGGACTTTCCTCTGAAGGACAGGTGCTTGGCGTGGACATCGCAGGAAAGAGCTCCCTGGTACAGTGCATCAGTCAGGTAAGCACTGCGTGCCCTGGCAGTCTTAGGGCATTTTCCCACGCTTTCTCTGGGGGAGGGGGTGTTACCAGTGCTCAGAAAACTGCATTTAGATCCTCAGCTGGGGCCCTAGTGCATACCCAGCTAGTCACTGCTTTTGGTAACTAGAACTCGCGAGATGTATGAAACGATGCAGAAAACCCTGTTTTCTTCTAGTTGAGAAACTGTCTACCCCCATTCCCACCCCATCTTACCTCTGAAAGATTGGGTCACATTAAGTTTCTAGACTCTACTGCGAATTCAGGAATTCACAATGAAAATTGGATTTTAGTATTCGGTCTTTGCTTTTCTACTCTATAATTAAGCTATTTTGAGAGTTCATTGTCAAAGTGATGTATCTTTTTATGCTTACTACCGTCACTCCCTTATCATCCCCATTTATCTCCAGAAGTTGCTCATTCATGTTTTTAAACCATTCCATTTTCCGGGTCTGGAGAAGTGCTCCAGCATTTGTAAGGTCATTGTCTGTAGAGGCGTTCCCTTGAGCTGGGATGACTCTGAGATAAATCGGTGTCATTTTGTATACCTTCATTTCTTGGGGATTTACAGACTGCATTAAGCACGTGTCTTCTTAAGTTTTGGGTGCATTCATTCCCCTGCATTTGGTTGACTGGAGTTATACTGTGATGATGATTCTGTTTTAATTCCCGAAGTGGAACTAGCTTAATTATCCTATCATTCATATTGGAACACAATGGTCATGTCATTTCATGTTAATTTCAGTTGCATCTCTTTGGCATCTGTTAAAGTTTTCTTTGAAAAATACTGCAAATGATATTTTGATTTTTTTCTTTTCTTTTTTTTATTTTTTCATTCAAAAATTTCCACTTCCTCCCCTCCTCCCATTCCCCTCCCACTCCCCCACTCACCCTCCTCTTTCCCCCTGCAGTCCTAAGAGAGGGCAGGGTACCCTGCCCTGTGGGAGGTCCAAGGCCCTCCCCCCTCCATCCAGGCTTAGGAAGATGTGTATCCAAATAGACTAGGGTCCTAAAAAGCCAGTACATACAGTAGAAACAAGTCCCAGTGTCATTATCAATGGCTTCTCAGTCCGCCCCCATTGTGAGCCACATTCAGAGAGTCCGGTTTTTTCATATGCTCCTTCAGTCCCAGTCCAGCTGGATTTGGTGAGCTCCCATTAGATCAGGCACACTGTCTCAGTGGGTAGACCAACCCCTCGTGGTCTTGACTTCCTTGCTTATCTTCTCCCTCTTTCTGCTCTTCAACTGGACCTTTGGAGCTCAGTCCAGTGCTCTGAATTGGGTATCTGTCTCTATCTCCATCCATTATCTGAAAAAGGTTCTATGGTGATATTTGAGATATTCATCAGTGTGACTATGGGACAAGGCCAGTTCAGGCACCCTCTCCTGTGCTGCCCAAGAAATGAGCTGGGGCATCCCCATGGACACCTGGGATCCCCTCTAGAGCCAAGTCTCTTGCCAACACTAAAATGGCTCCCTTAATGAAGATATCTTCTATGCTCCTATATCCGCCCTCCCTCCATCTCCACCCTCCCACTCCCCCAAGCTCTCCCCAATCCTTCCCTTATCCCTTCTCTCTCCCCCTCTCCCCTTTTCCCCACTCCACCCTCACTCCCACCCCAGGCTCCCAACTTTTGCCGGGAAATCTGTCTGCTTCCAATTTCCAGGAGGATCTATATATGTTTTTCTTTGGGTTCACCTTATTATTTGGCTTCTCTAGGCTTGTGAACTATAGGCTAAATGTCCTTTGTTTATGGCTAGAGTCCACTAATGAGTGAGTACATACCATATTCATATTTTTGTGTCTAGGTTATTTCACTCAGTAAAGTGTTTTCTGTTTCCATCCATTTGCATGCAAAATTCAAGATGTCATTGTTTTTTTTTTTTTTTTTACCACTGAGTAGTACTCTAATGCATATATATTCCATACTTTCTTTATCCATTCTTCCATTGAGGGACATCTAGGTTGTTTCCAGGTTCTGGCTATTACAAATAAAGCTGCTATGAACATAGTTGAACAAATGCTTTTGAAGTATGATTGGGCATCTCTTGGGTATATTCCCAAAGAGTGGTATTGCTGGATCTTGAGGTAAGTTGATCGAAATTTCCTGAGCAACTGCCAGACTGATTTCCAAAGTGGTTGCACAAGTTTGCATTCCCATCAGCAATGGATAAGTATACCCCTTACTCCACATTCTCTCCAGCATAGGCTGTCATTGGTGTTTTTGATTTTAGCCATGCTGACAGGTGTAAGATGGTATCTCAAAGTTGTTTTGACTTGCATTTCCCTGATCGCTAAGGAGTTTGAACATGACCTTAAGTGTCTTTTGGCCATTTGAACTTCGTCTGCTGAGAATTCTCTGTTCAGTTCAGTACCCCATTTTTTAGTTGGATTAATTAGAGTTTTGATGTCCAGTTTCTTGAGTTCTTTATGTATTTTGGAGATCAGACCTTTGTCAGATGTGGGGTTGGTGAAGATCTTCTCCCATTCAGAAGGATGCCTTTTTGTCTCCAATGACAGTGGTTTTTTTTTTTTTGCATTAAAGAAGCTTCTCAGTGTCAGGAGTTCCCATTTAGTCAATGTTGCTCTTGTTGTCTGTGCTAGTGGGGTTATATGGAGGAATTGGTCTCCTGTGCCCATGTGTTGCAGTCTACTTCCCAGTTTCTCTTCTATCAGGTTCAGTGTGGTCAGATTCATATTGAGGTCTTTAATCCGTTTGGACTTGAGTTTTGCACATGGTGATAGATATGAATCTATTTTCATTCTTCTACAGGTTGACATCCAGTTATGCCAGCACCATTTGTTGAAGATGCTTTCTTCATTTCTTCCATTGTATAATTTTAGTTCCTTTGTCGAAAATCAGGTGTTCATAGGTTTGTGGGTTAATATCTGGGTCTTCGATTCAATTCCATTGTCTGCATCTCTGTTTTTATGCCAATACCAAGCTGTTTTCACTACTTTAGCTCTGTAATAGAGTTTGAAGTCAGCGATGGTAATGCCTCCAGAAATACCTTTATTGTACAGGAATGGTTTGGCTATCCTGGGTTTTTTGTTCTTCCATATAAAGTTGATTATTGTTCTCTCAAGGTCTGTGAAGAATTTTGTTGGGATTTTGATGGGGATTGAGTTGAATTTATAGATTGCCTTTGGTAGAACTGCTGTTTTTACTATGTTGATCCTACCCATTCAAGAGCATGGGAGATCCTTCCATTTTCTGGTATGCTCTTGAATTTCTTTCTTCAAAGCCTTAAAGTTCTTGTCAAATACATCTTTCACTTCCTTGGTTAGTGTAACCCCAGTATACTTTATGCTATTTGTGGCTATAATGAATGGTGAAGTTTCTCTGATTTCCCTCTCTGCTTCTCTATCCTTTGTGTATAGGAAGGCTATTGATTTTTTTTTTTTTTTGAGTTGATCTTGTATCCTGACACATCACTGAAGGTATTTTTCAGATGTAGAAGTTCTTTGGTAGAGTTTTTGGGGTCACTGATGTATACTATCTTATCATCTGCAAGTAACAAAAGTTTGACTTCTTTTCCAAATCGAATCCCCTTAATCCCCTTATTGCTATTGCTAGAACTTCAAACACTATATTGCAGAGATATGGTGAGAGTGGACAGCCTTGTCTTGTTCCTGATTTTAGTGGAATGGCTTTGAGTTTCTCTCCATTTAATTTGATATTAGCTGTTGGCTTGCTTTATATTGCTTTTATTATATTTAGATGTGATCCTTGTATCCCTAACCTCTCCAAGATCTTTATTGTAAAGGGGTGTTGAATTTTGTCAAATGCTTTTTCAGCTTCTAATGAAATAATCATTTAGTTTTTTTTTTCCTTCAGTTTATTTATATGATGGATTACATTGATAGATTTTTGTATGTTGAACCAGCCCTGCATCTCTGGGATGAAGCCTACTTGATCATAATGGATAATTTTTGATGTGTTTTTGGATTCAGTTTGCCAGTATTTTATTGAGAATTTTCGCATCAGTGTTTCTGAGAGAGATTGGTCTGTAATTCTCTTTCTTGGTTGAGTCTTTGTGTGGTTTTGGTATCAGGGTAACTGTAGCTGCATGAAACCTCTTTTGTTTCTATAATGTGAGACACCATAAGGAGCATGGGTATCAACTCTTCTTGGAAGTTCTGGTAAAATTCTCTATTGTAACCATCTGGTCCTGGGCTTTTTTCGGTAGGGAGGTTTTTGATGGCAGCTTCTATTTCCTCATGACTTATAGGTCTATTTAAATTGTTCACCTGGTCTTGATTTAATTGTGGTATATGGTATTTATCTAAAAACAAGTCCATTTCTTTTACATTTTCCAACTTTGTAGCATATAAGCCTTTGTAGTAAGACCTAATTACTCTCTGAATTTCCTCAGTGTCTGTTGTTATGTCCCCCTTTTCATTTCTGATCTTGTTAATTTGCATGTTCTCTCTACCTTTTGATTAGTTTGATTAGGAACTTGTCAATCTTGTTGATTTTCTCAAAGAACCAGCTCTTTGTTTCATTGATTCTTTGGATTATTGTATGTGTTTCTATTTTGTTGATTTCAGCTCTCAGTTTGATTATTTCCAGTCTTCTACTCCTCCTGGGTGAGTCTGCTTCTTTTTTTTCTAGAGATTTCAGCTGTCCTGTTAAGTCTCTAATGTGGGCTTTCTCTGTTTTCTTTATGTGGGCACTTAGTGCTATGAATTTTCCCCTTAGCACTGCTTTCATAGTGTCCCATAGGTTTGGGTATGTTGTGACTTTTTTGTTGTTGTTGAATTCAAGGAAGACTTTAATTTCTTTCTTTATTTCTTCCCTGACCCAGGGGTGGTTCAGCAGTTGCCTGTTCAGTTTCCATGAGTTTGTAGGCTTTCTGGGGGTAGAATTGTTGTTAAATTCTAACTTTATTCCATGTTGATCTGATAAGACACAGGTGGTTACTATTTTTTTTTTTTTTTGTATCTGTGGAGGTTTGTTTTGTTATCAAGTGCGTGATCAATTTTCGAGAAGGTTCCATGAGATGCTGAGAAGAAGGTATATTCTTTCCTATTTGGGTGAAATGTTCTATCGATGTCTGTTAAGTCCACTTGATTCATTACCTCTGTTAGTTTTCTTATTTCTCTGTTAGGTTCCTATCTAGTTGACCTGTCCATTGATAAGAGAGGAGTGTTGAAGTCTCCTACCATTAGTGTGTGAGATTTGATGTGTGCTTTGAGTTCTAGTAATGTTTCTTTTATATATGTAGGTACTTTTATATTAGGGGCATAGATATTCAGGATTGGGACTTCATCCTGATGAATTGTTCCTGTTATGAGTAAAAAGTGTCCCACTTCATTTCTTCTGATTGATTTTAGTTTGAAGTCAACTTTGTTAGAAATTAGTATGGCCACACTTGCTTGTTTCTTAGGTCCATTTGATTGAAAAACCTTTTCCCAACCCTTTACTCTGAGTAAATGTCTGTCTTTTTGGTGCAGGTGTTTCTTTTTTTTCTTTTTTTTTCTTTTTATTGTTTATTTATTTATTAAAGATTTCTGCCTTCTCCCCGCCACCACCTCCCATTTCCCTCCCCCTCCCCCATCAAGTCCCCCTCCCTCATCATCCCTAAGAGTAATCCGGGTTCCCTGCCCCGTGGGAAGTCCAAGGACCACCCACCTCCATCCAGGTCTAGTAAGGTGAGCATCCAAACTGCCTAGGCTCCCACAAAGCCAGTACGTGCAGTAGGATCAAAAACCCATTGCCATTGTTCTTGAGTTCTCAGTAGTCCTCATTGTCCATTATGTTCAGCAAGTCCGGTTTTATCCCATGCTTTTTCAGACCCAGGCCAGCTGGCCTTGGTGAGTTCGTGATAGAACATCCCCATTGTCTCAGTGTGTGGGTGCACCCCTCGCGGTCCTAAGTTCCTTGCTCGTGCTCTCTCTCCTGCTCATGATTTGGACCTTGGGATTTCAGTCCGGTGCTCCAACGTGGGTCTTTGTCTCTGTCTCCTTTCATCGCCTAAATGTTTTTCTTTGGGTTCACCTTCTTAATTAGCTTCTCTAGGACCACGCATAATAGGCTCAACGTCCCCTATTCATGGCTAGAAACCAAATATGAGTGAGTACATCCCATGTTCCTCTTTTTGGGTCTGGCTCACCTCGCTCAGGATAGTGTTTTCTATTTCTGTCCATTTGCCTGCAAAATTCAGGAAGTCATTGTTTTTTACTGCTGAGTAGTACTCTAATATGTATATATTCCATACTTTCTTCATCCATTCTTCCATTGAAGGGCATCTAGGTTGTTTTTCCAGGTTCTGGCTATTACAAACAATGCTGCTATGAACATAGTTGAGCATATACTTTTGTCGTATGATAGGGCATTTCTTGGATATATTCCCAAGAGTGGTATTGCTGGGTCCAGGGGTAGGTGGATCCCGAAATTCCTGAGAAACCGCCACACTGTTTTCCAAAGTGGTTGCACAAGTTTGCATTCCCACCAGCAATGGATGAGTATACCCCTTTCTCCACAACCTCTCCAGCAATGGCTATCATTGGTGTTTTTTATTTTAGCCATTCTGACAGGTGTAAGATGGTATCTTAAAGTTGTTTTGATTTGCATTTCCCTGATCGCTAGGGAAGTTGAGCATGACCTTAAATGTCTTTTGGCCATTCGCACTTCCTCTGTTGAGAATTCTCTGTTCAGTTCAGTGCCCCATTTTTTAATTGGGTTGATTAGCCCTTTACGGTCTACTTTCTTGAGTTCTCTATATATTTTGGAGATCAGACCTTTGTCTGTTGCGGGGTTGGTGAAGATCTTCTCCCAGTCAGTGGGTTGCCTTTTTGTCTTAGTGACAGTGTCCTTTGCTTTACAGAAGCTTCTCAGTCTCAGGAGGTCCCATTTATTCAATGATGCCCTTAATGTCTGTGCTGCTGGGGTTGTATGTAGGAAGTGTTCTCCTGTGCCCATGTGTTGTAGAGTACTTCCCACTTTCTCTTCTGTCAGGTTCAGTGTGTTCGGACTGATATTGAGGTCTTTAATCCATTTGGATTTGAGTTTTGAGTATGGTGATAGATATGGATCTATTTTTATTCTTCTACAGGCTGACATCCAGTTTTGCCAGCACCATTTGTTAAAGATGCTTTCTTTCTTCCATTGAATACTTTTATCTCCTTTATCAAAAATCAGGTGTTCATAGGTTTGTGGGTTAAAGCTAGTGTCTTCTATTCGATTCCATTGGTCGACTTCTCTGTTTCTATGCCAATACCAAGCTGTTTTCAATACTGTAGCTCTGTAATAGAGTTTGAAGTCAGGGATGGTAATGCCCCCAGACAATCCTTTATTGTATAAGATTGTTTTGGCTATCCTGGGTTTTTTGTTTTTCCATATAAAGTTGATTATTGTCTTTTCCAGATCTGTGAAGAATTTTGATGGGATTTTGATGGGGATTGCGTTGAATCTATAGACTGCTTTTGGTAGAATTGCCATTTTTACTATGTTGATCCTCCCAATCCAAGAGCAAGGGAGGTCCTTCCATTTTCTGGTGTCCTCTTCAATTTCTTTCTTCAAAGACTTAAAGTTCTTGCCAAATAGATCTTTCACTTCCTTGGTCAGAGTTACCCCAAGGTATTTTATGCTATTTGTGGCTATCGTGAAAGGTGATGCTTCTCTGATTTCCCTCTCTGCTTCCTTATCCTTAGTGTATAGGAAGGCAACTGATTTTTTGGAGTTGATTTTGTAACCTGCCACATTACCAAAGGTGTTTATCAGCTGTAGGAGTTCTTTGGTAGAGTTTTTGGGGTCGCTTATGTATACTATCATATCATCTGCAAATAATGAAAGCTTAACTTCTTCCTTTCCAATATGGATCCCCTTGATCCCCTTATGTTGTCTTATTGCTATTGCTAGAACTTCAAGCACTATATTGAAGAGGTATGGAGAGAGTGGACATCCTTGTCGTGTTCCTGATTTTAGTGGGATGGCTTTGAGTTTTTCTCCGTTTAATTTAATGTTGGCTGTCGGCTTGCTGTAAATAGCTTTTATTATATTTAGGTATGATCCTTTTATCCCTAATCTCTCCAAGACCTTCATCATAAAGGGGTGTTGAATTTTGTCGAATGCTTTTTCAGCTTTTATTGAAATGATCATATGGTTTTTTTCTTTCAGTTTATTTATATGGTGGATTACATTGATAGATTTGCGTATGTTGAACCAGCCCTGCATCTCTGGGATGAAGCCTACTTGATCATAATGGATAATTTTTCTGATGTGTTCTTGGATTCGGTTTGCCAGTATTTTATTGAGGATTTTTGCATCGATGTTCATGAGTGAGATAGGCCTGTCATTCTCTTTCTTGGTTGGGTCTTTGTGTGGTTTTGGTATCAGGGTAACTGTAGCTTCATAAAAGGAATTTGGCAATGACTCTTCTGTTTCTATATTGTGAAATACATTAAGAAGTATAGGTATTAGCTCTTCTTGGAAGGTCTGGTAGAATTCTGCATTGAAACCATCTGGTCCTGGGCTTTTTTTGGAAGGGAGATTTTTGATAACCATTTCTAATTCTTTGCAACTAACCGGTCTATTTAGCTCGTTCACCTGTTCTTGGTTTCGCTTTGGTATATGGTCCTTATCTAAAAATATGTCCATTTCTTTTGCATTTTCCAGTTTTGTGGCATACAGGCTTTTGTAGTAAGATCTAATGATTGTCTGAATTTCCTCTGTGTCTGTGGTTATGTCCCCCTCTTCATTTCTGATCTTATTTATTTGCGTGTTCTCTCTCTGTCATTTAATTAGTTTGGAAAGAGGTTTGTCGATTTTGTTGATTTTTCTCTAAGAACCAACTTTTTGTTTCATTGATTCTTTGGACTGTTTTCTGTGTTTCTATTTTGTTGATTTCCGCCCTCAGTTTGATTATTTCCAGTCTTGTACTACTCCTGGGTGCTTCTGCTTCTTTTTTTTTTTAGAGTTTTCAGGTGTGCTGTTAAGTCCCCAATGTACGCTTTCTCCGTTTTCTTTAAGTGGGCACTTAGTGCTATGAACTTTCCTCTGAGCACAGCTTTCATCGTGTCCCATAGGTTTGAGTATGTTGTCTCTTTATTTTCATTAAATTCAAGGAAGACTTTAATTTCTTTCTTAATTTCTTCCTTGACCCAGGTGTGGTTCAGTAGTTGACTGTTCAGTTTCCATGAGTTTGTAGGCTTTTTGGGGGTAGCATTGTTGTTGCCCTCTAACTTTAATCCGTGGTGATCTGATAAGACACAGGAGGACACTGATATTTTTTTGTATCTGTGGAGGTTTCCTTTGTTACCCAGTATGTGGTCAATTTTCGAGAAGGTTCCATGAGCTGCAGAGAAGAAGGTATATTCTTTCCTATTTGGGTGGAGTATTCTATAGATGTCGGTTAAGTCCATTTGCTTCTTTACGTCCAACAATTCTCTTAAGTCTCTATTAGGTTTCTGTCTGATTGACCTGTCCATTGGTTAGAGAGGTGTGTTGAAGTCTCCTACTACTAGTGTGTGTGGTTTGATGTCTGCCTTGAGTTTTAGTAATATTTCTTTTACATAAGTGGGTGCTTTTATATTAGGGGTGTAGATATTCAGGATTGAGACTTCATCCTGATGAATTGTTCCTGTTATGAGTATAAAGTGTCCATCTCGATCTCTTCTGATTGATTTTAGTTTGAAGTCCGTTTTGTTAGAAATTAGTATGGCCACACCTGCTTTTTTCTTAGGACCATTTGCTTGAAAAACCTTTTCCCATCCCTTTAGTCTGAGTAGATGCCTGTCTTTGTGGTTGAGATGTGTTTCTTGCAAACAGCAGAATGTTGGATCCTGTTTTCGTATCCAATCTTTTAGTCTGTGTCTTTTTATAGGTGAATTGAGACCATTAATATTAAGTGATATTAATGACCAGTGGTTTTTTACTCTGGTTATTCCTATTGTTTTTGGTAGTAGAGTTTGTGTGTCTCCCTTCTTTGAGTCGTGCTGGGGAAGGGTCACTAGATGCCTAAGTTATTGTAGGCAGTGTTGGCTATGTTGGATTCCTTGTGTTGTGATTTTCCTTCTATTACTTTCTGTAGGGCTGGATTTGTGGCTACGTATTGTTTAAATTTGTTCTTATCCTGGAATGTCTTGTTTTCTCCATTGATAGTGAACGATAGCTTGGCTGGGTATAGTAGTTTGGGTTTGCATCCATGGTCTCTTAGTTTCTGCAGTACCTCTATCCAGGACCTTCTGGCTTTCATGGTTTCCATAGAGAAGTCAGGTGCAAGTCTGATCGGTTTACCTTTATAAGTAACTTGCCCTTTTTCCTTTGCAGCTCTTAATATTCTTTCTTTAATCTGTATATTTTGTGTTTTGATTATAATATGGGGAGGGGATGTTTTTCTTTGATCCAGTCTGTTTGGTGTTCTGTATGCTTCTTGAATATTCAAAGGAATATCTTTCTTTATGTTGGGAAAGTTTTCTTCTATAATTTTGTGAAAAATATTTTCTGGACCTTTGAGTTGTGACTCTTCTCCTTCTTGTATCCCTATTATTCTTAGGTTTGGTCTTTTTATTGTGTCCCATATTTCCTGAATGTTTTGCGACGAAACCTTGTTGGTTTTGCTGTTTTCTTTGATCAGTGCGTTTATTTTCTCTATGTTGTCTTCAGAATCTGAGATTCTTTCTTCCATCCTTTGTAGTCTGTTGATTATGCTTGTTTCTGTAGCCTCTGCTCGTTGACCTAGATTTTCTATATCCAACTGGTCCTCATTTTGTGTTTTCTTCCTTGCTTCAATTTCCGTTTTCAATTCTTGAACTGTTTCCATTACCTGTTTGATCGTTTTTTTCTTGGTTTCCCAGGGCATCATTTACGTATTTACTCATTTCATCAAACTTTTTGTTATACTTCTCATCCATTTCTATAAGGGTGTTTTTTACATGTTGTTTCAGGGACTCTATTGCTTTCATAAAGTCAATTTTTTTCCACTTCTTCTTTGTTAGGGTGTTCAAGTCCTTGTGTTGTAAGATCATTGGGTTCTGGTGTTTCCATGTTGTTTTTCATATTGTTGGGTGAATTCTTGCCTTGGCGCCTGCCCATCTCCTCCTAACAATGCTATCTAATGGGTCTTTTAAGTCAAGAACAGGTTTCCCTGCTGACCAAGGGCCCCGCTTACAAAGTGCCCTAGCTCCTTTTCCTGGCTCCTGCCTTGGGCCAAGATCGCTCTCACCACTCAGAAGGATCTTCAGGACCAGGACCAGGCTCCCCGTTTGCCCAGGACCTCATCCACAAAAGGCCTACCCCTTTGTAGGCCAGCCACCAAGACAGAGAAACTCCCACTGTCCTCTGCCCTGAGCTCCCTACCCAGTGCCCAAACAGGCTATACTGGGTGATCTTGCAGCCCCGCAGAAGGGAGGGGGAGTGGAAGAGGGCCCTGGGCACAAGCTGGGATGTGCCAGAAATAGAGAGGTCACAGCAGAGGAGGAGCAGCCCCTGCAGAGGGTATCAGCCTTTGCAGGCTTACCAGGGGGGTGAAGGGGGTCTGAGAATGCTCCCGCTCCATTTCCTGTGTCCGGGCGCAGGCCCAGAACACTCTCCCCACTCAGGAGGGTCTTCAGGGACAGGACTGGGCTCCTTGTTCGCCCTTGGACCTCGCCAATAAAAGGCCTCCCTCTCTACAGGCCAGGCCCCCAAAAAACCTACTTGATTTAACTGAGCGGGCCAGTGGTCTGCGGCTTCTGTCTGTGCGGGCTGAGGATCCGCTGCTGCCATCCGCCGCAGGCGGGGGCTCCGCCGCTGCTGCAGTCCTCCGCGGGCCAGGCTCCTTCAACACCGCGGAGCCTCGACCTCTCCCCAGCCGCCTTAAAGAGCTGCCGCCTATCGTCGGTCACCGCCTAAGCATGAAGCTGCTCGGACTTGGCTGCCGGTGAGCCTGGGGAGCCGACCGGTGAGGGCTCAACTTAGTTGAGGGAAGTCTGGGCCTGAGGAGCGGTCGCGCGCAATGGCCTCTCTGCCTTGGTTGCCTGAGGCCACGCGCGAGATACAGGACCCGGGTCAGGCGAGAGTGGTGCACCTTCTCCCTAGCATCCTTGGCCAGGGGTGGGTGGCGCGGGCACTGATCCCAGCCTCCATGTATCCGCGTTCTCCTGCGACCAGCTGCAGTGGCTCCTGCTGGGACTTTCCTCTGAAGGACAGGTGCTTGGCCTGGACATAGCAGGAAAGAGCTCCCTGGTACAGTGGATCAGTCAGGTAAGCACTGCTTGCCCTGGCAGTCTTAGGGCATTTTCCCACGCTTTCTCTGGGGGAGGGGTTGTTACCAGTGCTCAGAAAACTGCATTCAGATCCTCATCTGGGGCCCTAGTGCATACCCAGCTAGTCACTGCTTTTGGTAACTAGAACTCGCGGGATGTATGAAACGATGCAGAAAACCCTGTTTTCTTCTAGTTGAGAAACTGTCTACCCCCATTCCCACCCCATCTTACCTCTGAAAGATTGGGTCACATTAAGTTTCTAGACTCTACTGCGAATTCAGGAATTCACAATGAAAATTGGATTTTAGTATTCGGTCTTTGCTTTTCTACTCTATAATTAAGCTATTTTGAGAGTTCATTGTCAAAGTGATGTATCTTTTTATGCTTACTACCGTCACTCCCTTATCATCCCCATTTATTTCCAGAAGTTGCTCATTCGTGTTTTTAAACCATCCCATTTTCCGGGTCTGGAGAAGTGCTCCAGCATTTGTAAGGTCATTGTCTGTAGAGGCGTTCCCTTGAGCTGGGATGACTCTGAGATAAATCGGTGTCATTTTGTATACCTTCATTTCTTGGGGATTTACAGACTGCATTAAGCACGTGTCTTCTTAAGTTTTGGGTGCATTCATTCCCCTGCATTTGGTTGACTGGAGTTATACTGTGATGATGATTCTGTTTTAATTCCCGAAGTGGAACTAGCTTAATTATCCTATCATTCATATTGGAACACAATGGTCGTGTCATTTCATGTTAATTTCAGTTGCATCTCTTTGGCATCTGTTAAAGTTTTCTTTGAAAAATACTGCAAATGATACTTTGATTTTTTTCTTTTCTTTTTTTTATTTTTTCATTCAAAAATTTCCACTTCCTCCCCTCCTCCCATTCCCCTCCCACTCCCCCACTCACCCTCCTCTTTCCCCCTGCAGTCCTAAGAGAGGGCAGGGTACCCTGCCCTGTGGGAGGTCCAAGGCCCTCCCCCCCTCCATCCAGGCTTAGGAAGATGTGTATCCAAATAGACTAGGGTCCTAAAAAGCCAGTACATACAGTAGAAACAAGTCCCAGTGTCATTATCAATGGCTTCTCAGTCCGCCCCCATTGGGAGCCACATTCAGAGAGTCCGGTTTTTTCATATGCTCGTTCAGTCCCAGTCCAGCTGGAGTTGGTGAGCTCCCATTAGATCAGGCACACTGTCTCAGTGGGTAGACCAACCCCTCGTGGTCTTGATTTCCTTGCTTATCTTCTCCCTCTTTCTGCTCTTCAACTGGACCTTTGGAGCTCAGTCCACTGCTCTGAATTGGGTATCTGTCTCTATCTCCATCCATTATGTGAAAAAGGTTCTATGGTGATATTTGAGATATTCATCAGTGTGACTATGGGACAAGGCCAGTTCAGGCACCCTCTCCTGTGCTGCCCAAGGATTGAGCTGGGGCATCCCCATGGACACCTGGGATCCCCTCTAGAGCCAAGTCTCTTGCCAACACTAAAATGGCTCCCTTAATGAAGATATCTTCTATGCTCCTATATCCGCCCTCCCTCCATCTCCACCCTCCCACTCCCCCAAGCTCTCCCCAATCCTTCCCTTATCCCTTCTCTCTCCCCCTCTCCCCTTTTCCCCACTCCACCCTCACTCCCACCCCAGGCTCCCAACTTTTGCCGGGAAATCTGTCTGCTTCCAATTTCCAGGAGGATCTATATATGTTTTTCTTTGGGTTCACCTTATTATTTGGCTTCTCTAGGCTTGTGAACTATAGGCTAAATGTCCTTTGTTTATGGCTAGAGTCCACTAATGAGTGAGTACATACCATATTCATATTTTTGTGTCTAGGTTATTTCACTCAGTAAAGTGTTTTCTGTTTCCATCCATTTGCATGCAAAATTCAAGATGTCATTGTTTTTTTTTTACCACTGAGTAGTACTCTAATGCATATATATTCCATACTTTCTTTATCCATTCTTCCATTGAGGGACATCTAGGTTGTTTCCAGGTTCTGGCTATTACAAATAAAGCTGCTATGAACATAGTTGAACAAATGCTTTTGAAGTATGATTGGGCATCTCTTGGGTATATTCCCAAAGAGTGGTATTGCTGGATCTTGAGGTAAGTTGATCGAAATTTCCTGAGCAACTGCCAGACTGATTTCCAAAGTGGTTGCACAAGTTTGCATTCCCATCAGCAATGGATAAGTATACCCCTTACTCCACATTCTCTCCAGCATAGGCTGTCATTGGTGTTTTTGATTTTAGCCATGCTGACAGGTGTAAGATGGTATCTCAAAGTTGTTTTGACTTGCATTTCCCTGATCACTAAGAAGTTTGAACATGACCTTAAGTGTCTTTTGGCCATTTGAACTTCGTCTGCTGAGAATTCTCTGTTCAGTTCAGTACCCCATTTTTTAGTTGGATTAATTAGAGTTTTGATGTCCAGTTTCTTGAGTTCTTTATGTATTTTGGAGATCAGACCTTTGTCAGATGTGGGGTTGGTGAAGATCTTCTCCCATTCAGAAGGATGCCTTTTTGTCTCCAATGACAGTGGTTTTTTTTTTTTTGCATTAAAGAAGCTTCTCAGTGTCAGGAGTTCCCATTTAGTCAATGTTGCTCTTGTTGTCTGTGCTAGTGGGGTTATATGGAGGAATTGGTCTCCTGTGCCCATGTGTTGCAGTCTACTTCCCAGTTTCTCTTCTATCAGGTTCAGTGTGGTCAGATTCATATTGAGGTCTTTAATCCGTTTGGACTTGAGTTTTGCACATGGTGATAGATATGAATCTATTTTCATTCTTCTACAGGTTGACATCTAGTTATGCCAGCACCATTTGTTGAAGATGCTTTCTTCATTTCTTCCATTGTATAATTTTAGTTCCTTTGTCGAAAATCAGGTGTTCATAGGTTTGTGGGTTAATATCTGGGTCTTCGATTCAATTCCATTGTCTGCATCTCTGTTTTTATGCCAATACCAAGCTGTTTTCACTACTTTAGCTCTGTAATAGAGTTTGAAGTCAGCGATGGTAATACCTCCAGAAATACCTTTATTGTACAGGAATGGTTTGGCTATCCTGGGTTTTTTGTTCTTCCATATAAAGTTGATTATTGTTCTCTCAAGGTCTGTGAAGAATTTTGTTGGGATTTTGATGGGGATTGAGTTGAATTTATAGATTGCCTTTGGTAGAACTGCTGTTTTTACTATGTTGATCCTACCCATTCAAGAGCATGGGAGATCCTTCCATTTTCTGGTATGCTCTTGAATTTCTTTCTTCAAAGCCTTAAAGTTCTTGTCAAATACATCTTTCACTTCCTTGGTTAGTGTAACCCCAGTATACTTTATGCTATTTGTGGCTATAGTGAAAGGTGAAGTTTCTCTGATTTCCCTCTCTGCTTCTCTATCCTTTGTGTATAGCAAGGCTATTGATTTTTTTTTTTTGAGTTGATCTTGTATCCTGACACATCACTGAAGGTATTTTTCAGATGTAGAAGTTCTTTGGTAGAGTTTTTGGGGTCACTGATGTATACTATCTTATCATCTGCAAATAACAAAAGTTTGACTTCTTTTCCAAATCGAATCCCCTTAATCCCCTTATTGCTATTGCTAGAACTTCAAACACTATATTGCAGAGATATGGTGAGAGTGGACAGCCTTGTCTTGTTCCTGATTTTAGTGGAATGGCTTTGAGTTTCTCTCCATTTAATTTGATATTAGCTGTTGGCTTGCTTTATATTGCTTTTATTATATTTAGATGTGATCCTTGTATCCCTAACCTCTCCAAGATCTTTATTGTAAAGGGGTGTTGAATTTTGTCAAATGCTTTTTCAGCTTCTAATGAAATAATCATTTAGTTTTTTTTTTCCTTCAGTTTATTTATATGATGGATTACATTGATAGATTTTTGTATGTTGAACCAGCCCTGCATCTCTGGGATGAAGCCTACTTGATCATAATGGATAATTTTTGATGTGTTTTTGGATTCAGTTTGCCAGTATTTTATTGAGAATTTTCGCATCAGTGTTTCTGAGAGAGATTGGTCTGTAATTCTCTTTCTTGGTTGGGTCTTTGTGTGGTTTTGGTATCAGGGTAACTGTAGCTTCATAAAAGGAATTTGGCAATGACTCTTCTGTTTCTATATTGTGAAATACATTAAGAAGTATAGGTATTAGCTCTTCTTGGAAGGTCTGGTAGAATTCTGCATTGAAACCATCTGGTCCTGGGCTTTTTTTGGAAGGGAGATTTTTGATAACCATTTCTAATTCTTTGCAACTTACCAGTCTATTTAGCTCGTTCACCTGTTCTTGGTTTCGCTTTGGTATATGGTCCTTATCTAAAAATATGTCCATTTCTTTTGCATTTTCCAGTTTTGTGGCATACAGGCTTTTGTAGTAAGATCTAATGATTGTCTGAATTTCCTCTGTGTCTGTGGTTATGTCCCCCTCTTCATTTCTGATCTTATTTATTTGCGTGTTCTCTCTCTGTCATTTAATTAGTTTGGAAAGAGGTTTGTCGATTTTGTTGATTTTTCTCTAAGAACCAACTTTTTGTTTCATTGATTCTTTGGACTGTTTTCTGTGTTTCTATTTTGTTGATTTCCGCCCTCAGTTTGATTATTTCCAGTCTTGTACTACTCCTGGGTGCTTCTGCTTCTTTTTTTTTTTAGAGTTTTCAGGTGTGCTGTTAAGTCCCCAATGTACGCTTTCTCCGTTTTCTTTAAGTGGGCACTTAGTGCTATGAACTTTCCTCTGAGCACAGCTTTCATCGTGTCCCATAGGTTTGAGTATGTTGTCTCTTTATTTTCATTAAATTCAAGGAAGACTTTAATTTCTTTCTTAATTTCTTCCTTGACCCAGGTGTGGTTCAGTAGTTGACTGTTCAGTTTCCATGAGTTTGTAGGCTTTTGGGGGGTAGCATTGTTGTTGCCCTCTAACTTTAATCCGTGGTGATCTGATAAGACACAGGAGGACACTGATATTTTTTTGTATCTGTGGAGGTTTCCTTTGTTACCCAGTATGTGGTCAATTTTCGAGAAGGTTCCATGAGCTGCAGAGAAGAAGGTATATTCTTTCCTATTTGGGTGGAGTATTCTATAGATGTCGGTTAAGTCCATTTGCTTCTTTACGTCCAACAATTCTCTTAAGTCTCTATTAGGTTTCTGTCTGATTGACCTGTCCATTGGTTAGAGAGGTGTGTTGAAGTCTCCTACTACTAGTGTGTGTGGTTTGATGTCTGCCTTGAGTTTTAGTAATATTTCTTTTACATAAGTGGGTGCTTTTATATTAGGGGTGTAGATATTCAGGATTGAGACTTCATCCTGATGAATTGTTCCTGTTATGAGTATAAAGTGTCCATCTCGATCTCTTCTGATTGATTTTAGTTTGAAGTCCGTTTTGTTAGAAATTAGTATGGCCACACCTGCTTTTTTCTTAGGACCATTTGCTTGAAAAACCTTTTCCCATCCCTTTAGTCTGAGTAGATGCCTGTCTTTGTGGTTGAGATGTGTTTCTTGCAAACAGCAGAATGTTGGATCCTGTTTTCGTATCCAATCTTTTAGTCTGTGTCTTTTTATAGGTGAATTGAGACCATTAATATTAAGTGATATTAATGACCAGTGGTTTTTTACTCTGGTTATTCCTATTGTTTTTGGTAGTAGAGTTTGTGTGTCTCCCTTCTTTGAGTCGTGCTGGTGAAGGGTCACTAGATGCCTAAGTTATTGTAGGCAGTGTTGGCTATGTTGGATTCCTTGTGTTGTGATTTTCCTTCTATTACTTTCTGTAGGGCTGGATTTGTGGCTACGTATTGTTTAAATTTGTTCTTATCCTGGAATGTCTTGTTTTCTCCATTGATAGTGAACGATAGCTTGGCTGGGTATAGTAGTTTGGGTTTGCATCCATGGTCTCTTAGTTTCTGCAGTACCTCTATCCAGGACCTTCTGGCTTTCTTGGTTTCCATAGAGAAGTCAGGTGTAAGTCTGATCGGTTTACCTTTATAAGTAACTTGCCCTTTTTCCTTTGCAGCTCTTAATATTCTTTCTTTAATCTGTATATTTTGTGTTTTGATTATAATATGGGGAGGGGATGTTTTTCTTTGATCCAGTCTGTTTGGTGTTCTGTATGCTTCTTGAATATTCAAAGGAATATCTTTCTTTATGTTGGGAAAGTTTTCTTCTATAATTTTGTGAAAAATATTTTCTGGACCTTTGAGTTGTGACTCTTCTCCTTCTTGTATCCCTATTATTCTTAGGTTTGGTCTCTTTATTGTGTCCCATATTTCCTGAATGTTTTGCGACGAAACCTTGTTGGTTTTGCTGTTTTCTTTGATCAGTGCGTTTATTTTCTCTATGTTGTCTTCAGAATCTGAGATTCTTTCTTCCATCCTTTGTAGTCTGTTGATTATGCTTGTTTCTGTAGCCTCTGCTCGTTGACCTAGATTTTCTATATCCAACTGGTCCTCATTTTGTGTTTCCTTCCTTGCTTCAATTTCCGTTTTCAATTCTTGAACTGTTTCCATTACCTGTTTGATCGTTTTTCTCTTGGTTTCCCAGGGCATCATTTACGTATTTACTCATTTCATCAAACTTTTTGTTATACTTCTCATCCATTTCTATAAGGGTGTTTTTTACATGTTGTTTCAGGGACTCTATTGCTTTCATAAAGTCAATTTTTTTCCACTTCTTCTTTGTTAGGGTGTTCAAGTCCTTGTGTTGTAAGATCATTGGGTTCTGGTGTTTCCATGTTGTTTTTCATATTGTTGGGTGAATTCTTGCCTTGGCGCCTGCCCATCTCCTCCTAACAATGCTATCTAATGGGTCTTTTAAGTCAAGAACAGGTTTCCCTGCTGACCAAGGGCCCCGCTTACAAAGTGCCCTGGCTCCGTTTCCTGGCTCCAGCCATGGGCCAAGATCGCTCTCACCACTCAGAAGGATCTTCAGGACCAGGACCAGGCTCCCCGTTTGCCCAGGACCTCATCCACAAAAGGCCTACCCCTTTGTAGGCCAGCCACCAAGACAGAGAAACTCCCACTGTCCTCTGCCCTGAGCTCCCCACCCAGTGCCCAAACAGGCTATACTGGGTGATCTCGCAGCCCCTCAGAAGTGAGGGGGAGTGGAAGAGGGCCCTGGGCACAAGCTGGGATGTGCCAGAAATAGAGAGGTCGCAGCAGAGGAGGAGCAGCCCCTGCAGAGGGTATCAGCCTTTGCAGGCCTACCAGGGGGGTGAAGGGGGTCTGAGAATGCTCCCGCTCCATTTCCTGTGTCCGGGCGCAGGCCCAGAACACTCTCCCCACTCAGGAGGGTCTTCAGGGACAGGACGGGACTCCTCGTTCGCCCTTGGACCTCGCCAATAAAAGGCCTCCCTCTCTACAGGCCAGGCCCCCAAAAAACCTACTTGATTTAACTGAGCGGGCCAGTGGTCTGCCGCTTCTGTCCGCGCGGGCTGAGGATCCACTGCTGCCTTACGCCGCGGGCGGGGGCTCCGCCGCTGCTGCAGTCTGCCGCGGGCCTGGCTCCTTCAACACCGCGGAGCCTCGACCTCTCCCCAGCCGTCTTAAAGAGCTGCCGCCTATCTTAGGTCACCACCTAAGCGTGAAGCTGCTCGGACTTGGCTGCCGGTGAGCCTGGGGAGCCGACCGGTGAGGGCTCAACTTAGTTGAGGGAAGTCTGGGCCTGAGGAGCGGTTGTGCGCAATGGCCTCTCTGCCTCGGTTGCCTGCGGCTATGCGCGAGATACAGGACCCGGGTCAGGCGAGAGTGGTGCACCTTCTCCCTAGCATCCGTGGCCAGGGGTGGGTGGCCCAGGCACTGATCCCAGCCTCCATGTATCCGCCTTCTCCTGCGACCAGCTGCAGTGGCTCCTGCTGGGACTTTCCTCTGAAGTACAGGTGCTCAGCGTGGACATTGCAGGAAAGAGCTCCCTGGTACAGTGCATCAGTCAGGTAAGCACTGCGTGCCCTGGCAGTCTTAGGGCATTTTCCCACGCTTTCTCTGGGGGAGGGGGTGTTACCAGTACTCAGAAAACTGCATTCAGATCCTCAGCTGGGGCCCTAGTGCATACCCAGCTAGTCACTGCTTTTGGTAACTAGAACTCGCGGGATGTATGAAACGATGCAGAAAACCCTGTTTTCTTCTAGTTGAGAAACTGTCTACCCCCATTCCCACCCCATCTTACCTCTGAAAGATTGGGTCACATTAAGTTTCTAGACTCTACTGCGAATTCAGGAATTCACAATGAAAATTGGATTTTAGTATTCGGTCTTTGCTTTTCTACTCTATAATTAAGCTATTTTGAGAGTTCATTGTCAAAGTGATGTATCTTTTTATGCTTACTACCGTCACTCCCTTATCATCCCCATTTATTTCCAGAAGTTGCTCATTCGTGTTTTTAAACCATTCCATTTTCCGGGTCTGGAGAAGTGCTCCAGCATTTGTAAGGTCATTGTCTGTAGAGGCGTTCCCTTGAGCTGGGATGACTCTGAGATAAATCGGTGTCATTTTGTATACCTTCATTTCTTGGGGATTTACAGACTGCATTAAGCACGTGTCTTCTTAAGTTTTGGGTGCATTCATTCCCCTGCATTTGGTTGACTGGAGTTATACTGTGATGATGATTCTGTTTTAATTCCCGAAGTGGAACTAGCTTAATTATCCTATCATTCATATTGGAACACAATGGTCGTGTCATTTCATGTTAATTTCAGTTGCATCTCTTTGGCATCTGTTAAAGTTTTCTTTGAAAAATACTGCAAATGATACTTTGATTTTTTTCTTTTCTTTTTTTTATTTTTTCATTCAAAAATTTCCACTTCCTCCCCTCCTCCCATTCCCCTCCCACTCCCCCACTCACCCTCCTCTTTCCCCCTGCAGTCCTAAGAGAGGGCAGGGTACCATGCCCTGTGGGAGGTCCAAGGCCCTCCCCCCCTCCATCCAGGCTTAGGAAGATGTGTATCCAAATAGACTAGGGTCCTAAAAAGCCAGTACATACAGTAGAAACAAGTCCCAGTGTCATTATCAATGGCTTCTCAGTCCGCCCCCATTGTGAGCCACATTCAGAGAGTGCGGTTTTTTCATATGCTCCTTCAGTCCCAGTCCAGCTGGATTTGGTGAGCTCCCATTAGATCAGGCACACTGTCTCAGTGGGTAGACCAACCCCTCGTGGTCTTGACTTCCTTGCTTATCTTCTCCCTCTTTCTGCTCTTCAACTGGACCTTTGGAGCTCAGTCCAGTGCTCTGAATTGGGTATCTGTCTCTATCTCCATCCATTATCTGAAAAAGGTTCTATGGTGATATTTGAGATATTCATCAGTGTGACTATGGCACAAGGCCAGTTCAGGCACCCTCTCCTGTGCTGCCCAAGAAATGAGCTGGGGCATCCCCATGGACACCTGGGATCCCCTCTAGAGCCAAGTCTCTTGCCAACACTAAAATGGCTCCCTTAATGAAGATATCTTCTATGCTCCTATATCCGCCCTCCCTCCATCTCCACCCTCCCACTCCCCCAAGCTCTCCCCAATCCTTCCCTTATCCCTTCTCTCTCCCCCTCTCCCCTTTTCCCCACTCCACCCTCACTCCCACCCCAGGCTCCCAACTTTTGCCGGGAAATCTGTCTGCTTCCAATTTCCAGGAGGATATATATATGTTTTTCTTTGGGTTCACCTTATTATTTGGCTTCTCTAGGCTTGTGAACTATAGGCTAAATGTCCTTTGTTTATGGCTAGAGTCCACTAATGAGTGAGTACATACCATATTCATATTTTTGTGTCTAGGTTATTTCACTCAGTAAAGTGTTTTCTGTTTCCATCCATTTGCATGCAAAATTCAAGATGTCATTGTTTTTTTTTTTTTTTTTACCACTGAGTAGTATTCTAATGCATATATATTCCATACTTTCTTTATCCATTCTTCCATTGAGGGACATCTAGGTTGTTTCCAGGTTCTGGCTATTACAAATAAAGCTGCTATGAACATAGTTGAACAAATGCTTTTGAAGTATGATTGGGCATCTCTTGGGTATATTCCCAAAGAGTGGTATTGCTGGATCTTGAGGTAAGTTGATCGAAATTTCCTGAGCAACTGCCAGACTGATTTCCAAAGTGGTTGCACAAGTTTGCATTCCCATCAGCAATGGATAAGTATACCCCTTACTCCACATTCTCTCCAGCATAGGCTGTCATTGGTGTTTTTGATTTTAGCCATGCTGACAGGTGTAAGATGATATCTCAAAGTTGTTTTGATTTGCATTTCTCTGATCGCTAAGGAGGTTGAGCATGACCTTAAGTATCTTTTGGCCATTTGAACTTCTTCTGTTGAGAATTCTCTGTTCAGTTCAGTGCCCCATTTTTTAATTGGGTTAATTATCATTTTAACGTCTAGTTTCTTGAGTTCTTTATATATTTTGGAGACCTTTGTCTGTTGCGGGTTGGTGAAGATCTTCTCCCAGTCAGTAGGGTGTCTTTTTGTCTTAGTGACAGTGTCCTTTGCTTTACAGAAGCTTCTCAGTTTCAGGAGGTCCCATTTATTCATGTTGCCCTTAATGTCTGTGCTGCTGGGGTTATACATAGGAAGCGATCTCCTGTCCCCATATTTTGTAGGGTACTTCCCATTTTCTCTTCTATCAGGTTGAGTGTGTTCAGATTGATATTGAGGTCTTTGATCCATTTGGACTTGAGTTTTGTGCATGGTGATAGATATGGGTCTATTTTCATTCTTCTAGCGGTTGACATCCAGTTGTGCCAGCACCATTTGTTGAAGATGCTTTCTTTCTTCCATTGTACACTTTTAGCTCCTTTACCGAAAATGAGGTGTTCATAGGTTTGTGGGTTAAAATCCGGGTCTTCTATATGATTCCATTGGTCGACTTCTCTGTTTTTATGCCAGTACCACGCTGTTTTCATTACTGTAGCTCTCTAATAGAGTTTGAAGTCAGGGATCGTAATGCCTCCAGAAGTTCCTTTATTGTATAAGATTGTTTTGGCTATCCTGGTTTTTTTGTTTTTCATATAAAGTTGATTATTTTCCTCTCAAGATCTGTGAAGAATTTTGATGGGACCTTGATGGGGTTTGCATTGAATCTATAGATTGCCATTGGTAGAATTGCCATTTTTACTATGTTGATCCTCCCAATCCAAGAGCAAGGGAGATCCTTCCATTTTCTGGTATCCTCTTCAATTTCTTTCTTCAAAGACTTAAAGTTCATGTCAAATAGATCTTTCACTTCCTTGGTTAGAGTTACCCCAAGATATTTTATGCTGTTTGTGGCTATCGTGAAAGGTGATGATTCTCTCATTTCCCTCTCTGCTTCCATATCCTTTGTGTATAAGAGGGCGACTGATTTTTTGGAGTTGATCTTATATCCTGCCACATTACTAAAGGTATTTATCAGCTGTAGAAGTTCTTTTGTGGAGTTTTTTGGGTCGCTTAAGTACACTATCATATCATCTGCAAATAACGCAAGTTTAACTTCTTCCTTTCCAATTCGAATCCCCTTGATCCCCTTATGTTGTCTAATGCTATTGCTAAGACTTCAAGAACTATATTGAAGAGGTATGGGGAGAGTGGACAGCCTTGGCGTGTTCCTGATTTTAGTGGGATGGCTTTAAGTTTCTCTCCGTTTAATTTGATGTTAGTTGTCAACTTGCTGTAAATATCTTTAATTATATTTAGGTATGACCCTTTTATCCCTAATCTCTCCAAGACTTTTATCATAAAGGGATGTTGAATTTTGTCAAATGCTTTTTCAGCATCTAATGAAACTATCATATGATTTTTTTCTTTCAGTTTATTTATATGATGGATTACATTGATAGATTTGCGTATGTTAAACCAGCCCTGCATCTCTGGGATGAAGCCTACTTGATCATAATGGATAATTTTTCTAATGTGTTCTTGGATTCGGTTTGCCAGTATTTTGTTGAGGATTTTTGCATAGAACTTCATGAGTGAGATTGGCCTGTAATTCTCTTTTTTGGTTGAGTCTTTGTGTCGTTTTGGTATCAGAGTTACTGTAGCTTCATAGAAGGAATTTGGCAATGACTCTTCTGTTTCTATATTGTGAAATACATTTAGGAGTATAGGTATTAGGTCTTCTTGGAAGTTCTGGTAGATGTCCACATTGAAACCATCTGGTCCTGGACTTTTTTTGGAAGGGAGGTTTTTGATAACAGCTTCTAATTCTTCGCGACCCACAGGTCTATTTAGGGTGTTTACCTGGTCCTGGTTTAACTTTGGTATATGGTATTCATCTAAAAAAGTGTCCATTTCTTTTGCATTTTCCAGTTTTGTGGCATACAGGCTTTTGTAGTAAGATCTAATGATTTTCTGAATTTCCTCTGTGTCTGTGGTTATGTCCCCCTTTTCATTTCTGATCTTATTAATTTGCAAATTCTCTCTCTGCCGTTTGATTAGTTTGGATAGGGGTTTATCAGTCTTGTTGATTTTCTTCAGGAACCAGCTTTTTGTTTTATTGATTCTTTCAATTGTTTTCTGTGTTTCTATTTTTTTGATTTCAGCCCTGAGTTTGATTATTTCCATTCTTCTACTCCTCTTAGGTGAGTCTGCTTCTTTTTTTTCTAGAGCTTTCAGGTGGGCTGTTAAGTCTGCAATGTGTGCTTTCTCTGTTTTCTTTAAGTGGGCACTTAGTGCTAGGAACCTCTCAGGACTGCTTTCATAGTGTCCCATAGGTTTGAGTATGTTGTGTCTTTATTTTCATTGAATTCAAGGAAGACTTTAATCTTTCTTTGTTTCTTCCTTAATCCAGGTATGGTTCAGTAGTTGACTATTCAGTTTCCATGAGTTTGTAGGCTTTCTGGGGGTAGCATTGTTGAATTCTAGCTTTAATCCATGGTGATCTGATAAGATACAGGTGGTTACAGATTTTTTTTTTAACTGTGGATGTTTGCTTTGTTACCGAGTATGTGGTCAATTTTCGAGAAGGTTCCATGAGCTGCAGAGAAGAAGGTATATTCTTTCCTATTTGGGTGGAATATTCTATAGATGTCTGTTAAGTCCATTTGATTCATTACCTCCATTAATTCTCTTATTTCTCTGTTAGGTTTCTGTCTAATTGACCTGTCCATTGGTGAGAGAGGAGTGTTAAATTCTCCTACTATTAATGTGTGTGGTTTGATTGCTGCCTTGAGTTTTAGCAATGTTTCTTTTACATACGTGGGTGCTTTTATATTAGGGGCATAGATATTCAGGATTGAGACTTCATCCTGATGAATTGTTCCTGTTATGAGTAGAAAATGTCCCTCTTCATTCCTTCTGATTGATTTAAGTTTGAAGTCAACTTTCTTAGAAATTAGTATGGCCACACCTGCTTGTTTCTTAGGTCCATTTACTTGATAAGCCTTATCCCAACCCTTTACTCTGAGTATGTGTCTGACTTTGTAGTTGAGGTGTGGTTTTTGTAAAAAGCAGAATGTTGGATCCTGTTTTCGTATCCAATCTCTTAGTCTGTGCCTTTTTATAGGTGAGTTGAGTCCATTGACATTAAGTGATATTAATGACCAGTGGTTGTTAACTCCGGTCATTTTTTTAGTAGTAAATTTTGTGTGTTTCCCTTCTTCGAGTTGCACTGGTGAAGGGTTTCTAGTTGTCTGAGATATTGTGGTCAATGTTGGACTCCTTGGTTAGTGATTTTTCTTCTATTACTTTCTGTAAGGCTGGATTTGTGGCTATGTATTGTTTAAATTTGTTTTTATCCTGGAAAATTTTGTTTTCTCCACTTATAGTGAACGAAAGTTTGGCTGGGTATAGTAGTCTGGGCTTGCATCCACAGTCTCTTAGTTTCTGCAGTACATCTATCCAGGACCTTCTAGTTTTCATTGTTTCCATAGAGAAGTCAGGTGTAAGTCTGATAGGTTTACCTTTATAAGTAACTTGGCCTTTTTCCTTTGCAGCTCTTAATATTCTTTCTTTGTTCTGTATGCTTTGTGTTTTGATTATTATATGGCGAGGGGATGTTTTTTTTACACTTACCCAGCCTGCCCTGTAATTGTTGTAGAAGATGAGTTTAGACCTGGGATGTAACTCAGTGGTAGAATAGTCACAGTCAGTGTGGCTCCAGGCAAGAGACTTCACCTGTCTGAGCTTCCATTTATCCACCTAGCAAATGGTAATTCTATTAGTGCCTCCTTTGAAAGCTGTTATGATCAGTACATGGACAAGGCAGTGCTCAGCACAGAGGCTGCTACCATGATGTCCCTCCTTGCCACTGCTAGTGAGAGATGACTAAGTCCCTAGTGCTGAAGGACTTTCTGCAGCTTTCTTACTAACTGGAACAAGAAGAAACAGGAATTTCCTCCAGAAAGGTGACCAGGATGGACAGACAATGGGAAGGACGGGTATCCACAGCAGCACCAAGACAGCTAATGCAAAGGCTCTGTGGCCACAGACTCTGAGTCCACACGCAGGACCTTTAGAAATTAAAGCAAGGGAAAAATGGGGTCTCAGTAAAGGCAATACTAAAACTCATGGCAATTCTTTTGCCTCAGCCTCCCTAGTAATGAGATTAGAGACAGATACCACTGCACCCAGCTAAGACAAGTGTTTGTGCCATTATCATAGTGTCTCCCAATGGCTTCAACCTCTTATTGGGATGCTAGTGAAAGTGGGGACCAGGTGGATCTAGAGACAGTAGTCATGATGATAGTAAGTGAGATCTAGAGAAGATGGAGACACAGCCAAGTCTTAAGGAATCTGAGCCACCAAGAGATGAAGCCACAGATGGAAGATTTCAGTAACAAGTGGGTTTGGGAGAGACTCAGGAACCAGTGCAAACTGTCATAGTGCAGCCCCAAACTCTGACCAAAGGCCTCATTCCACACATTCGTTTTGGTCTCAGATAGTCAGCCGCATGCTCATGTATCCCAGCTTCTGTGTCAGGGATACTCCCATTATTCCATATGAGCATCTTCTGTTCTTCCAGGTCTAACACAACTTTCTAAACCATGTTCTGAGTCTCTTGGTTATAGTCCAAAAGCCAATGCAGGGAGTGAATCAGCACAAACTATACCCATTAGTCAGAAATGCCAGCCATAGGGTAGAGGGCCATGGCTAGATAAGACATAAACCTAGACCCCCAGTACTGGGGGATGGAGACAGAAGTCTGAGAAACCCTAGGCAATTATAAACACATCCACCACCAGGAGGAAAACAAAGTCCTTCCCATTGTGTCACCTTTCAAAACCACAGGAGAGGATACATCATGTATGTCCAGTGAAGCAGTCCAGGCAAGAGCAGTTTCTTGCCCACATGGCTAAGGAGCCTCTTTGATGCCCATCTTCCTCTCGAAGTAGCTTGGTGCTGACAGGAGCAGATGTGTCTCACTGTCATGAAAAGTCCTAAATTTACAAAACATTTAAATGTCAAATTCTGAAGGTCTCTGGAAGATTTGAAGAATTCCTATTCATTTGAAATACTTCTCTATACATCTACGAAGAACCGGGGGTGGGAATTCTGGACAGGGTCAGCATGGTCTAGGGCCAACCCACAGGATGTGAATACTGTGAATACAGGAATGTGGATTGGGCAGACACAAGCAAGGTTGTGGTGGGGACCCTGAGGGCCCTGACTTGCCTGAAGGTCTACATGGCATGGGCAGGGCTAAGGAGAAGGGCGGGCCTGCTGAGGCCCACCTAGGAAAAGGAAGGATAGGACATGGGCAGAGACAGGACCTGGAAGGTCAGGCTGTGCACGGGGCTCACCGGGTAGTGGGGCATTCAGGGGCAGAGTCATAGGAAGGATGAGCAAAGGGAGATGGTCAGATTGAGGACAGCAGAGGCTGTGTTCTTGTAAGCAGGACCAGCTGAAGATTGGGGTCAAGGAGAGTAGAGTAACTGAGAGGCAGGCTCAATGTAAAGAGATCAGAACGAGGGACAGTTTCAATGTAAGAAAGTTGGCCTAAGGAGTGAAGTCAATATGAACCAAAGAGCTGAGGGACAAGAGAATTATGAAGCTGGCATCGGGGCCAGGGTCAATGTGAAGAGGCCACTGATGGGCAGGATCAGTGTCGTGAGGTGGCTAAGGGACAGAGTAAATGTGAGGATGGACTGGGAAAAGGGTCAATGTGAGGATGACAGATGAGTGGTGGAGCCAGCTAGAGGAAAGACAGCCAGGCCAAGACTGGGTGAGCTTGTGGAAAACAGGGCATGCAGAAAAAGTATGAGCATTAGTTTGGGGTGGCACCAGTGGGAAGAACGATCTGGAGGCAGTGCCAACAGGGACAGGAAGGTTCAACTGCGGGCCGCAGTCTAGCAAGTGGTCAGAGGAGGGGCAGTTGGCTGCTATGTACAGGCTCCACTTTCCTAGTGAACCTGTTGGGAGCTCCTTCAAGGTTCCCATGGGATCAATGCTCGCCCCTTGCTGATTGCAGGTACCATGGAGAAAAGCCAATGTGTGGTGGCATCTGCCCAAGAACAGAGAAGCCATCACTACCACACTGCCCATCCGACAGTCCATGTTCCGAAGTGCAGAGCCATCACTTGGGGCTTCTGCAGTGGCACTGGTAGGCCAGGAACTGCTAGGCGGGCTGGGGGCCATTAACCACCTCACAGTGCCTCTGCTTCCCACCTGTCCGGGTCTAGAGGGAGCTGCCAGGAGAGCACTGGCCCAGACACATGTCGATTAGGAAGCAGAGCCATCCCCAACACATCAAGTATGAGAACAGCTTTGCCCCTAAACCCCTGCTTGCACCAAGCCTCAGTGTATTGCCCCTGTGCAGCCGCCCAGGCCCTCTGGGCCCACAATTTTCACACAGTGCTGTCCCCCATTGTGTGGATATGCCAAGAACATCTTAATCCAATTTCTTCCAGTGGGCAAGGCCACTGCCTCTCATCAAGGGCAGCCCACAGCTCACTCCATGGACTACATTTGTTGAAGTATTTTCACTAAAGCAATCATTCATTCCTGGGGTAAAAATAATCTACTCTATATGAATAAAGCACTGATATATACATACTGGGAATCTAGATACGGATACATAGCTTATGGAATTTCATGTTTAAGGAGATCGGCTGGTGAGATGGCTCAGTGGGTAAAGGTACTTTACTTTATGTCAAGCCTTATATTTTCCCTGGGACCCACAATGGTAGAAAGATTGAACAAACTTTTCCCAAACTATCCTCTGATCTTGATACATATGCACTCACACACCCACCACAACTAGTTTTTAAATGACTCAGAAGTCCAAGGTGAAAACGTGTCAACAGACCTGTCAGTGACATCTTGTGCCTTGGTAGTAAACACTGAATGGGTGGGTTACTTTATCTATACCCTGCCACGTGACAATGTGACTGTTCTCTGGCAAGCTGTGGTGTGCATCATCACCATGGAGAACAGCAAGAGCTCCACATAATATTTGCTGCTGTTCCCAATTTGTGGAAAAGCCTCTTCTTGTAGAGGGACAACACAGAATAGGGCTTGGGGTAGGAGACAATATTGAGTTCAAGGCCTGGACCACTTCCTGGTCATATTGCTAAATGATTGGCCAGATTTTATCCCAGCCCTCACATCAAAGGTCAGTCCACTAGATTTCCTTCTCTTCTGTTGTACAAGGCTGCTCTCTGTTTTTAGCTGCTCAGCCCCAAATTAATCACACAGAAACCATATTATTTGCAATACTGTTTAACCAATAGCTTAAGCATATTTCTGGCTAACTCATACATCTTAATTTAATCCATTTCTATTAATCTTGGGCTGATAGGGGCAGAACTTTGGTAAGCAGAGAAGACAGAACAGAATTCTGGAAGGAAGAAAGCAGAGTCAGAGAGTCGCCATGGAGCCGCCAGTGGCAGACATGCTGAATCTTTCCTGGTAATCCACTGCCAAGTGGCGCTACACAGATTAATAGAAATGGGTTAAATCAAGATGTGAGAGTTAGCCAATAAGAGGCTAGAGCTAATGGGCCAATCAGTAATTTAATTAATACAGTTTCTGTGTGGTTATTTTGGGGCTAAGCTAGCCGGGTGGCCAGGATGAACAAGCGGGCCCTCTCCCTTGTAACATACCCTGCTGTGCTATAGGATCAAAGCACTTTCCTTATTCATTAACCAATAAAGGTAACACATAGACGGAAGGATCTCCCACACCACTCTTCTTACATCAAATTGATTGTACATGGGCTACAATTCCCAGAACTGTCTTTCTCCCTGACCCAGACAGCACACAAGCACACTTAGGTTAAGTGTATTCATGATGGTCACTGCTGGCAACAGAATCAAGGGCATAGTGTCCCCAGTACTTACAGACACCCAAACACACACAGGAGCCTCCTGATGTGTATTTTCTTGCCATAAAGTTCAGTGTACCATTCCTGTTCTTTGGTCCATGTCCTATAAGCAACTAAATTATATCACTTTGTACCCCTGAGACAGAAGCTCAGATAGCCTCAACTGTGCCCTCACCCCTGACATTCCTAGGAACAGTTCCTCAGGCAGCAGGTCCTGGCTATGCGTGCCTGCACCATACTGTGTTGGCTCTTAAGGGGCGTTTGTTATTTGACAAATAGTGTCAGCGCCATCCTGGATTGGAATAAACCCTACACTGGTGTTCTTGCTTCATCTATGTATCAGCTGCCATGGAATCTCCATACCTGTCTACCTGCTACATTCATGTAAATGTGTTAGTGTTTGTTCCATTAGAGGGATATGAACTTTTGTTTTTTTTTCCCCCAGAAGCTATCAAAACCAAGATAGCTGGCCTCAAAGCATCACCTGAAAAGTGGGTTAAGTGAATGTGGCCATCGGGAATTTTTAACTGAACTGAGACCAATGTAAGGCCTAATCACCTCTAAAAGGTCTTCTATGTTGCCTGGATAAGTACTTCTCTTGTTTAGCTCTGAGTGTCTCCAAGGGACTGTTTTGTACCAAAGGCAGGCCATTCTCTGTGACCTGTTAAAGTATCACAACATCTTATAACATACTTTAGATGGCCTGGATGATGGACAGCTTGTCCAGGTGAGCTTTATTCTGTCATCCACACTCCTCTGAGATGTTAGCAGTCAATCCCACCACCCAGAGCCAAAGAACACACAGCACTAGCTCTCCTGTGTTCAGGCAGACACGAGCTGCAAACTAGAAGGGACCTGGCATTGTGGGCGTTTGCCCAGGCTGACAGCAGCCGGCTCTAGGAAGGGTAAATAACCTGAGAATAAGAAAAGGACTGTGAGGAGGCAGGCAGAGATTCTGGATGAATTCTTCAAGAACTCCTCAGGCCTCCAACAGTTATTTCCCATTGCCAGGATCTTTGGCATAAGGGGTCCATACAGCACAGGAGAGCAATGAAAGTCATTGTCCTGGAATACAATGCACCTTTTGTGCTGAATGTGCATATTTGGGTCTGCCTAGTGCCAAGAATAAATGGTTATGGACACAGCTCCCTCTCCCAAAGGTGGACCTGTTCTCCTTCCTTTTCCTGTCTACATGGATTGAATTTAATCTTCCTTGCTCCCTGAATGGTGAGGTGAAAAGAAGTAGGGATTTGACCACGTTCACTTCCATAATGGTCCAAGTGGTCTAGCTCTCTCAGCATCTACAAGAAGCAATGGTCTATCCTGCTATGGAGGCACATGCATTTAACACTCGGGGAGGTAGAAGCAGGAGATCTCTATGTGCTTGAAGCCATACTTAGAGAGTTCCAGAACAGTCAAGTAGAATGGATGTGTAATTCAAGAGCTAGTTTTGCAAAAGAATAAAAAAAGCAAAAGCAAGATATCAAAATATTTAAACAATATTTTCTAGAATACTTACATTCTCAGACTTCTCCTAGTTGATTTCCTAACCTCTGAGTGTACATTGCTAAGAAGTTCAGTTTGGCTATAGATGCTTGGAGTAACCACTGAGGCATGTTTTTCTTTCATGCTGACATGGTATTATTCTCTAGCCCAGGCTAGCTCTCCAAATCCAAGTCCCTCTTCCTCAGCTTTCCCAGTGTTAGGATTGTAGGCTTTCAATAACTACACCAGCAATTTTTGACCTGATTTGTTTTTAAAGACCTAAGGCCAGGTTTCCTGAAGGCAGAAGACTCGCCTAAGATGAAGGTGCAACTATTCCATATAACAAGGCTATAGCATAATCTTTTAGTAGATGGGAAACCTCCAAGTGCACAATGTGTAGAAAGTGACAGACATTGGAGCATTGCGTCCTAAATGGGATGTTTTGATTGAACCCCTCCCCACAAGGCTCAGGGAGGTATGAGGAGAGGAGGCAGAAAACCTGTAAGAGCCCGAGGTGATGGATGAATACAAGGAAACAGTGACTTCCAGGCACAGAAGGACTGATGTACGTATGAACTCATGTAGACTGTAGCAGCAAACACAAGATTTGCACAGGTTCAATCCTGTAGTCTCAGCACTGAGAGGGGGTTACTGTGCATTTAATTCTTTGAAAATTTTGTATATTCATATAATATATTTTGGACATATTCACCCACGCCATCCTTCTTAAATTCTTCTCCTTCTTTTTAATATATATATATATATATATATAATACATATATATTTGTACACATACATACAAATAAATATGTACACACACATAAATATATATATAAATTGAACACGGTGTTCAATTTCTGCTGCCAGTATATGGACAGGAATTGGGGGGTTGGGCATCCACTGAGACCTGGTTGATCAAAGGGGTTCCTATTCTCAAACTGACTCTCTTTCCCCAGAAGAGATCAACTGTCAACAGCTCCTCAGAAGCCCCGCCCCCAGTAGGGGCGTTCACTGGAGGGCGTAGCTGTCTACTCGAGGTCCAAGGGCAGCGCATGCGTGGGTGGGCGGTGCTGTTGCAGGGGGAGTCAAGGAGGCCCCTGTTAAGCTTCTGGGCTCCTTCAACACCGCGGAGCCTGCACCTCTCCCCAGCCAAAGAGCTGCCGCCTATCGTCGGTCACCGCCTAGGCGCGGAGCTGCTCGGACTTGGCCGCGGGTGAGCCCGGGGAGCCGACCGGTGAGGGCTCAACTTAGTTGAGGGAAGTCTGGGCCTGACGAGCGGTCGCGGGCATCGGACTCTCGGCCTCGGTTGCCCGCAGCCACGCGCGAGATGCAGGACCCGGGTCAGGCGAGAGCAACCCGAGTGGTGGACCTTCTCCCTAACATCCACGGACCCGCCTTCTCCTGCTACCAGCTTCAGTGGCTCCTGCTTGGACTTTCCTCTGATGCACAGGTGCTCGGCGGGGACAGAGCTCCCTGGTACAGTGGATCAGTCAGGTAAGCACTGCGTGCCCTGGCAGTCTTAGGGCATTTTCCCACGCTTTCTCTGTGGGAGGGGGTGTGACCAGTGCTCAGAAAACTGCATTCAGATCCTCAGCTGGGGCCCTAGTGCATACCCAGCTAGTCGCTGCTTTTGGTAAATAGAACTCGCAGGATGCATGAAACGATGTAGAAAACCCTGTGTTCTTCTAGTTGAGAAAAGTCTACCCCATTCCCCCCACATCTTTCTAGACTCTACTGTGGATTCAGGAATTCACAATGAAAATTGGATTTTAGTATTCGGTCTTTGCTTTTCTACTCTATAATTAAGCTATTTTGAGAGTTCATTGTCAAAGTGATGTATCTTTTTATGCTTACTACCGTCACTCCCTTATCATCCCCATTTATTTCCAGAAGTTGCTCATTCATGTTTTTAAACCATTCCATTTTCTGGGTCTGGAGAGGTGCTCCAGATTTTGAAAGGTCATTGTCTGTAGAGGCATTCCCATGAGCAGAGATGACTCTGAGATAAATCGGTGTCATTTTGTACACCTTCATTTCTTGGGGATTTACAGATTGCATTAAGCACATGCCTTCTCCCTGCATTTGGTTGACTGGAGTTATGCTGTGATGATGATTCTGTTTTAATTCCCGAAGTAGAACTAGCTTAATTATCCTATCATTCATATTGAAACATAATGGTCTTGTCATTTCATGTTAATTTCAGTTGCATCTCTTTGGCATCTGTTAGTTAAAGTTTTCTTTGGAAAATACTGCAAATGATATTTTGATATTTTGATTTATTTTCTTTTTTTTATTTTTCCATTCAAAAATTTCCACTTCCTCCCCTCCTCCCATTCCACTCCCACTCCCCCACTCATCCTCCTCTTTCCCCCAGCAGTCCTAAGAAAGGGCAGGGTACCCTGCCCTGTGGGAAGTTCAAGGCCCTCCCCTCTCCATCCAGGCCTAGGAAGGTGAGCATCCAAATAGACTAGGGTCCTAAAAAGCCAGTACATACAGTAGAAACAAGTCCCAGTGTCATTATCAATGGCTTCTCAGTCCGCCCCCATTGTGAGCCAGATTCAGAGATTACATGCTCATTCAGTCCCAGTCCAGCTGGATTTGGTGAGCTCCCATTAGATCAGGACACTGTTTCAGTGGGTGGACCAACCCCTCACATTCTTGACTTTCTTGCTTATCTTTTCCCTCCTTCTGCTCTTCAACTGGACCTTTGGAGCTCAGTCCAGTGCTCTGATGTAGGTCTCTGTCTCTCTCTCCATCCATTGCCTGACAAAGGTTCTATGGTGATATTCGAGAAATTCATCAGTGTGACTATGGGACAAGGCCAGTTCAGGCACCATCTCCTCTACTGCCCAAGGACCTAGCTAGGGCCATCCCCGTGGACACCTGGGATCCCCTCTAGAGCCGAGTCTCTTGCCAACACTAAAATGGCTCCCTTCATGAAGATATCTTCTTCCCTGCTCCTATATCCGCCCTTCCTCCATCTCGACCCTCCCACTCCCCCAAGTTCTCCCCACTCCTTCCCTTCTCCCTTCTCTCTCCCCCTCTCTCCTTTCCCCCACCCAACCCCAATCCCACCCACATGCTCCCAACTTTTGCCTGGCAATCTTGTCTGCTTCCAATTTCCAGGAAGATCTATATATGTTTTTATTTGGGTTCACCTTATTATTTGGCTTCTCTAGGCTTGTGAACTATAGGCTAAATGTCCTTTGTTTATGGCCAGAGTCCACTAATGAGTGAGTACATACCATATTCATCTTTTTGGGTCTGGGTGATCTCACTCAGTAAAGTGTTTTCTATTTCCATCCATTTGCATGCAAAATTCAAGATGTCATTGTTTTTTTTTTTGTTTGTTTGTTTTTGTTGTTTTTTTTTTTACCACTTAGTAGTACTCTAATGCATATATATTCCATACTTTCTTTATCCATTCTTCCATTGAGGGGCATCTAGGTTCTTTCCAGGTTCTGGCTATTACAAATAAAGCTGCTATGAACATAGTTGAACAAATATTTTTGGAGCATGATTGGGCATCTCTTGGGTATATTCCCAAGAGTGGGATTGCTGGATGCTGAGGTAGGTTGATCAAAATTTCCTCAGAAACCGCCACACTGATTTCCAAAGTGGTTGCACAAGTTTGCATTCCCACCGGCAATGGATGAGTGTATCCCTGACTCCACATCCTCTCCAGCATAGGCTTTCATTGGTGTTTTTGATTTTAGCTATTCTGACAGATATAAGATGGTATCTCAAAGTTGTTTTGATTTGCATTTCCCTGATCACTAAGGAGGTTGAACTTGACCTTAAGTGTGTTTTGGCCATTTGAACTTTGTCTGCTGAGAATTCTCTGTTCAGTTCAGTACCCCATTTTTAAATTGGATTAATTAGAGTTTTGATGTCCAGTTTCTTGAGTCCTTCATATGTTTTGGACATCAGACCTTTGTCTGACATGGGGTTGATGAAGATCTTCAATGACAGTGTTCTTTGCATTAAAGAGGCCTCTCAGTTTCAGGAGGTCCCATTTGTTCAATGTTGCCCTTAATGTCTGTGCTGCTGGGGTTAAATGTAGGAAGTAGTCTCCTGTGCCCATGTGTTGCAGTCTACTTCCCAAATTCTCTTCTATCAGGTTCAGTGTGGTCAGATTCATATTAAGGTCTTTAATCCATTTGGACTTGAGTTTTGTGTATGATGATAGATATGGATCTATTTTCTTTCTCCTATGGGTTGACATCCAGTTATGCCAGCACCGTTTGTTGAAGATGCTTTCTTTCTTCCATTGTATACATTTTGCTCCTTTGTCGAAAATCAGGTGTTCATAGGTTTGTGGGTTAATATCTGGGTCTTCAATTTGATTCCATTGGTCAGTATCTCTGTTTTTATGCCAATACCAAGCGGTTTTCACTGCTTTAGCTCTGTAATAGAGTTTGAAGTCAAGGAGGGTAATGCCTCTAGAAATACCTTTATTGTATAGGATTGTTTTGGCTATCCTGGGTTTTTTTGTTTTTCCATATAAAGTTGATTATTGTTCTCTCAAGGTCTGTGAGGAATTTTGTTGGGATTTTGATAGGGATTGAGTTGAATTTATAGATTGCCTTTGGTAGAACTGCTGTTTTTACTATGTTGATCTTACCCATCCAAGAGCATGGGAGATCCTTCCATTTTCTGGTATCCTCTTAAATTTCTTTCTTCAAAGCCTTAAAGTTCTTGTCAAACAGATCTTACACTTTCTTGGTCAGTGTAACTCCAAGACACTCTATGCTGTTTATTTGTGGCTATCGTGAAAAGTGAAGTTTCTCTGATTTCCCTCTCTGCTTTTCTATCTTTTGTGTATAGAAAAGCTACTGATTTTTTTTTTGAATTGATTTTGTATCCTGCCACATCACTGAAGGTATTTATCAGCTGTAGGGGTTCTTCAGTAGAGTTTTTGGAGTCACTCATGTATACTATCATATCATCTTTAAATAACAAAAGTTTGACTTCTTCCTTTTCAATTCGAATCCCCTTAATCCCCTTATGTTGTCTTATTGCTTCTCCTAGAACTTCAAGAAGTATGTTGAAGATATGTAGAGAGTTGAGAGCCTTGTCTTGTTCCTGATTTTAGTGTAATGGCTTTGAGTTTCCATTTAATTTTATATTAGCTGTTGGCTTGCTGTATATTGCTTTTATTATATTTAGATGTGATCCTTGTATCCCTAACCTCTCCCCGACCTTTATTAAATGGGTGTTGAATTTTGTCAAATACTTTTTCAGCATCTAATGAAATGATCATATGGATTTTTCTTTCAGTTTATTTATATGATGGATTACATTGATAGATTTTTGTATGTTGAAACAGCCCTGCGTCTCTGGGATGAAGCCTACTTGATCATAATGGATAATTTTTTGATGCGTTCTTGTATTCAGTTTGCCAGTATTTTATTGAGAATTTTTGCAGTGATGTTCATGAGCGAGACTGGTCTGTGATTCTCTTTCTTGGTTGAGTCTTTGTGTGGTTTTGGTATCAGGGTAACTGTAGCTGCATAAAACATCTTCTGTTTCTATTATGTGAAACTCCGTAAGGAGCATAGGTATCAACTTTTCTTGGAAGTTCTGGTAAAATTTGGCATTACAACCATCTAGTCCTGGGCTTTTTTTGGTTGTGAGGTTTTTTTTTTTTTTAATGACAACTTCTATTTCCTCATGACTTATAGGTCTATTTAAATTGTTCACCTGGTCTTGATTTAAATTTTTTTATTATTGAAAAAATTTCTGCCTCCTCCCCACTCCTCTCCCCACCCTCCTTCCCATCTCCCCCTCCCCAACTCCTCCTCTCCCCATCTCCCTACTCCTTTCTCTCTCCCCCCACTCCTTTCCTCCTCCCTCTCCAGTCCAAAGAGCAGTCATTTTGGTATATAGTATTTATCTAAAAACAAGTCCATTTTTTTTATATTTTCCAACTTTGTAGCATATAATCCTTTGTAGTAAGACCTATTTATTCTCTAAATTTCCTCAGTGTCTGTTGTTATGTCCCCCTTTTCATTTCTGATCTTGTTAATTTACATGTTCTCTCTCTGCCTTTTGATTAATTTGGATAGGGACTTGTCAATCTTCTTGATTTTTTTCAAAGAACCAGCGCTTTGTTTCATTGATTCTTTGAACTGTTTTCTATGCTTCTATTTTGTTGATTTCAGCCCTCAGTTTGATTATTTCCAGTCTTCTACTCCTCCTGGGTGAGTCTGCTTCTTTTCTTTCTAGAGCTTTCAGCTGTGCTGTTAAGTCTCTAATGTGAGCTTTTTCTGTTTTCTTTATGTGGGCACTTAGTACTATATACTTTCCCCTTAGCACTGCTTTCATGGTGTCCCATAGGTTTGGGTATGTTGTGTCTTTTTTTGCTGTTGTTGAATTCAAGGAAGACTTTAATTTCTTTCTTTATTTCTTCCCTGACCTAGGGGTGGTTCAGTAGTTGTTGCCTGTTCAGTTTCCATGAGTTTGTAGGTTTTCTGGGGGTAGAATTGTTGTTGAATTCTAACTTTATTCCATGGTGATCTGATAAGACACAGGTGGTTACTAAAATTTTTTGTATCTGTGGATGTTTGCTTTGTTATTGAGTATGTGATCAATTTTCGATAAGGTTCCATGAGATGCTGAGTAGAAGGCATATTCTTTCCTATTTGGGTGGAATGTTCTATAGATGTCTGTTAAGTCCATTTGATTTATTACCTCTGTTAGTTTTCTTATTTCTCTGTTAGGTTTCTGTCTGGTTGACCTGTCCATTGGTGAAAGAGGAGTGTTGAAGTTTCCTACCATGAGTGTGTGAGATTTGATGTGTGCTTTGAGTTCTAGTAATGTTTCTTTTATATATGTGGGTGCTTTTATGTTAGGGGCATAGATATTCAGGCTTGAGACTTCATCCTGTTGAATTGTTCGTGTTATGAGTATAAAGTGTCCATCCCCATCTCTTCTTATTGAATTTAGTTTGAAGTAAATTTTGTTAGATAATAGTATAGCCACACCCACTTGTTTCTTTGGTCCGTTTGATTGAAAAAGCTTTTCCCAACCCTTTACTCTGAGTAAATGTCTGTCTTTGTGGTTGAGGTGTGTTTCTTGTGAGCAGCAGAATGTTGGATCCTTGTTTTCGCATCCATTCTCTTAACCTGTGCCTTTTGAGAGATGAATTGAGTCCATTGATATTAATATTAATGACCAGTGGTTGTTAACTCTGGTTGTTTTTTTTTCAGTGGTAGAGTTTGTGTGTTTCCCTTCTTTGAATTGTGTTTGTGGAGGGTTGTTAGATGTCTGAGTTATTGTGAGTGTTGTTGGGTTGCTTGGATTGTGATTTTCCTTCTATTACTTTCTGTAAGGCTGGGTTTGTGGCAATGTATTGTTTAAATTTGTTTTTATCCTGGAATATCTTGTTTTCTCTATTGATGGTGAAAGAAAGCTTGACTGGGTATAATATTCTGGGCTTGCATCCATGGTCTCTTAGTTTCTGCATCACATCTATCCAAGACCTTCTGGCTTTCATGGTTTCCATAGAGAAGTCAGGTGTAATTCTGATTGGTTTACCTTTATATGTTACTTGATATTTTTCCTTTGCAGCTCTTAATATTCTTTCTTTTTCTGTATGTTTTGTGTTTTGATTATTATATTTTTGAGGGGATGTTTTGTTTAGTTTTGTTTGATCTAGTCTATTCAGTGTTCTGTATGCTTCTTGGACCTTCATAGGTATATCTTTCTTTTTTAATTATTATTTTTATTCTTTTTTAATTAAAATTTCTACCTCTCCCCGTTTCCCATTTCCCTCACCCTAAATATTGCCCCTCCCCCACTCCCCTTTCCCTATCCCCACTCCTCTTCTCCTCCTCCCACTCCATTCCCCCTCCCTCTCGATACTGAAGAGCAGTACAAATTCCCTGCCCTACGGGAAGACCAAGGTCCTCACACTTCTATCTAGGTCCAGGAAGGTGATCATCCCAACAGGCTAAGCTCCCACAAAGCCAGTTCATGCATTAGGATCGAAAACTAGTGCTATTGTCCTTGGCTTCTCATCAGCCTTTATTGTCCGCCATGTTCAGAGAGTCCAGTTTCAACCCATGCTTTTTCAGTCCCAGTCCCGCTGGCCTTGGTGGGCTCCGGGTGCACCCACCCACTGTGTCATTGGTGTATCTTTCTTTAGGTTGGGAAGGTTTTCTTCTATAATTTTATTAAATATATTTTCTGGACCGTTGAGCTGTGCTTCTTCTCCTTCTTCTACTCCCATTTTTCTTAGGTTTGGTCTTTTTATTGTGTCCCATATTTCCTGAATGTTTTGTGATGAGAGTTTGTTGGCCTTGCTGTTTTCTTTGATCAGCATGTTTATTTTCTCTATGGTATCTTCAGAATCTAAGATTCTTTCTTCTATCTCTTCTATTCTGTTGGTTGTGCTTGTTTCTGTAGTCTCTATTCATTTACCTACATTTTCCATGTCCAGCCGGCCTTTTGTTTGTGTTTTCTTCTTTGCCTCCATTTCAGTTTTCAAGTCTTGAACTGTTTCCATTATCTGTTTGATTGTTTTTCCTTGGTTTCCTAGGGTATCATTCACTGATTTACTCAATTCTTCAAATTTTCTATTATACTTCTCATCCATTTCTATAAGGGCATTTTTTACATGCTGTTTAAGGGCATCAATCACTTTCATAAAGTCAATTTTTTCTACTTCTTCATGATTAAGGTGTTCATGTCCTCCTGTTGTGAGGTCGCTGTGTTCTGGTGGTTTCATATTGTTTTTCAGATTGTTGGGTGAATTCTTGCATTGGCGCCTGCCCATCTCTTCCTCCGAATGCTCTCCTATGGATCTTCTTTTACAGGATCAGGTCTCCTTGCCTACTGATGTACCTTCCCAGTGATTGCACTCCCCGGTGATGGCTCTCCTGGTACTCCAGTGATGACTCTCCTGGTGGCAATATCAGATCTCCATGCCCAATGATGGCTCTCCTGGTGCCGAGATCAGCTCTCCGTGCTGGTTGGGTAGTTCATAAACAAAGCGCCTTCCTTGCTTGGTGCAGGCAGGCCAGTGAAACAAAGGGACTCCTGCCCACCTGCTTGCCCTGAGGATTCGCCCCCAGCACCCAGACAGGATGAGCTGGGTGGTGTTATGTGCCCAAAGAGGGAAGGGAGCAAAAGGGAGGAGGGTTCTGGATGCAAGCTGGGTGGAATAGGAATAGAGAGGCAGTATTTGGGGAGTAGAGTCCCTGCAGGGAGCCCAGGACGGATAGTGGGGGATGAGGAACTTCTGAGTTCCCTGTCCTGGGCTGCTGCCGCGGGTCAGAAATTCACCCCAATGATGGTTCTTCTGGTGCCAAGATAAGATCTCCATGCTGGTTGGGTAGTTCGTAAACAAAGCGCCTACCTTGCTTGGTGCATGCAGGACAGTGAAACAAAGGAACTCCCGCCCGCCTGCTTGCCCTGAGGATTCTCCCCCAGCGCCCAGACAGGCTGAGCTGGGTGGTGTTATGTGCCCGAAAAGGGAAGGGGGCAGATGGGAGAAGGGTTCTGGATGCAAGCTGGGTGGCATAGGAAGAGAGAGGCGGTATGCAGGGAGTAGAGTCCCTGCAGGGAGCCCAGGAAGGATAGGGGGGATGAGGAACTTCTGAGTTCCCTGTCCCAGTCTGCTGCCATGGGTCAGAATCTCACCCCAATTCTTCTATAATTTTGTTGAATATATGTTCTAGGCCTTGAGCTGTAATTCTTCTCCTTCTTCTACCCCTTTTATTCTTAGGTTGGGTTATTTTCATGGTGTCCCAGATTTCCTGGATGTTTTGTGTTAAGAATTCGTTGGATTGGCTGTTTTCTTTGATCAATGAGTGTGTTTCTTCTATAGTATCTTCAGTGCCTGAGATTCTTTCTTCTTTCTCTTGTATTCTGTTGGTTGTACTTGTCTCTGTAGTCCCTGTTCACTTACCACGATTTTCCATATCCAGCAGTCCCTCAGTTTGTGTTTTCTTCTTTACCTTTATTTCATTTCTCAAGTCTTGAACTGTTTCCATTACCTGTTTGATTGCTTTTTCTTGGTTTCCTAGGGTATCTTTGAGGGATTTACTCATTTCTTAAAACTTTTTGTTATTCTTCTCATCCATTTTTTAAGGGAGTTTTTCACATCCTGTGTAAGGGACTCTATCACTTTCATTATATTATGTTTAAAGTCTATTTCTTCTACTTCTTCTGGATTAGGGTGTTCACGTCTTCCTGTTGTATGTTCGCTAGATTCTGGTGTTATCATGTTGTTTTTCAGATTGTTGGAGGAATTCTTGCATTGGCACCTTCCCATCTTTTCCTTCAAATGCTGTTTGGAGAGTCTGGTGGCTTGGTCCGATCTTTGCTGTGGATACCTGCATGTTTGGCGTTTTTTCTTGGTCTGCTCTCTCTTAGGTCCCTCTGCACTGGAGTGTCTCAGATCCTCTCTACCATGAAGTAGGCTGTGTTGGTAGATCTAAGGACCCCACAGATGGAAAGAAGTGCTTGGGGGGGGGTAAGCTGGGATGGGATAAGTAGAGAAAGGCAGTAGCCAGGGAGAAGCCCCTCTGAAATGTCAGAAAGTTTAGGGGATTAGGGGTACCTGTGCTCCATTCTCAGGGCGTCTGCTAGCTGGTCAGGCACTCACTTTTCCAGATGGATGGAAACTTCTGGTACAGAATCAGGGTCACCTGCTGGCCAGGAACCTTGTAGACAAAAGGGTGGGCTTGCTGCGTGCAGGCTCCGTGGAACAAAGAAACCCCTGCAGCAGTTGCACTCACCTCTCGTCCCCAGACTCTAAGCCCCGAAGCAGGCTGAGTTGGGAGATCCTATGACCCCACAGATGGAAAGGAGTGCTTGGGGAGCAAGCTGGGGTGGGATAAGAAGAGAAAGGCAGTAGCCGGGGAGAAGCCCCTGTCTATGGCCAGAAAGTTTAGGCAATAGAGGGTGCCTGTGCCTCGTTTCCGGGGCATCCGACCGGCTGCTGGTTGGGCACACACTCACCCCTCTGGATGGAAAAATCTTTTGAGTTTGTGTTTTTTTTTATCGCCTCTATTTCAGTCATCAAGTCTTGAACTCTTTGCTTCACCTGTTTGATTGATTTTTCTTGGTTTTCTTGGGCTTCTTTAAGAGATTTGTTGATTTCTTACAAGTTTTTGTTTGTCTTTTCCTCCATTTATTTAAGGGAATGTTTCATTTCCTCTTTAAATGTCTTCATTATCCACATAAAGTTATTTTTAAAATCATTATCTTCTGCTTCTTCTGGGTTAGAGTGATCAAGTATTCCTGTTGTATGACGACTGTGTTCTGGTGTTGCCATGTTGCATATTAGGTTGTTGAATGAATTCTTGCATTTGCACCTACCCTTGTCTTCCTCCAATTTGTGCTGGCAGTGTCCTTGCCTCATGGTCCAACATTCTAGTGGCTGTCTGTGTCTGCGGAAACTATTCTTTGTCTGCTCTGTACTGTCACTGTCTGTATCTCAGGGAGTCACTGAGGTCTCTCTTGGTCCACTTTCTTGTTCTTCTCTTTTGATTCACTGTCTGTATCTCAGGGAGTCGCTGAGGTCTCTCTTGGTCCACTTTCTTGTTCTTCTCTTTTGATTCACTGTCTTGGGCTACTCTGTGCAGTCACAGCCTGTGCTTCAGAGTTCCTCTCCTGGTCCTCTCTGTGAAGTCACCTACATTGCTGCAGAATTCCTCTGAGATTGTGGGGGATAGGAGGGTTTGGAGGCAGAGTAGGACTTGTAGCTTACAGGGTCCAATCAGTGGGGTAGGGGTGTTGAAATACCCTACCTCTTGAACCTCTCTATGTACTTTCAGCCTGTGTTTCAGAGTTGCTCTGAGGTCATGGGGGATAGGAAGGTTTGGGGGCAGAGTGAGACTTGTAACTTACACAGTCTGATTGATGGTATGGGGGTTAGGGGCAGCCTACCTGCAGGAAGCTTACCTACTGGCTGGCTAGAGAAGCTGAGACAAGTTGCGAGGGTCCTGGGAGTTTTCCCTGGTGTGGAGGACCTAGAGAGTGGGCTGCCCTGCCAAGTGGGTGGTCACTCACCTCTTGGTCTTCTCTGTGTATTTTCAGACTGTGTTTCAGAGGTCCTCTGAGGTCATGGGGGATACAAAGGGCTGGGGGCAGAGTGGGGCTTGTAGCTTACAGAGTCCAATCAATGGGTTGGAGTTTTTGGAGCAGGCTACTTGTAGTTCTTTGGCATCTTTTATTTTAACTTCTTTATTTTATGCATATGGGTACTTTTTCTTCAGGTATTTTTGGATACCACATGTGTTTTTGGTGTGTTAAGTGGCTGGAAAAGTATGTGTAAACCTCCATATAGTTGTTGAAAACCAAACATTCTTCTCCACAATAGTAGCCAGTAATCTTAACTGCTGAGAAAAATCTCTCAAGCTCACTTTTATTTTTTTGGAGACAGTGTCTTTCCATGTAGCTCTAGCTGTCCTGGAACTCAGTCTGTAGTTCAAACTGGCCTCAAAATCACAGCTATCTACCTGCTTCTGCCTTCTGAGTACTGGGATTAATAGCATGGGCCATAGCATCCTCCTTGTGACTTGTATGATTAAAGTGCTTACTGTAAAGAAGGCCTTGCACTAGCACTGAAATTAAACCTCACATTGCTTGCATCTCCCTGGGGAAACAGACAGGTAGCAAGAGAAAGCATACCCAGCTTAGATGGAGGTTCCAGTGTCAGGACAACTAAGAATGGTCAGATAAGTGGCAGCTCACAATGGCACCAGTGCTGGGAGGCCTATGCATCGTTACAGCCATGATCATCATGCTCAGGATAAGTTCAGACAAAGAAGAGGTAGAGGGATGAGGTAGCAATTGACCAAGACTAAATACTGAGCAGTGATGAGCAGCATGTGCTTTGCTAAAGCATGCATAGAAACTTCCACCTCTGGATGGCTCCAGAGCATGCAGAGGAATACAACAACTTCAGACTCACATATTCTGAATTTCCTACAGCAGGCAGAACCTTCCCTTGCTACTCAGCACAATCAAGGCCATGAAGACAGTTGCTAGGCCTGGGGACATGGGGCCTTGGGTTTAATTCAGGGGGAAGCTCTAATAGCTTAAATACAAGCAGTGTCACAAACTATTTGAGTTGTCCTGGAAGGAACATCCTAGCATTCTGGATCACTAGAGTCTTACTGGTAAGATTGTTCAAGGTGCATATGCAGGCTTATTACACCAGAGGTCATGTCTGAGAGTCTGACAGCCCAGGAATCTGACTGTCAACAGGGTCCTCTGTTGCACTGTGAATAGTCTAGAGATACATTTGCTCGGTGCCGTACCAGAACCCTAGTCTGATCAGCATAGGGGGAAGTGGGACGCCATGTAGCTGCTCCCAAATACAGATGTGCTGGAACCTTGCCAGTAAACCATGAGCCTCATGGTAAAATAGAAAATAATGGAAATAGGTTAATTTAAGATGTAAGAGCTAGCCAATAAGAAACTAGAGCCAATAGGACATACAGTGATTCAATTAATACAGTTTGTATGTGGTTACTTCAAATCTATGTGGCCGAGAATGAATGAGCAGCCTCCACCAACAGCAGGCTATTTTCTTTAATTTTTTCTGGTGTCTTTTTTTCAAACAAGTTGTCTATTTGTGACCTTGGCTGTCCTGAACTAGTTCTTTAGATCAGACTCGCCTTCAACTCCTTGAGATCTTCCAGCTTCTTCTTCAGTAGTTCTGGGACTAACCTGGTCTATAAAGGGAGTTCCAGGATAGCCAGAGCTGTTAGAAAGAGAAACCCTGTCTCGAAAAACTAACACATATATGTATATATTTTTTTAATAATTTTTGGCCAGACCTGGTGGTGCATACTTTGAATCCAAACAGTCAGCAGGCAGATGCAGGTGTACCTCTATGAGTTCAGTCAACCAGATCTGTATAACAAGTAATAGTCCAGACGGAGATCCTGCACAAGTCTTCTGCATGTGCTCCAGCTTCCTCACTGTTATGCAGTCAACAGATCTATATAACAAGTAATAATGCAGACAGAGATCCTGCACAAGTCCTCTGCGTGTGCTCTAGCATTCTTCACTGTTATACAGGCAGCCAGATCTATATAACAAGTAATGGTCCAGACAGAGATCCTGCATAAGTCCTCTGCGTATGCTCTAGCTTTCCTCACTGTTATACAGTTCAGGCCCAAGGCAATGAAGTGATTCTGCCCATTTTAGGATGAGTCGTCTTATCTCAATTAACAATCTATAAAATCTCCCCCAGTCATGACAAAGTCAACCTGATCTCAGTAATTCCTCATTGAGAGTCCATTTTTCCAAATGACTTTCTTTTGGGTCAGGGTGATAATGAAAGCTAACAAACACACTGTCCCAACATCACTGCTAACATCAGGCAGAATTTGTGCCTCACATCTGTGGTCTTCAGTGGGACCAATGCCTGTAAGCTTCTTAACATGAAAAGATACTTCCTGAACATCTTTTGCCCATAAGGAATCTCAGGTTCTATGTGTCAGATTCTAGTACTTTGACTACCTTAATGCCCAGTAAGAGCAGACCACTTCAAACTACATCACACAGTGGAGTTATTCCTGTATCAGTCACATGCTCACCACACAGAATTCAGTCATATTGTCTGCCCCACTGACTGTCTTGCTTGCCTCATGGCACTTGTTCCTAGTCTATGCAAACTTGTTCCTCTGGCAGAAACATTGCCTGACTGACTGCAGTTTCCATCCTAAGACCAACAGAATCTGTAATTTTCTTTGAGAGGCATTAACCACTGAGAACCTAGACAGCAAAGAGGACCCTAAGAGAGATATAGATGGATTTACATATGAAGGAGAAAAAGACAAGATCTGAGTAAATTGGGAGCATGGTGGTCACAGGAAAGGGTAAAAAGAGAGAGTGGAGGAAGCGAGGGGAGCATAGAACAATGTACAAATCAATAAAAACAATAAAAGAGGCATTACCCAAAAACCTGTACCCAACAATTTTTCTGTCCTTTTCACTGTTGCATTCTATCCTCTTCTATGTCCTTTTCTTCTAGAGCAGAGATGCAGCCTGGCTGTGCATTGGGTACACTCTGTGTACAGAGCATTGATGAACCAGGCACCCAGGTGACCTTGAAGGTGTTCTGCTTTGCAGGGGTAGCCTCCATGAACATCACCGTGGTGTGTCATGGATCAAAGAGATTATCAAGCTTCGAAGTCCATCAGGTAGCTGCTCCCTGGCTTGTTCCTTTAGGACCAGTCATCTCTTTGCTCATGAATGCCTGTTGTTTGTTAGTAGGGCAGTGTCTAATGTCCAGAGGGCAGGTTTGCTATTCTGATCAGTGATTGGCTTTTAGAAAGTCATACAAGTCAAAAATGGATATGGTCAAAATGGAAACTATGGTCTTATTTGCTTTATTTATTCAATATTTTTTATTTTCTGTAAATGAGTAATTTATCTACACATAGCTTTACAAGAGAAGATGGCATCAGAACCCACTGGAGATGGTTGCAAGCCAGCCTGTGGTTGCTGGGAATTGAACTCAGAGCATCTGGAAGAGCAGCCTGTGTTCTCAATTGATGAGTCATCTCTCAGCCACTTGTTTTGATTTTTTATAGCCAATAGTTACATGAGTTTGTCATAGGCATTGTACTATGCTAGCAGAAGTGGGTATTACTCAGTAGATAAGATGGCCAAACCCACTTTCATTTGACCTCTATGTGGATCTAAGGAAAGGCAAGAGCAATGTCCTTAAATTACAAAGATGATTCTACCTACCAGTACATCTCCATAAGATGAAAGACTGTTAGGGAGAATGGTAAGTTCTTTTTATTAGAAAGGATTGGGAATTGAGGCCTTAAAGGTTGGGTTTGTTTCTGGTTTATTTTTTGAGGAAGGGTCTAATGTCTCCCAAGGTGTCCTCAAGCTGGCTTTGCAGGTTCCCCTTGAGCTTAGTTCATCCTGCTTACACTTCACAAGTGCTGAGATTTTAAGTGGAGCCACCAAGACCAGTGAGGACAGCACTAGTCATTGACCACAGTACTTGCTGCATGCTAGGCAGGCACTCTGCCAGCTGAGATATGTCTACAGTTGTCTTTATTTTCCCACTATCCTTCCTTTTCCTCCATTAGTCAGACCCTCGCTGTAACTTACAGAGCCCTGTAACTAATCCTGCCTTGGTGTCTTTCGTGCAGTGTGGAGAGCATCACACTCAGCCTGAGGCCTTTCATCATGCTGGATCCACTATTTCAGCTTTCCTCTGCCAATGGATCATCACACTTTTGCCATAGCCTGATGAGTGCATTCTCTAAGTGCACCTGGGACAGTTTTCTAAATCTAAGCCTATGGCTTCTATGACTGTACTCTTATACCAAATCCTACACTGTAACCAGCCCTGCAGGTTCTTCTGTATGTATTTTCAAACACTTGTACTTCAGGAATGTGATGTTTTCTCATCTACATTTATCCTAACATGGCTTCTCGGGAATATTTAATTGTTTATATTGATGAATAGAGTGATTTTAAGGAAGGAACAAGAAGTTTCTGGGCACTATTTGAAAAGCATAGCTTATTTCTCAAAATGGAAAATACTATGGGCCTTCCAATCAAGCTAAGGGAACTCTAGCTTTAGAATGAAGAGGTGCTGAAGATCTTCTCCTGTGTTCCAAGAGAGGCTCCTGGAAAGGGAACGTGGGCTTCTGGTCATTTCAGGAAAGGCATGGAGGCAAAGGCTGTTCCCCATGACATCAGCAGTCTCTTCTCTGCACAATCTGTTGTATCCTGGAAAGCTCCTGGAATCCCGTGATGCCACCAGTGATGTTGCAATACCAGCTGCCTTTAGGCCATTCCTTCAGTGCCTGTAGGGTACACCATTAGAGATGTTGTCAAGACTGAGGAGTCTACATGGGAGAGAGAATGGTGATCGTCCAGAGAGCAGAGAGATGTAGAAGAGTATACAAGATCAAATGAATGGCTCTGGATAGAAACAGTGAGTCCTGGGCAGGAGATGTTGAGCTTCCTGGAGGAGGTGGACTTGTGGTAATGGGACAGAGGAGCTAGAGACTCTGAGATGCAAATGGGATCTCTTGTTTATCATAAGTCCTAAAATTCAAAGATTCCAGAACATTAGTTTATCAGTTCCCTAATCTAGGAGCTGGCCATGCCCAAACTGTTATGTGGGAGTATCTAGCTTTTACATTTATTGGGATTTGGAGATATAATTTGGGGACAGAAGGAGAACAAACAGCAGAAGGCAGGGAGGCACTAATGTGTCCCCACCTTAGGACACGCCTTACTGCACCTCACACTCAGTAACTTCCTTTAGGTTCAGTGGCTCTCTGACACTAGTCACATGGAGCGAAAGGTGTTTCTGGCTAAGACATTGTGTCCTCAGACTGTACAGCAGAATTCCTCTGACCACCTCTCCCTGACAGTGGCCCACTTGGGGTACTGATCAGCATTTGAGGGGGGCAGCCAGTTCTCTAGGGTAGCCAAAGAACTCTCAGAGGCATGGTACTAGGACAGAGATCGACTCTTTGATGCCAGCTTCCATGTTCTGGATTGTCAGTGGGGTGACTTAGTGAGTCTGCTGATCATGTTCTGCCCATGCGTGACTTTTCAATTTACAACTCTTCCAGGCAGGAGATCTGGGCTCCTCACAGCACCTGAGTGCTTGTGCACTCTGTCATTTTTCTCCTGGTTTCTGAAACCACAGGAAGGATTCAGGGTCCTGGGCCATGTTGCATCCTGTGCTGCTGTGAATAAGCCTGAAGAGTTGCCCTCTGTTTTCACCTGAAACATGTGTAGGAAGGCAGAGAAAACCCCTGGCTTCTTATGTAGCCACATCTCTACATAGTGATGGGAAAGATTACATTCACAGAGGGTGCAACTCAACCAGGCTGAAAAATTTGGTTTGTCACTTGGTTCCAAACTTGATCTTTCTGTTTGGGCCTCAGGGTGGTCTGTCTGTCCTCTGTGCCTTGTCCTGTGCAGTTTCACTTGTGTTCTGTCTACCCACAGATGCTGCTATGGAGCCAAAATCCCACCCAATGCTCCTCACCAAGAAACAAATGAAGCAGGGAGTAGATAGGCTGACCATGGAGCTGCAGCTGATCACCAGCCAAAGAAATGAGCTGCAAGATCACCTGACCTCCATCAGTGAAGATACCATGGAGAACAGGTATTCATTGTTTCCGTCTTCATGGGACTTTCAGCAATGTCACCCTCACCTTTTTCCTTTAAGGTTTTGGGTTCTCAGGTACCGGACCTTCAGTCCTGAATGCATTTGGGAAGGACCTGACAGGTGGTGGCTTGGGTGAGATACTAGCTGCTGTGAGTTTGTGTGAGTCTTTGAACTTGCCTGAAAGCTGATTGTGTACTGGAAGCTCCTGGTAGCAGCTGGAGAGACTTGTTCCTACTTTGTCCATCTGTGTGCATGACTTTGTTTATCTGTGTGCATGACTAGAAGTCCTGGGACTCATCACAGTTTCTCTCTAGCTTTGTGCCTCATACTCTTAGACAATAATGCTCTGCGAATTTCTTTGGCATGCAAACATGGTTCTCTCTCTCTCTCTCTCTCTCTCTCTCTCTCTCTCTTCCTCTCTCCCCCTCTCTGCTTCCTCTCCCTAATGTGTTTGTGGTTGTTTTTGATTGTGTGTGTGTGCACGCACATGCATTTTCAGGTTTGTGTGTCCATAAAGACTCTGGGATCCAGGGGTCTGTAAAGGACATGATGATTTGCCTGCACCAATTTCCGGGTGGTGCTAGTGCTGAGATCAGAAAACCTTACTTTAAGCAGCATAGCTCTTGTCCTACATACTCACCTTCATGACCCCTAGGCATCCCTTGTGGGACTTTATATCACTATCCTGTGTAATAGTCACAGGGGACCTAGAATCGCTGTTCTGAAGTGGGAGAAATGTCATTGTAATATTTGGTGTGGCAAGACGTGTAGCATAAACCCTGGTAACATGGAGAGCTACACTGAATCTCTAAGCATACTCAGTGAACACATGTGACCATGGCATCCTCCATCTGTGAAGCCAGCTGGTCTAGTGCCTAGATAACAAGTTTAAAAGCACCAGGAGGTCTCTGTACATAGGATGCAGAATGTGGCATTCAGTGGACTGTGGTAGACCAGGATACAACGTGAGTTCTCATGATCCTTGAGGCCTCTGTTCACAAGGTTTTTTCCTCCTGTTTCTAGGCCCTACCACAAGCCAAATCCTTTCAATGAAAAGCTGATTTGGAGCATGCACAGGTCGTGTTAGAACTAAGGACCCTGGAAGCTGATTACACTGAGACCTCAGAGAAGTTCAGTGAGCTGACCAAGGAGACAGTTTTCTATCAGTAAGTGCCCATCTTGGCATGGACTCCAAAAGTTGTGAAATGGCCATCTTTGCCTTCATTTTTTCTTTTTCTTTTTTTTTTTGAATATATATATATATTTTTCTTTTTAATTTTTTTTATTAATTAATTTATTTAATTATTAAAGATTTCTGCCTCTTCCCCGCCACCACCTCCCATTGCCTCCCCCTCCCCCAATCAAGTCTTCCTCCCTCCTCAGCCCAAAGAACAAGCAGGTTTCTCTGCCCTGTGGGAGGTCCAAGGACCACCCACCTCCATCCAGGTCTATTAAGGTGAGCATCCAAACTACCTGGGCTCCCACAAAGCCATTACTTGCAATAGGATCAAGAACCCATTGCCATTGTTCTTTAGTTCTCAGTAGTCCTCATTGTCCGTTATGTTCAGCGAGACCGGTTTTGTCCCATGATTTTTCAGACCCCGGCCAGCTGGCCTTGGTGAGTTCCCGATAGAACATCCCTATTGCCTCAGTGTGTGGGTGCACCCCTCGCGGTCCTGAGTTCCTTGCTCGTGCTCACTCTCCTTCTGCTCCTCCTTTGGATCGTGAGACTTCAGTCCAGTGCTCCAATGTTGGTCTCTGTCTCTGTCTTCTTTCATCGCCTGATGAAGGTTAATATTCAGGAGGATGCTTATATGTTTTTCTTTGGGTTCACCTTCTTATTTAGCTTCTCTAGAATCACGAATTATAGTCTCAATGTCTTTTATTTATGGCTAGAAACCAAATATGAGTGAGTACATCCCATGTTCCTCTTTTTGGGTCTGGCTTACCTCACTCAGGATCGTGTTTTCTATTTCTGTCCATTTGTATGCAAAATTCAAGAAGTCATTGTTTTTTACTGCTGAGTAGTACTCTAATATGTATATATTCCATACTTTCTTCATCCATTCTTCCATTGAAGGACATCTAGGTTGTTTCCAGGTTCTGGCTATTACAAACAATGCTGCTATGAACATAGTTGAGCATATACTTTTGTTGTATGTTTGGGCATCTCTTGGGTATATTCGCAAGAGTGGTATTGCTGGGTCGAGAGGTAGGTTGAACCCGACCTTCCTGAGAAACCGCCACACTGCTTTCCAAAGTGGTTGCACAAGTTTGCATTCCCACCAGCAATGGATGAGAGTGCCCCTTTCTCCACAACCTCTCCAGCAGAAGCTATCATTGGTGTTTTTGATTTTAGCCATTCTGACAGGGGTAAGATGGTATTTTAATGTTGTCTTGATTTGCATTTCCCTGATTGCTAAGGAAGTTGAGCATGATCTTAAGTGTCTTTTGGCCATTTGAACTTCTTCTGTTGAAAAGTCTCTGTTCAGCTCAGTGCCCCATTTTATAATTGGATTGATTAACCTTTTACGGTCTAATTTCTTGAGTTCTTTATATATTTTGGATATCAGACCTTTGTCAGTTGCGGAGTTGGTGAAGATCTTCTCCCAGTCAGTGGGTTGCCTTTCTTTCTTAGTGACGGTGTCCTTTGCTTTACAGAAGCTTCTCAGTCTCAGGAGGTCCCATTTATTCAATGATGTCCTTAGTGTTTGTGCTGCTGGGGTTATACGTAGGAAGTGTTCTCCTGTGCCCATGTGTTGTAGAGTACTTCCCACTTTCTCTTCTATCAGGTTCAGTGTGTTTGGACTGATATTGAGGTCTTTAATCCATTTGGACTTGAGTTTTGTGCATGGTGATAGATATGGGTCTATTTTCATTCTTCTACAGATTGACATCCAGTTTGCCAGCACAATTTGTTGAAGATGCTCTCTTTTTTCCATTGTATACTTTTAGCTCCTTTATCGAAAATCAGGTGTTCATAGGTTTGTGGGCTAAAGTCAGGGTCTTCTATTCTATTCCATTGTTCGACTTCTCTGTTTTTATGCCAGTACCAAGCTGTTTTCAGTACTGTAGCTCTGTAATCGAGTTTGAAGTCAGGGATGGTAATGCCTCCAGACGATCCTTTATTGTATAAGATTGTTTTGGCTATCCTGGGTTTTTTGTTTTTCCATATAAAGTTGATTATTGTCTTCTCCAGATCTGTGAAGAATTTTGATGGGATTTTGATGGGGATTGCGTTGAATCTATAGATTGCTTTTGGTAGAATTGCCATTTTTACTATGTTGATCCTCCCAATCCAAGAGCAAGGGAGGTCCTTCCATTTTCTGGTGTCCTCTTCAATTTCTTTCTTCAAAGACTTAAAGTTCTTGCCAAATAGATCTTTCACTTCCTTGGTCAGAGTTACCCCAAGATATTTTATGCTATTTGTGGCTATCGTGAAAGGTGATGCTTCTCTGATTTCCCTCTCTGCTTCCTTATCCTTAGTGTATAGGAAGGCAACTGATTTTTTGGAGTTGATTTTGTAACCTGCCACATTACCAAAGGTGTTTATCAGCTGTAGGAGTTCTTTGGTAGAGTTTTTGGGGTCGCTTATGTATACTATCATATCATCTGCAAATAATGAAAGCTTAACTTCTTCCTTTCCAATATGGATCCCCTTGATCCCCTTATGTTGTCTTATTGCTATTGCTAGAACTTCAAGCACTATATTGAAGAGGTATGGAGAGAGTGGACATCCTTGTCGTGTTCCTGATTTTAGTGGGATGGCTTTGAGTTTTTCTCCATTTAATTTAATGTTAGCTGTCGGCTTGCTGTAAATAGCTTTTATTATATTTAGGTATGACCCTTGTATTCCTAATCTCTCCAAGACCTTTATCATAAAGGAGTGTTGAATTTTGTCGAATGCTTTTTCAGCATCTAATGAAATGATCATATGGTTTTTTTCTTTCAGTTTATTTATATGGTTGATTACATTGATAGATTTGCGTATGTTGAACCAGCCCTGCATCTCTGGAATGAAGCCTACTTGATCATAATGGATAACTTTTCTAATGTGTTCTTGGATTTTATAATAAAATAATTGTATTTTATAATAAAATACTTGGATTTTATAATAAAATACTTTATATTTTATTATAACTAAGGAACAGTATAATTGTAACTACCTATTCTTCAACTCCTTCAAAGACATCAAAGATTTCAGAAGGATATATTACGTAAGTAAACAGGAAGTGCATTGTAAGCAACTTCTGAAATTCCAGAATTGACAGAGACATCTCGCTGCCTGGAGAGTCACCCAAATTTCTTCTTTAACTTTGAGGCATCCCATTTTCAGCCCCCAGGCACATAGTATCCAGCAGACTTTTCCATGAATCAGGAAATTTCAAAGACAGTTCCATGTATATTGATAGTTTGTCAGTCACATTCTTCTGTATCCTACAGAATGTTTGGCAGACTTGTTCATGACACAGGAACCCTGAAAGACCATCTCACCTTCTTTTTTTTTTTTTTTTTTTTTTTTTTTTTTTTGGTTTTTCGATACAGGGTTTCTCTGTGGCTTTGGAGCCTGTCCTGGAAGTAGCTCTGTAGACCAGGCTAGTCTCGAACTCACAGAAATCCGCCTGCCTCTGCCTCCTGAGTGCTGGGATTAAAGGCGTGCGCCACCACCGCCTGGCTCCTTCTCACCTTCTTTAGACAACTTCAGTAGTCATTTTTCTATGAGTTCTGCAAGTCCAGTCAGGCAGTTCGGGCAAGAGCAGTTTCTTGCCCTCATGATTAACAAACTCCATGAGGAGACTCTTTAATGTCCATCATCCTCTTAAAGTAGATTGGTGCTGCCAAGAGCAGATGTGTCATGAGAAGTTATAAGTTTTTAAAACATTTTAAATGTCATATTCTGTTAGTCTTTGAAAGGTTTGAAGATTATTTATCTAACTGAAATATATCTCTATATATCTAGAAAAGCTAACTAACATGACGACAATCTTGATCATTGTAGATGACTATTATTAGCCTATATTTCTTAATTATATACTACATTTTTAAATGAGCTGCGCAAACACAACACTTTAATCAAGAGCATAAATTTACAAATAACAAAACTGACCTAAAATTTGTATCATTGAACAAAGATCTATACCAATGCAAAGTACCCATCTCTATAGCATATTCCCCTTTAAATGTAAACAATCATCTAGGGAATTTGGATGTAGTTATCTCCACTACTTCCTGCTTTTTGTTGGGCAAAGTAATTTTGAAGGGTGTTCACAGTAACTTTTGGGGGGATCTTGGTCCACCAAACCACATTAATCTGGAAGGAATCCACAAGTTCTCATCCGCTTTGGAAACAAAATCTCTTTTCCAAGACAACAAATCTTGAGACCCAAGTTTTGAAGTCAAGATACCTTTAAAATATATATATGTTGGTTTACCTTAGCAACAATGAAATATCTGTACAATGAAATATCTCTGTGTAGTTAGCTCATTCACACTCAAAAATTCAGAGAAAACACAATAATATACATAATCCAAAATCTCTGTGTATATTCTATCTATATGTGGCTTATTTTTATTACTCCTTTTATCTATGACTGTCTGTATTCTATCGCCTTAAAGACTTTTTATAACCACTTATTTCCTTTTGTAACTGAATATATTCTTTTTATTCCAAAACTGTGACCCATTTAGAGTTCATTTTCATCTTAATTTGTCTTTATTGTGTATCTGTAATCCTTTTCTGACCAGGACTGCTTCTTAAAATACAAAGTGGTGTGGCTAGGCCCAAGGCTGCTTTGCCTTTTGGCTCCACCTAATCCAAATGGCAAAGGTCTGTTCACTGCATCCGAGACTATCGGGTGGGAGTCATGCTCACTGCCTCAACTCTGGTAACCAGTTGGTCCATGTAGTGACCAAATAACTTGCAGCACACTGCTCACACACCCTATTGGAGTGCTTTGCCTCCTGAAAGGTCCAGTGTGCACACTGACAACACACACCAGGAAGCCTCCATTTGGAAACCACACTTTTTTTTTGCTACTGCCGAATAAAGAAGCTTCTTATACAGGAACCATGGTGCTCCCGCTCCCCTTCAACAAACACAGCCTATCCAAAAAAAAAAAAAATGCCAGCTACCAAGAAGCCATTCTTATCTCTTTCCCTTTGTGTCTAGAATTTATTTTCAAGCTTCTCAGGTTTTACAAGGATGTAATCAGCCCCACACTGGCACACTAGTCTGTTGTTGGAGGCTGCTTGTTCATTTTCAGACTGCCCAGACTTGAAATAATCACACAGAAACTATATTATTTGCAATACTGTTTGGCCAATAGCTTAAGTGTATTTTTGGTTAAGTCTTAAATTAACCCATTTCTATTACTCTCAGAATTGCCACAGTGATGTGGCTTTCTGGCAAGGTTCTGGTGTGTCTGTCTTCTGGGGACATCTAAATGTATTTTCCTTGACTCCAAGTACTCTCTGTATATAGCTTTTCAAGCCTGGCTTTCCACTGTTAAGCTATTGACAGAAAACATCTTTATTAACCAATGGCATAAAACATATTAACAGCATACAGAGGGGAATCCCACATTAGATGTCCTCTTCTGCCATGATATTTCTTTCTACTGGCTTCCTTCTTTCCTCCTTTCCTTTCTCCATCTCTCTCTCTCTCTCTCTCTCTCTCTCTCTCTCTCTCTCTCTCCTTCTCTCTCTCTCTTTGTATGTGTGTGTGTGTGTGCTAGTAGTAGTAGTAGTATAAGTATTTAGGTGATCTTGTGTGTTATGCATGTGTGCGATTGGCTAGTAGTCACTCTGTTTCTGATCAGTCTCTAAATTGAATCCAGGTTTCTAACTCTCCTGGGTGCTTTTACTGTTTTGTCTACCTAGCTGACCAGCAAGCTATTTGGATCCTTTGTATGTGCCTAGAGATGTATGATGGTCTGTGACTCTCCACTAACAACACAGTCTTCTAATGAACTGGAGCTCAAGAGATTGGAGGAAAGTCTTCAGTTCCTGTGGAAGCAAAGGGGAATGCCCATGCAGAAAAAGGACTTGTCAGAAAAGCTACAGCATCACTTTGAATTCTTCCAGCTGAGGTAGGAACCCAGGGTCGGAGAGGAAGTAGAGCCCAGTAGGTACCTTTTACCTGGAATCTCTGTCTTTTATTGTCTTCTGCTCACATGTATGGTTTCCAACTAGAACCAGGGAAAAATACCTAAGAGAATTGTCCTGGTCCAATCAACAAGAAATTCTGTTCAGAAAACAATATATTTGATACTCAGTGTATCTCCAGAATTGAGTCTTCCTTCCTCCCTTCTGAACTCTCCATGTTCTGAGCAAAAGTTTCTTGAACTGGCAGTGATCTGCCTGCTTCAGCTTCCAAGTAATGGGATTTAAATGTGTGTACCACCATACCTGGCTGAAATAACACTTTTGTTTAGGAACATCCCTTGTGGAGAAGAGAATTCCACCTTTGAACTTTGTTTTCTGCAATATTACCCATTTCTTGTGCAAAGTGTTCTCTGAATAGAATAGGTTAAGAACTTTCCAGGATGACACAGGCAGATGCCTCAGCTACAGGTGAGATCAGAACCTTCTCAGAGTATGCTGTTACCAATTCCCAAAGAGAGCCAGGATGCAGGTTCCCAGCTCTAGTCCCAAGGATACCACAAGTTTCTGCTTGGTCCCAGATCCCTGGCAGGGCCAGGGTACTCAGGCACACATCTCAGGAAATGCTGCTCTAGCATGAGAGGCTCTATCCTGCATGATGTTCATGTTCAATTGTTTCCTGGACATGAGAACTCAGCTAGCCTCATGACCTTGTTCAGCTTCCTAGATGGCAAGGCTTTATTATGATTATCAATAAAATGATATAGTTGATCAGTAACTCATCATCAATAACAATTGTATTGCTCATATACTCTTGGACATGGTATTAATATCCTGTTGTTATTTACAAAATGATTTTTTTCTGAACTTTAGGAGAATGTCCTATTCATTCAAGTAGAAAGACCATTTTACAGTGCTGTTTAAAATATGACGTGTTTAGGTCTGAAAAAATTCTAGGCCTAGCTACTATGTGATCCTTTTCTTTTGAGGATAAAAAGAATGGTATCAGTCCAAAGATCAATGTTGATTGTCCAGGCCACGTAAGGTGGTGGAAGATGGTAGCTAGACAGTTGAAATGCATGTCTCCTCACCTGTGTTCTAATTGCTTTCATCTCCTGTAGTAAGAGGAGCACAGGCTGCATCCCACCACCTGGCTAGCTTAACCCCAAAAATAACCACACAGAAATTGTATTAATTAAATTACTGCCTGACCCATTATGTCTAGCCTCTTATTGGCTAACTCTCACATCTTGATCTAACCATTTCTATTAATCTGTGCTCACCACGAGGTCGTGGCTTACCTAGAAAGATTCAGCATGTCTGACTTGGAGGCTCCATAGCAGCTCTCCCTCCATGCCTTCTTTCTCCCAGCACACAGTTCTCTTTTGCCTGCCTATCTAAGTGCTGCCCTATCAACAGGCCAATGCAGTTTCTTTATTCAACCAGTGAAAGCAACACATACACAGAGGAACTTCCTACACCATTTCCCCCTTCTCTGTTTAAACAAAAAAGAAAGGCTTTCTTTTTAACATAGTAAAATTACATATAACAGAGCAGCTATCAAGCAAGAATTACAATTACAGTATTTAGATCTATTTTATCTTTTATCATAACAAAGGAAAATGATAACTATAACTATCTATCTATTCTTCAACTCCATCAAAGACTCCAGAAGGATATAATATTACCTAAGTAAACAATAAGTAAGCAACTTCCCAAACTCTGGAAATGACAGAGACATCTCACTGCCTGGACTGTCACCCAAAGTTTTTCTGTATCATTGGAACATCCATCTTCAGCCTTCAGGCCCATAGTATCCAGCAGACTTTTCCATGAAGCAAAAAATTTCAAAGACAGTTCAGTCATTTTCTTTTGTATCCTGCAGAATGTCTTGCAGACTCTTTCATGAAGCAGGAACCCCAAAGGACCATCTCAACTTTAGTCAAGTTTAACAGTCCTCACTCTTTATCAGTTCTTCATGTCCAGTTTATGCAACGGTCCAGGCAAGAGCAGTTTCTTGCCCAAATCGCTAGCAAACTCCATAAGGAGCCTCTTGGATACCCATCTTCCTCAGGAAGTAGCTTGGTGCTGCCAAGAGCAGACGTGTCTTGTTGTCATGAAAAGCCCTAAGTTATTAAAACATTTTAAATGCCATATTCTGTAGTCTTTGAAAGATATGAAGAATACCTATCTAACTGAAATGTGTCTCTATATATCTAGAAAATCTAACTAACATGACTACAAACTTGACTATTATTGATGATTATCCATTGACAACCTATATTTCCTAATTATACATTACATTTTTAAATGAACTACACAATCACAATACCTTAATTAAGATCAGAAATACATATACATATAATTAAATTGACCTTAAATTTCTATCAATAAACCAAGATCTATACCAAAGCAAATTATTCATATCTATATCATATCTTCCTTGAAATGTAAACAAACAGTTCTAAATAATATTTGGGAATATGGGCACAGTTATTTCTCTCCAAACTTCTTCATGCTGTATGGGGGCACTGTTAATCAGGTCTTTTATGGTATATCCTGTGTGCTAGGTTTATCTTAGTCTGAAGTTGACTGAAGTAATTTTTTGAGGGTGTTCACAGCAACCTTTCAAGAAGGTGTGGTCTATCATACCATATTGGTCTAGAAGCAATCCACAGGGTCTTATCCTCTGTGAAAACAAAAGAAGAACCTCTTTTCCAAAGCATCATATCCTTAGACCCAAATTTGGAAGTCATGATACCTTTAAAACGTATATGCTGGTTTAGCTTAGGAGATTACACAATGAAGTGTCTCTCTGTATTTAGCTCCTTCACGGTCAAAAAATTTAAAGAACCCAATAATATAAATAATCCAGACTCTCTGTGAATTTTTCATTTTTACGTGGCTTATTTTTCTTTATGACTTTACTCTGTCTCTTCAAAGACTTTACCCTTTTTATAAAAGCATTATTTTATGACTATATACTCTTTATTTCTTTTCTCTTAAGACTAATATGTACCTTTATTAAGCAGTGTGACCCATTTAGAGGGCTTTTATATCTGAATCTGTCCCATTGTGAATCTGTAATTCTTAACTATCCAGGAGTACTTATTAAAATGCTAAGCACAACTTAAAAACTTCAGTTGCGCCATTTGGGGTAATAAGGTACCGCCTCTTTCCTGCCCAGTCTAAACCTTAACTGTGCTGTTATTATGATAATTATGATAGTTCCTGCCTGAGATCAGCACAGTTCAGCATAGTGGAGCCGCTCCTGCCTCAGAGCCATTTGGTGCCCCTGAGCCATACACAGTTCCAGGCACACAGCAGTTCACATTGCCATCAAGCAAGCCGTAGCACTTTACTCACAAAACCCCATCCAAATTCTCTGTGTCCCGCGAGAGACAGAGGTCACACTAGGAGCATAGCACAGAAAGCCGACTTTTTAAAACTGTGCAGCTTTTTTTCTACATCTGAATTAGGAAAATCTCTCTTCAGCATGTCACCAGCAAACAGCAAAAAGCTATGTTAAAGTCTGTTATTTTCTGTGTGTCTAGAATTTTTTTTAAAGACTTCTCAGGTTTTACGTGACATTGGTCGGCCACATTGGGCAGCCACTCTGTTGAAGGAGGAGCAGGTTGCATTCCGCTGCCCGGCTAGCTTAACCCCTGAAATAACCGTGCAGCACCTGTATTAATTAAATTATCTCCTGGCCAATTAATTCTAGCCTCTTATTGTCTACCTCTCACATCTTGATTCAACTCATTTCTAATAATCTGTGTTCACAACCAGGTTGTGGCTTACTGGGAAAGATTCAGTATGTCTGACCTGGAGGCTCCATGGCAGCTCTCCCTGCCTTCCTTCTTTCTCCCAGCATACAGTTCTCTTGTGCCTGCCTATCTAAGTGCTGCCCTATCAAAAGGCCAAGTTAGTTTCTTTATTCAACCAATGAAATCAACATATAGACAAAAGAACCTCCTACACCAATCTCCCAGGTCCAAGAATCTTCAGTTTGGGCTTGAACAGGCTACAGCCCAGACTGAGGGCCACTTTCAGAAGGAGCTGCTACTGTAAGAGCCACCAGTTTATCCCCATTGCCAGAAGCTACTCAATTTTGGGCATGCATTTTGTTCTTCAAATTTGGTTTCCTTTGTGTAATAGGTCTTGATGATGTCTACCCAGTAATCCAGCATGGCTGCTTCTGGGTCTTGACTCCTTTTCCCCCTTGACAACACTGTTGTAGGAACTGAGGAAGCCAAAGGAACCCATAGACATCTTGAAAACATCTCATTTTTACCCTAGGATCTAGGCCTCTTCATAAACAGACACCACTTCATGACTGGGAACTCACAAGAAGGAAAATGCCTTCTCACCCTTGGGGAGAACATGCATATAAAGCCCCAAAGATGAGTGGCTGTTTTCATTTTGAAAATTCTGTTACAGTTGGTGACTGTCTTCCTCTTATGTCTCCAAGGCAAAGCGTATGTTGTCTCTCTGTGCTATTCAATCTGCAGAGAGAGAATGCTACTTATCTTCATTTTCTTTGGGTTTTGGTTTAGGGTTTTGTTTTGGGTTGTTTAGGTTTTTGTTTTGTTGTTATATTGATGTTATTTGTTCTTTTTCTTGCCTTTTCCCAATTTGCTAAGGTTTTTCACTGTTTATATTGACTGCCCATTTAAAGCCCCCTTTGAGAAAAAAAATCTATGTTTCTGCATAAAAAAGCAATTACAACTTTTCACACTTAAGTCTAGCCTCTTTAGTCAGGTGTGGTGTCATACTCCTATAATCCCTGAACTCACAGGCACAGATGCATCTACACAAGGTCCAGCCAGTTCAGAGCTGAGGAGGTTACACTGGATACAAACATGCATGGCTATGTGCAGGATGCCCAAGGGAAATGAAAGAGCTGTGGGGTTCAGGACAAAGCACCAGGGAGAGTCAGACTGCTAGAATCTGTATGGTACAATGATATCAGTGCACATTAGGAAGATGAACTTTCAGAATGTTTATATCCTTAGGAATGGAATGATTGCAGATGAGGAAAAGCCTTGGACCAGGTATACTTAAGATATGTCTGCAAATGGAGGTGTTTGGGACTCCACTCTAGCTAAGGATGCACAGGGGAGGGCTTCAGAAAAGAACTTGCTACCCCTTGCTACCCCCTCTCGTGTGTGTGTGTGTGTGTGTGTGTGTGTGTGTGTGTGAAAGACAAGGTAGATATGTGGAGGTCAGAGGACACCATCTTGGAGTTGGTTTAATTCTCCTATCATGGATTCCAGGAATGGAATTCAGGTTATCAGGCTTGTATGGAATATGGTTTTAGGTGCTGAGCCATTTCAATGGCCCTTTTCCCATGTTTTCTTTCCATTAAAAAATAAAAACAGAAGTGTTTCTTATATTTCTCTCCTTCCCTAAATAAGCAAATGCTTGTAAAATGCTAGCTAGTAAGGAAAACATAGGGCTGTGCATGCAGCTTGGGGGTAGTGTGAGCTTGCCTCATACATGGGTCCAGAAGAAATCATTGTATATCCCCTGCTCTTTGAATTATTGTTATGTGTTGTATATAACCATATATAGGCCTATAGAGAATTTTCTTCAGAATTTAAGATTTCTTATAACTCAACACTAGAATGACAGCCCAGTGACACAGAGAGCAATAAATGGATCTGAAGAGAAATTTTGTTAGTATTCAGGCACATCCTCACACAACACCTCACACCATCTGCCTGGCTGTATAGCAAATGGTATCCTGTCCCTTTAAGTGACCCTCTGCTCACTCTCAGTCTCTCTAGTGCTCTCCCTCCCTTCCCCCTCTCTCTTTTTCTCTTTTTCCCTCACTGAGGCAAGGAGGTCTCAGCCTCTTTTCCTTCTCCCTCCTCCCTCTCTCTCTCTTTCTCTTTCTCTCTGTCCCTTCCTCCCATCCCTTCCTCCCCACTACACCTCCCCTTTTAATAAAACTTTGCACTCAATCTTCATCTACATGGCATATTTGTCTGTCCCTAACCAGCCGCGGGTTGAACCTCTCCCTCATACCATGGGACCTGGAAAGATTTCCAAATGTCCCACTGCCACACTGGAAGATGTTCAACATCATCAGCTGTCAAGTGTTACAAATCAAATTTCAATGAGATGATACTTGATACCATTAAGATGGTGAAAATATAAAAGATAAGTCAGTCCTGGTTTCACAGCTCTGCAATCCCAGCACTTGGTAGAGGAGTGTGTGTGTGTTTGTGTGTGTGTGTGTGTGTGTGTGTGTGTGTGTGTGGTGTCTATCACATATGAATTTGAAGCTGGACAGCAAAATATGGTCTAAATATTGAAAAGTACATGTTGCATGCTGAGGATATAAGTCTCAGGGAAAGCACTTGTCTAGCATGCACAGGTGCTGGGACACATGTGAGAGTGTGAACATACCAGAGAACAGGAACCTGCTGCTGCATTACTGCTGGAATGTAGATTAAAATGGTGCAGCCACCAGCACCTGAGCATTTATATAAGAAAAAAGGGAGAAACCCCAATTACCTACTGCTTGATGAGTAGGTAAACAAAGGGTGGTGTGTTAATAGAGTGGTCTAGTTTCTAGTCATGGAAAGGGGTAGAGAAAGGATACATCCCATAACATGAATAAATATCACAAACATTACTTTCATTTGAAAGTAGCCAAAGGACTGAAGAATGGGGCACTTCTTTATTAGATGATTTGATTTCTCTTTAATACCCAGAATGAGACACTTGAAACAGAAAGTTAGATTGATAACTAATAGGTGGTAGGGGTCTGGAGAAATGAAGAGTAACTACTAATGAATAAAGAGATTTTTTCTCGAATGAGAAAATTATTTTAAAAGTAAATAGAATGATGGTTGCATAATTTTAAGAACATAGTAAAAAAATACCTACTGGGTTATATACTTTAAAAGAGTGAACTTACTACATAAATGTATTACTTCTCAATATCTACAGATCACATTTCATGTCTATGTATGTTTTGTCTGCATATATGTATGTTCACTGTGTGCATGCCTGGTGCCTGCAAAGAGACAAGAGGGTGTTGGATCCCCTAGATATAAATATCTGTGAGCTTCCTTCCATTTGGGTGTGGTTGTAGGTTGAAGGGTTTGTGCTGAGAGGTATTGAGGACTACTTTTCTCCTCCAGGGGCATGTAGAGTACCTTCCAGGACAGTGATCTGTGGTTAGTAGGTGAATAATGTAGTTAGACACCAGCTCAACTTCTCCATATTCAGTGACAGAAGTGTTACCTCCAGAAACAAGTCCTTAACATCAGCTTGTGTGAGCAACCAAGAGACTTGGCAATAGCCTGTGCTATTTGATGGTTTCCATGGGTACCTTTGGTGAATGACTCAAAAGGCTGTAACCTGTTCTTGGCACTGGAGGTTTAATTTGGTGGCACAAGATATCTAGTTGAAGTCTTCTCTCCCTGTTGTTTTTTATCTCCCTGTGAGTTCCTTTCACATATGTATAGGAAGATTCTAGGATAATCAATGTCCATATAGTTTTTCAAAGGACCTTTAGTATTGATTGTCCCTCTCCATTTTCCTTCCTTTACCTTTCTGTCCCATCCCCTTTTCATTAAACCATCCAATTCTAGTTTTCCTTAATAGCTACATAACACTATAGACTTTTTCCTTTCCTTGAGAGATACTCTCCTCCCTCCTGGTCCCTTACTAGGTTCCATACCTCTGTGGGTATTCAGATTGAAGTTCCCATATCAGAACCATAACATCCTTAAAACAGAAAACATACAATATTTGTCTACATGTACTGAGCACTGTATGTTTTGTCGCTGGAGTCTGATATGGGCATGCACAGAACACACACTTGGTGCACAGCTGCTGAGTACCATTGTGAGGTCATAGCGTATCACTATGCCCCTAGAACTGTGTTGCTAAGAGTGAAGCAGAATTCAGCTCACACTGAACCAAGGATCTGTCCAAGCAGGACGCTTATTTGGTTCAGTGGGGAGTTTTAACCAGATTTTGAACGTTTGTTTACTGTTGGGTTTGGGAGGGTGCGGGTGGTTAAAGGGGAAGGCAGGGAGGGGCAGTAGGGCCAGTAGGGCCAGGAGGGCTGGGAGGGCCGGGAGGTCCCAGAGGGTGGAAGGGGGGCGGGGTTGTCGGGAGGGCCAGGAGGGCCAGGAGGGCCTGTGGAGCCTTGAGCCTCAAAATGCAGGAGGATATGGAATATGATGCCCTAACCATTCGGGCCCCTCAGCGGTCTCGCTGGTATACCCGCCTGTGGCCAGCATGCCTGGGTCATGGGTGCTTGGGTCCAAGACAGCAGCGATTTCCCTTGTACCTTATTGGGTACGATCCTGTGGGGCGGTTCCAAAGGGCGGCCAGTGTGGGTGATGTGGCTTTGGTAGAAAGATTGATCAATGCCAGTGAACACCATGTCAACGAATGCGACAGGAGGGGCAGGTAATGGGGCCTGAGGAGGGGCGAGGGGCAGGAGGGGCAGAAACTGTTGGGGACAGTCAGGGTCTACCAGGGAGAAACATACCTTCCAGATCTGCAGCCTGCGGGGGTGGGGGGGGGCAGATGTCATGCTTAAGGCTCTTCTTTCATGGAGACCTCTGGGTGTGTACCTGCTTTAGGCTCCTAGGCACCTGAAACCTGCACACCTTGGAAGGGCATCTCCGAGGCTTTCTTTAAGAGAAGCAAAACAAAGAACTTCAGTTAGTTTACAAATCCCTTTACATTGTCTCTTTTAGAGCACTTTATTGAGGGCTTTAAAGGAATTTCTCTAAGAAAACCACATACATCTTTTTATGTGTACACTTATAATTTTTTAGGTTTCAGTGTTTTGGCTGCATGTATTTTCAGTGTACCACACAAGCATAGGAAGAGGGTGTTGGATCTCCTGGAACTGGAGTCATGGACAGTTGTGATCTGCTGTGTGGGTGCTAGGAATCAAACCCAGGTCCTCTGCAGGAAAAACTAGAGCTTGTAAATGTCAAGCCATCTCTCCAGCCCTTTAATGTATATGTTTTTAGTGCTGTTATATGCAACACAGAAAATTGTATCATAAGATAAATTTTCACATAAAAAGCCAACTCAAAGCCAAAAAACCCCACAAAGAATTAACAAGAAATCTTATGTCTGTTTCATGCTTGCTGAGGTATTTCATAAGGAAATTTTCAACTTGAACTATAACTCTGTCCCCCGGCCCCTTATATACATGTTGTGTGTGTTTTGGTACATACATGAAGGCTAACGGTTGACATTCTCTTTGAAAATTTCTTTTCATGTCATTAAAAAAATCATATGTGTGTGTGCACCTGTGCCTCACACATGTCAAGTAAGTGTGTGAAGGTCAGAAGAGAACTATCGACAGCTGTGTTCTGCTGTGTTTTGGATTCTGGGGATTGAACATAGGCCATTGGCTCTGCCAGTAGGTGCCCTCACCTGATGAACCACCCTGTGGTTCCTCCACCTCAGCTTTTTAGACAGATTCTCTCACCCAAATCCCCGCTGTGTTTGACTGATTGTCTTGGAGTATACTGATTGACCTAGACTTGCTGGCAAGATAGATTTGGGGATCCTCCTGTATCCACATCTCCAGCACCAGTTTCTCAAGGTGCTGGGGGTTCTGAAGTTGGGGTCTCAGGCTTGCAGGGTGAGTGGTTTTCCAACTGAGTTGTAACAATCACTGCAGCCCTCTTTCCTAGTCCTTGTTTCCTGTTTCTTGCTAGATTATAGGCAGGAAACAATGACCCTCAACAGTAGATTCTCCATAGCTCACATGCTTCTTGATCATGTCTATGGTTGTGAGGTTATTTAGTCTATAGTTATTCAGTCTTCCAAATGACAGCTTCATACAAATATTAGAACAGTAAATTATTGTTTCAAAGTATTTTTGCTTAATAAGTGTATTCTTTTTTTTTATTGAAAAAAAAATTTTCCGCTTCCTCCCTGCCTCCCATTTCCCTCCCCCTCCTCCCGCCCCTCTCCCCCTCCCCCCACTTCTCTTCTCCTCCCTCTCTAGTCCCAGGAGCAGTCAGGGTTCCCTGCCCTGTGGAAAGTCCAAGGTCCTCCCCCCTCCATCCAGATCTAGGAAGGTGAACATCCAAACTGTCTAGGCTCCCACAAAGCCAGAACCTGAAGTAGTATCAAAACCCAGTGCCCTTGTCCTTGGCCTCTCGTCAGCTCTCATTGTCCGCCATGTTCAGAGAGTCCGGTTTTATCCCATGCTTTTTCAGTCACAGTCCAGCTGGCCTTGGTGAGCTCCCAATAGATCGGCCCCCACTGTCTCAGTGGGTGGGTGCACCCCTCGTGGTCCTGACTTCGTTGTACATGTTCTCCCTCCTTCTGCTCCTCATTAGGACCTTGGGAGCTCAGTCCGGTGCTCCAGTGTGGGTCTCTGTATCTATCTCCATCCATCGCTAGATGAAGGTTCTATGGTGATATGCAAGATATTCATCAGTATGGCTATAGGATAGGTTCATTTCAGGTTCCCTATCCTCAGGTTCCCAAGGAACTAACTGGGGACATTGCCCTGGGCATCTGGTAGCCACTCCAAGTTCAAGTCTCTTGCCAACCCTTAGGTGGCTCCCTTAACTAAGGTATGAGTTTCCCTGCTCCCCTATCCAACCTTCCTATATCCCCAATCATCCCGTTTCCCCAAGTTCCCCTCATCCTCTCCTTCACACTTTTCTCTCTCCATCTCCCCTTACCCACATCCCACCCCACCCCACCCCCAAGATTCCAATTTTTTGCCTGGCAATATTGTCTATTTCCCATAGCCAGGAGGATAACTATATGTTTTTCCTTGGGTTTGCCCTCTTGTTTAGCTTCTTTAGGACCACAAATTATAGACTCTGGCCCCCTATCCATGGCTAGAAACCAATTATGAGTGAGTACATCCCATGATCTTCTCTTTGGGTCTGGGTTACCTCACTCAGGATAGTATTTTCCATTTTCATCCATTTGCATGCAAAATTCGAGAAGTCATTGTTTTTTACCGCAGAGTAGTACTCTAATGTGTATATATTCCACACTTTCTTCATCCATTCAAGTGTATTCTTTTAAAACACTGAATTTTCCAGCTGTATTTATCCATTCTGCCAACCTACTTATTCCCTGCACGTAACTTAGATATCTACTGTACAGCATACAAATCTACTAGCTCTCAAGACCCTCTCATTCTTAAGATATTACATTTCTCTGTCCAGTCAGCTTTCCTGACGTTCTATAAATTTAAATATTGAAAACAATGAATGATGCTCAGTTGAATCCCTAGTAATTTTTGTCTTTAAACTTTTTGAAAATCAAAGCAAGGGATCTATGATACCCATGGGTTATCTCCTTCTGTATAGATTTACTAAGTTTTGGTGCTAATTCATGGAGGTATAAGGCAAAGAGCCATTTGCTACCACCCGGTGTCTATATTAACATGGACATTCTGTCTATTGACTGAGGACTATGTTGTTGGCAAATATAGAAACATTAATTCTGGGCATTGAGAAATGAAAAAAAATTAAAGTATTGATGACTGAAATTTTAGGTTTTTCTTTGTTGTTATTGCTATCCTAAATATGTTTACATTTCATAGTCTTAAGAGCTGAAATTTACATAGATACATGTGACCTTTAGAAGTGTCATGGGCCTGTGGATTGTGTCATATTTCATTGGATGTAAGGCACAATGGACTGCATGGTGACCTTTTATTTTGTATGGTAGCAAAGTAAAAAACATTGCCAATTATAGTCATAAAATATCATGAATTATAAGTGGCAGACATCAGCGATGCTAAAGTGTGAAATAAAGAGTAAGGTGGGTGCAGTGGAACTGCCTGCATTCTTACCTACTGGGAGGATTACCTAGTTCAAGGCCAGCTTAGGGAATATAGTTTTAAAATATTGTAAAGATACTTGAGTAAAAACTTTCACATCTGCAGTAGGTATAATTCTGCTATTTCTCTTCATTGAAATATTGTGTTTGTTACCATTAGGAACAAACTGTAATTGAATCCAGCAAACACTGAGCTGTCAGGTGCTGGGAGCATTTGTACGTGCTCTTGAAGATGTGAGTTGAAGCATCACAGCAGCACTGTGTAAGAGAGCTGCAGTGTTGAATCCCCATTCTACAGATGGAGAGATTGATTTGTGGAGCTCATAGGAAGTCTGTGTTGTAACTAGAAACACTCAGTGATTAGAGTAGGATTCAGATCCAATCTGAGTTCAATCTCCTGGGCATTCTCCTGTTATCCAGAGAGGCTGCTCTGAGGAAGGATGAAGCTTGTGATAGAGCACTCGCCTTGAATGGGACAGCCATGCACTATATGCCTAGCACAGAAAGTGAACACCTGAGTAGAGAAATAAGTAAATAAGAAAATTTCCCTTTCTTCTCTTACATCAGAAGGAAATGCACATTGGTGTCTACTTGAGTGTGCCTTTACATAATAATCTGTAATTTCCTAAAATGTCCTCTCAATTTGTAGGAGTGCACTGCACTACGCCTCTGCCCATAATCATCCTAATGTAGTGACATTGCTATCGTCCAACGACTGTACCGATATTAATATGAAGGATGATGAAGGCTGCACACCCTTAATTAAGGTAGCTATCGCAAAACACTTTTGGTATAAAGTGGATTAGAAATCATCCTTGTTTGGTTTTTGTTGCTGTGATGAAACACTGGCCAAAACCATCTCAGGAAAGGAAAGGTTTATTTGGCTTACAATTCCACATCACAGTCCGTCATGAAGGGAAACCAGGTCAGGAGTTCAATCAGGACCTGAGGGAGGAAATGAAACAGAGGTCATGGGGGAATGATGCTTTTCCGTGGCTTTTTCCAAGGCTTGCTCAGATATCTTATACTACACAGGACAACCTTCCCAGTCATGCCACCACCCCTAGGAAGCTGTGCCCTCCCATATCAACCTCAATTAAGAAAGTACTATACAGGCTTCCCAGAGTCCAGTCTGGTGGAGGCAATTCTTCAAGTGAGATTCTTTCTTTCCAGGTGTCTTCAACCTGTGTCAAGTTATCAAAACAAGCAAATGAACAAGCAACCTCCCCCACTACAAAAATGGCCAAACAGTGCTGGTGAAATGCTTTAATATCTAGGTGTGGTGGCACACCTCTGAAACTCTACCACTTGGAAAACTTTGGTGGAGAGGTTATGAATTTAGGAAAGTCTGGTTACTTGAGGAACTTGTCTCAAAAAGAGAGGGATAATAGGCATGACCTAAACAATTGGTCTGATCCAAGGGTAACTATTCAATGGAATTGTTGGAATGCTTATTCAAGTTCTTGATTTCAGTGTCTCTCTCTTTATCCAATACCCACAGGCCACCCAGCGGGACAACATAGAGTGCATCTCTATACTACTCATGCACGGTGCTGATCCCCACATTGTAGATGCCAATGGCGATGCTGCCCTCCACCACGCCATTTGCAGAGGGAACATAACAGTTGTCAGCAAACTGCTGGAGTATAATGTAGATATTGACGCCGAAACAGAGGTAAGAATCATTCAACTTCATTCACAATGTACTTCCAGCAATGACACTCAGATCACTTTCCACCTTCTGAAGCTCAAGCAGTCTCACTGAATCTGTTCAGAGTAAAGCATTTTTTCCAAATCTGTTTTTCATAGTTTGTAGGTAACTTAAAGGAACTCTGCACAGCACATTTTGTTTCAGACTTGGGCTTTACTTTAAAATTCAACAATTAAAGGACTTGGGCCCACACATACTTCACATACACACAAACAATAGAAAAATAATTTTAAGATAAATGTCTGTAGAAAAAACAGAAATCTGTTGCAATTAAGAAGTTACTGATGTGACTTGTCCCTCAGAGATGAGGCTAGAGTGGGAAGGTCACAGGCACACAGGTAAATGTGGAAAATTGATCATTGAAGAAAACGTGCTGAGAAGACATTTTTACTTAACTTTTTCAGATTTTATATGTACATAACAAAGGGGCCAAAATGTGACTCTATCTTAGACAAGGAGCAACTCCATTGTAATCAATGACCTAAGCCTGAATCTAGGACGTTCCCCAGTCAAGTTTAGCCAATTGGCTAAACAGTTCCAAACCTGGCCTCATAAGGCCAGGAGACCAGAGTTGCAGGATCTGGCCGCTAGTGACTATATGTGACAGAAAAATCCCACAATGGATGAAACTGTTACTTATTCTGTCCAATCAACATGCCCCTCGTGTAACTGCTCCCTGAATGCCCAATTATTGAAAAAATATTTAAAGGATTAAAAAGATAGAATTCCCCACATTCACTTTAAAAGGGCCTGTATGTCTTTGTCCGTGGTCCTCATTATCACTTTATATGGGTGATGGACTGTTGCATGCGGGCTGTTTCTGAAGAATAAGCACTCTTTGTTTTTACATACCATTTGAGTCTGAGGTCTTCCTCCAGCATCTTTTGGACCACTACAACAGGAAACGATGTTTGGTTTGGGAGAAAATTTTTAGGTTAGGGAAAATAGTTTTGAAAAACAGGTTGAGAAACTGCTCCAGAGATGCCACTTGAGTTCACTCATTCAACAGAGGCATACCAAATCTATCTCTACGTTTTAGGATTGGGGCAATGGAGGCACATCTCCATGGAGCTAAGAAACTTGGAACTAGCAAGCGTTTGTGGGAAGTTCTGGAAATAGTGGTGTTCACAGGCATTGTTGGACAGGGAAAGATGTTTCAAAGGAAAGGGAAGCCCTGTGTGTGTGAATCTGCAGCAAGGGCTGAAGGAAAATCTATCCTTTTGTGACTCATTTTGTTTTCAAAATCTGTGATACATTTTTCATTTGAGAAGCATGTCAATTTATAAAATGAAATTTTTCCTTTCCAGTATGGGTTGACACCCTATAAACTCGCTTTATTTGAAAATCAACTTAAAATGGCGGAGTTTTTAATTGAGAACGGTGCAGATGCACCTTCAGAGCTTACACCAAATAGGTACCGTTTCTTTTTTACAATCTTAGTGCTGTTCTTGAGGGTGTCATTGCTTAAGTAATGAACACTAAAATGCTAGAGGGAAAATGGCTTCAACTCATAAGCATATATTGAGTAAGACTAGCTCACAGCGAGTGTGAGCTGGAAAAGAGACTGTTCCAACGTAAACAAAGGAACAGTGTGTGCCAGGGCTCAGCTTCCCATTTAAAAACAAGTTATCATTTCTAATCTGATTTGATTGGCAATTTTCTACTTGTTCAGGCAACTTCACATTAATGTTGTTTACTTTGAAAAGTGTCAACTTTATTATCAACACTGAAATGTATAATTTTATCATTTTTAGCCTGTTCCTTATATATTGTCTTCTTATATATGTTCAACTTAAATATTTGTTTTCAAATCATGTTGTCTCTTTGATCACTCACTCTGCTTTAAGTGAATTTGAATAAGCAAATAGTTTAGGGTGTCCATTAATTAGATGATATTACCAGATGCTATTGTTTTTCCCCTGTCCTGTCTGAAATATCTTGACACTGTGTTAGTCAGATATGAATCTGTACACCCAAACTCCTGAAACAGTTAATCTGGATAGGGACACTTGTCCAAAATGAGTACAAAGAACTAAGACTCCATTGAGAAAATGCCTCCATGAGATCTGGTTGTAAGGCATTTTCTTAATTAGTGATTGATGGGTAAGGGCCCAACACATCATGGGAGGTGCTGTTCCAGGGCTCATGGCCCTGAGTTCTATAAGAAAGCAGAATGAGCAAGCCAGTAAGCAACTCCCATCCATGACCTCAGTAAGCTCCTGCCTCCAGCTTCCTTCCCTGTTTGAGTTCCTGACCTGTCTTCCTTTAATGATGGACTATGATGTAGACATATAAGCCAAATGAATCCTTTGGTCCCCAAGTTCATTTTGATCATGGTGTTCTATCACAGAAATAGCAGCTCTAAATAGGACACTTGATATTTAAGACGATTTCAGCATTAAAAATCAAATGATTACCATTTTTGTTCATACATGCAAGTTTAAAGTCAGATGAATTAAAAAGTAAAGCCTGTGTGTTGTGTATTTTTTATTGAAAATACACTTTGTACATACCATATATTCTAACATGGTTTAGCATCCCTCATCTTCATGTACTTGTTTTTGTGTCAGAGGACACGCATGCACTGATATTCCCAACCAAGACACAGTACAACACTGTGTGATGGCTTTGCCTTCCATCTTATTTGAGGCATTTTTTTCTATTTTTATTTGGCACTTATCCACTTACTCCAGGTAAGCAGGCTGGGAAGCCTCTTTGGAATCTTACTACCTCCACTTCCTTTGTACTATAAAAGTGTCAGACTTTTTGTTGACAGTGTCAGACTTTTTGTTAAATTCCAGGTATTCAAATTCTGGGCTACTATGACCATTATGTATACCCACTGAGCCATCTATCTGGGTCTGAAACCCTCAATTTTAAAAAGAAGACTTTGAGTCTAAATTAAAGAGGTGGCTATAAGTGTATTGCTATTAATTATGGAACTAAGGCTTCTGAGTACAGAGCACTTTCAATTAAACCTCTAATCCAGCTAGAGGGCCTGTGTTTCCCTCTAAGAAGAGACATTTGAGGTCATTTATTCTTCCTTTATACACAATAGACAGAAATTTGTAGCTGGTACCTTTGAAGCAAATAAAGTGTGCTTGTGACTTTGACATGGAATAGCACAGTTTTAGGAATTCATGACTAGGAACATGTCTCAGAAATAAAGTACTTATCACACAAACCCAAGATTTCAGAGTTCAACTCCTCAGCACATAGAAAGGGCCTCATGTGCTGTGTGCATCTTTATCTCAGGGAACCTTGAGGGACTTGGGAGATGGAGACAGGAGACTGTCTGGAAAGTTATACTTTAGATAGTCTTGCTTTTTACAGCTGTTAACAAGAAACTCTGCCTCAAAACTAAGTTAGGAGGCAAGGACTGACAGTCAAGGATGTCCTCTGACCTAAAAAACATGCACTAGGATCAACAGACACAAATGCATACACAGATGTGAACAGGAACACATATCAAATATGAAGATGAAAAAGTAAATTTAGATTGTTGATCTAATAAGATTGGGGATCATTATCTGCTCAAAAGACATTGGAAATAGTGGTCAATGTTGAAGGTTTTCTTAGTTTTCTGGAGATCACTTCAGTAGCAGTGCTATTTTGGACAAGGTTCACACCGCAGGTGAAAAGTCCCCATGACAAGTTCCAAGACCGTGATGACAGCCAAAGCAGAAACTAGGAAAATAAAGCTGCTGGTCCAGAGTATCCTGGCAATAGGCCCTGAAGTGCAGCATTCTTAGCTCCGACCTGGGAAGAATATAACTGACAAAGGAGTGTTGCTTTCCTTGAGTTTTGAAGCTGGTCGTGAGTTACAGAGACTCAGGATTACACAAAAAGGCTTATGAACAAAGAAACAGCCAGGCAGTGGTTTCAGCATTCACACATGAAAGAACTGTTAAAACAATTTGAAGGTACCACAACTGTCATGGTTTCTGAGAATGCAGGCAGAAGGATGCTTAGAAGCAAAAAAAAATAAATAACTTTTACATATACTGACCATTGAGAGCATAGTACTCAACAAAATACCTCCAAAGAGTTCTGACTTGTGGGACCATAGGGACATGCAGGCAGATGAGTGGAACAGGAGCACTGACACCATGAGCATATAAATACAAGGTTACCGGAGCATTCAAAGAAAATCATGGAAAAAGCACTGCTATCATTCGTGTGTGCGTGCGAGAGAGAGAGAGAGAGAGAGAGAGAGAGAGAGAGAGAGAGAGAGCGCTAATCAAGAGCTAAATTTTCTCTGTTTCTTCTTATGAGGGAAGGTGGGAAGGACAGCAGTCATTAATCATCACCAACTGTTGAAGAATTAGTTTAGAGTTCTTAGGCTGGGTCTTGATGCCCATGCCTTTAATCCCAGAACTTGGAAAACAGGAGGCACAGAGATCTCTTTCATTTCAAGACCAACATGATGCATATAGTGGGTTTAAGGTCAGCTGGACTGCATAATGAAATCCTGTTTCAAGAAATTATTTGTAAATATCTAATGTAAGATATATTAGGGACTCAAAAATAAAGAATTTAGAAAACATGCTAAGTGTTTTTCTATGAATAATTAAATGATGATCACTTTTAAACATATGTCACAGTGGAGGAGCAGCTGCAGTAGAATCAGAACAATCAATGAAAAAGTATGCCATCTTCAACCAAGGTAAGAACGACTCCAACTGCTCCTACCTTCCCTAAAGAAAATAAGGAAGAGCGAAGATTTTAGATCCCCAAAAAGGAGTTAAGGAAATCCAGTATAAATGCAGTTCTGTGGTTTTCAAATATTCTGAAAAGTCAGAATTAATTAAGAAATTATTTCAAAGAACTTTCAACTGTGAAGATTATTGTCAAAACATTGCTTATTTTATATTAATGCTGATATCTGTACTCCCTTTGAATAAAGGAGAAATCAACTTTACGCACACATATCCTCCATAGTCCCATTGCAGCAAATAGGATTATTAGAAATGCATATTCTCCTTGAGTTTTATGACAAGAGCCTTGTATTTTGTACTGCATAACAATACACAGGTAGGTATCACTAGAATGTAATTATGTCACAAACCAACCTCAGTAATCAATAACTTTCATTAAATAATTTCCTACCTTATGATATAATTAAAATCTTCTGACCTCTTTAATGTGTGTGCAATTTCTCAATTTGTACAGTTTTGTCCTACTGTATAATTGTTTTCTTTAGAAATCTCCCATTTTAGGATGAAAGCTTCGTTCTGTAATGAATTTATGAAGACTTATCAATCCTGACATGTTTTCTTTTTCCCTTCCTTCCTTCCTTCCTTCCTTCCTTCCTTCCTTCCTTCTTTCCTTCCTTCCTTCCTTCTCTTCATTCCTTCTTTTTTGTTTTGGTTTGATTTTCTCAAGTGCTAGACATTGAGCACAAGGCTTTGGGAGCATTCTAGGCAAGCACCCTACCCATTATCCCTAACTTCAGTACTTTTCTCTTTAGTTTTTCTTATAGAACATGGTAAGGGTGAATATCATTTCCATGCTGCAAAACATGATTCAGGAATAAATATTGGAACAAAAAGCAGAGTGTAGAAAATGACATCATTCTGTATTTCAAGGAATTGTCTGCTTCTCCACTGAGTCTGGAGAGACTTTGTGGCAGTGGCAGGAACACCACATAGTGTTTACTTTCAGCAACTGTCACCACAGTGTCTTTTATACCTAAGTTGCCAGTGGCAACCACTCTAGGTAGTGAATCCAAAACCCTCCTCCCTCAAGAGGTAAGATGAAGAGAGTCAATATTATTGTAATGGAGACAGCGTTGTGTCACTTTATTATGAAGTTTGCTGTTCATGGCATTTGTGGTGGTGAGAACTGACTGAGGCCTCCTGCATAATAAGCATAGGCTTTCCTACTGAGCCGCAATCCCAGTCCAGTAGTTGGTTTCTCAAATGAACTTCCTGAGTTGTGGGGAATGCTATGAAAGCACATTAAGTTTCTCTGACTTTAATCAAGACAAAAAATAAATGAAGGTTTTTTTTTTTTTTTCATTTTTGTTTTCCCATGTTTATTTTGGTTTTGTGAGACAGGGTTTTCCTGTGTGTTGACTTTGAGCCTAACCTGAAATTCATTCTGTAGACAAAGCTAGGCTTGAAATTACAGAGATCTGCATGTCTCTGGTATCAAGTGCTGGGATTAAAGGGGTGCACCATCACTGCCCAACTCAAATGTTTATTTCTAAAAGCAAGCTGCAAGTGTCTAGGGAAGTATTCAGTGAGTTTATTGTTTACGTATGTAGACACATACAATGATCCTATGTCAGAAGGAAGCCCATGGAATTTGCTGCTCCAGTCTCACAGCTGCTTCTCTGCTGATCTCTCACCTGAGGTGGAGCTCGGGGTTATTACTACCAAGGGAGGGATCTTTCCAATAATTCATTTCAGGGGAGATGATGCCTGCTTTCATGAGCATCCTTTAAGCTGCATATAAGGCTGGGAACCCAGATGGAACTAAGGATATTCTTCCCTCAACGGGGATGAGGAGAGGAAGCCTGTTGCACTCCCTTGAGCTGTTAGGTAAAATTCTTTGCCCTTCTTCTCTTTTTTTCTGTTAGGTTATACCCTGATACAAAAGACAGAAGCCATACATCTAGTCCCAGTGGTAGCAATTTGCACCATAAAATGAACAATTGTAACTAAAAAGCTGAACAAGATTCCTTGTTTCCCTGAAGAACAAAAATGTGTATAGGCTCATGGATTTGTTTTTCCATTTTGAAATTGTTTTGTGAGACGCAGTCTCATTGTTACGTAGTTCTGGCTGTCTTGGGAATCACAGGGATCCACCTGCCTTTACCCATGTGCTGGGATTAATGTTGTGTGCCACCATCCAGACTCTAGAATTTTTCTCAAGTGTCATTATCCCACAGTCAAAGAAGAACCACAGAAGCTATTTTGTGACACAGTTAATTGATGCTTATACTGGTAAGGATGCTGCTCTCCATCTGTCTGAGAGAGATCATTTAGGATCATTTCAATTGTTTATGGGTGGGTGTTTACCTTTAGGTATTATGCTTATTAAATTTAAGTCTTCTTTGATTTGAAATATAAAGAAAACGAATGAATTCCACATGAAGAAATGTCTTACAAAGGAGTATTTACTCTAGAATAATCAAGATTCATCTCAAAAATTATACTGTATGTCTAATAATTTTATACGTTATAGTTTTCTAGCATTGTAATGAATTAATTTTGATTTTTTCAGAAGAAAATTTCAGCACTGACATAAAGTCTTCTTGCAGGTAAGGTCTAACAATATATAAAGACTAAGGAAACTCAAAGATAACAAGCTAATTATTGGTTGTATTCTCAGATAGATACTGATTTATACACTCAATTTTTGCTTTGTCTTACAATCCCCATAGTATTATCAGTGTATTTTAGCCAGAAATATTGTTGTTTTTAGATCGTGGACATGAGGTGTATACTCAACCATCATTTCCCAAGTACCAATTCTGCGTTTTGGAAAATGAGCCTACTGATGATAACCATACTCACTATGTCCATCTGACATTCCTTGCCTTTCAAAACTTCCTGAAATCAGCTAGTGAACTAGATCTTCATCGCATTTGTCTTTCTGAGAGCTGGCAGGATTTGGGATCATTCTGCATTATCACAGAGTGTTACAAGAAATCAACAAATTGTTTACCTCCTTTGACACCATCTCCACATGCAGAGGCCCTTTTGTTCTGTGTAGGACCCTTTCACAGATGGTGGAAGATCCCATGCCTTCCTCCTACCACAGTGCTTCATCCATCACTTGTCCATTCCTGTGAGCTGTTTTCTACAGTAATGAAGTCTCTGGATCTCAGTACATTATCTGAATATAGAGAGCCAAACTGTGGCATGTTTACTCTTTATGTGTCTATAAAAGGGGCTTTGTCTTCCCCATCAGTAGGACATGAACATAGAGTAGAAGGCCCCTTCTGTCAGTGATCTGCTATCTCAGACAGTGATTTGGTAGAAAATTAAAGGTGGTATGTCAAGCTAGTTCTGTGCTCATCTTAATTGATTACTTCCACAATAGAGGACAATTGTGTTATCATTTGTGGGAACATGTATCATAAAGCATTCTATACACATTAGTAAATTGCTTATTACTAATTATTTATTAATAAATTACTCCAAGTTAAAAGGTTCAAATGCATCACAGTTAATGTCCAAAGTGCAGACTCATAAATTACCGTAGCTACAACTGTTCAAAGACACACCTTGTAAAAACCATGTTCCTTTCTACTAGGAATTCTAAACTGTCTCAAGCTAATAACCTGAAATTATCCACTGAGTTTTATTGCTGTTTGTTTATATTTTTATCTCGTTAATAGCAATGCTCATTTGGCATAGAAACAGGCCGATTATGGTTTCAAGATCCACTCATGAGTGGACTACTAAGGGACAGCTTGAGCATATCCTGGCCATGTATCTTGTCAGAGTGCTAGCAGAAGCAGGAATCTATTCTATGGTCCACAAACAAACCTTGTGAGAGATAACAACACATGCATTGAGAGCCCACAAAATAACCTGAGAGAGAGGGGTTCTGTGATGCTCTATGAGCAGACAATGACATGACAAGTGGAATCGGGGCACTAATTACATTGAGCACAAGAGTAACCATCAGCTACTGCAGGATTAAAAAATGTGTTCTGGAGAAACTAGTGACTTTCTTCGTGTGTGTGTGTGTGTGTGTGTGTGTGTGTGTGTGTGTCTTTCTATGCTTTTAGTGGACCAAATTCTTTTTTCACATGAGAAAAAGTGTTAAGGAAATTGTCACCAAACCTAATCAACTGATTGAAGGGCAATTTAATGGCTGATGGTAAATCTCTAATGTATTTTAGGAAAACATTTGGTAAATGTTTTTATATGAATATTAAAATATTACTTTTTAAAACATGCCACAGTGCAGTAAGACCAGCAAGACAGCTAAAATCCCTATTGAAGAAGTCTTTCCAGATTAAAAGAGGTAAGAGTGATGGTGAATACTTTACTACCACCTCCCTAATTTCAAAAACAGCTTGGTTTTTTCAAAATATGAACAGAGGAAATTATATAGAAATGTAATTCTATCTTCTTTAAATTTGCCTTCAAATGTCCTTTGGATTCAGAATTATTTAAGAAGTAATTTCTGAGAAATTGTCAGTCTCAAACTATATCATCTGAAACATGTTTGTTTATTTAATGTGAGTCTCTGATGTACACAGTATCTTTGTATAAATAAAAAGATCTCTAACTAGTCCCCAGTACGTGTCCTCTATGGTCATGTAACCGCAGGTTGATTTGTTATAAATGGATTTTTTATTAAAACCACATTGTGTTTATGCTACATATTATTATATACATCCATGTCAATGTCAATAAGATGATCATGTTAAAAAACCAAAAATACAGTATTCAATTACTTTAAGTTTTTTGAGGAGTAAATGTTAATAAGTTTTCTGGGTTTTGCTCCTTTCTATAATTTCTCAATTTAGACATATTAGATAATTCACATATGGTATTATGTTTGACTTTAATTATCTGTTATTTAATCTGAATATATTTTGACAAAAATCTTGACCTAAGAAATAATAGGCTTGCTCAACATTTTAAAGAAATAAATGGACTTTGAGTCCTGTAGGCAGTTCGGGGGATTGAACACTGTTGTTATAAACATTCTCCAGTTGCGCATGCCCTATTGACTATATTGCCAGTACCTTTTTCCTTTGGTTTTCTTAGTTAGTTTAAGATATGATGATACTTGGTTTGTATGATGATAGACATAATTTCCATAGCAATTGCCATAATAGGAGGAAGGCTGAGAAAGTGCATCATTCTACAGTCGACAGCACTGATTGGTCCATTGAGAATATGGTATCTATCTAACAAAATTGTTCATTTCTTTTACATTTTCCAATATTGTGTAGTACAGGTTTTGTAGTATGACCTAATGGTTCTCTGAATTTCCTCAATGTCTGTTGTTATGTCCTTCTTTTCATATCTGATTTTGTTAATTTGAATGATGTCTCTCCATCTTTTGATTAGTTTGGATAACGGTGTGTCAATCTTGTTGATTTTTTTTCAAAGAACTAGCTCTTTGTGCCATTGATTCTTTGTATTGTTTTCTGTGTTTCTATTGTGTTGATTTCAGCCCTCTGTTTGATTATTTCCTGTCTTCTACTCCTTCTGGGTGAGTTCTTTATTTGGGGGGGGGTCGGTGTGGAGTGTTCTATAGATGTCTGTTAAGGCCATGTGATTCTTTGAAACTGTTCTCTTGTTTCTCTCTTAAGTTTCTGTCTGGTTGATCTGTCCATTGGATAGAGGGAGTGTTGAAATCTCCTACTATTAGTGTGTGGTGTTTGATGTATGATTTCAGTTTTAGTAATGTTTCTTTTACATATGTGGGTGCTCTTGAATTTGGGGCATATATATTCAGGATAGAGACTTCATCCTGATGAATTGTTCCTGTCATGAGTATAAAGTGTCCTTCACCATGTCTTCTGATTGATTTTAGTTTGAAATAAAGTTTGTTTGATATTACACCCGCTTGTTTCTTAGGTCCATTTGATTGGAAGATCTTTTCCCAACCCTTTACTCTGAGATAGAGTCTGTCTTTGAGGTTGAAGTGTGTTTCTTGTAAATAGCAGAAGATTCTGTTTTCATATCCATTCGCTTAGCCTGTGCCTAAGAGTAGATTGATTTAAGCGATATTAATGACCAGTGGTTGTTAACTCTGGTTCTCTTTCAGTAGTGGTGTTTGTGTGTTTCCCTTCTTTGGGTTATGCTGGTGGGGGGCTACCAGATTTCCATGGTATTGTGGGTGTAGTTAGCTTCCTTGGGTTGAAGTTTTCCTACTAGTACTTTCTGTAAGGCTGAGTTTTTGGATATGTACTGTTTAAATCTGTTTTTGTCATGGAGTATCTTGCTTTATCCATAGATGGTGAGTGAAAGCTTTGCTGAGTATAGTAGCCTGGGCTTGCATCCATAGTTTCCTAGCGTCTACAAAACATCTATCCAGGACCTTCTGGCTTTCATGGTTTCCATTGAGAAGTCAGGTGTAATTCTGATAGGTTTACCTTATATGTTACTTGACCATTTTCCTTTGCACCTTTTAATATTCTTTCATTATTCTGTATGTTCTTTGTTTTGATTATTATATGGCTAGGGAATGCTATTCTTTTGATCCAGTCTATTTGGTCATCTGTAAGCTTCTTGTGTCTTCATAGGAATATCCTTCTTTAGGTTAGGAAAGTTTTCTTCTATAATTTTGTTGAATATGTTTTCTGTGCCTTTGAGCTGGAGTTCTTCTTATTCTTCTACTCCTATTATTCTTAGTGTTGGCCTTTTCATGGTAGCTCAGATTTCCTGAATGTTTTGTGTTAAGAATTTGTTGACCAATGAGTATTTTCTTTATGGTATGTTCAGCACCTGAGATTCTTTCTTTTATCTCTTATATTCCGTTGGTTATACTTGTCTCTGTAGTTCCTGTCATTTACCCAGATTTCCCATATCCACAATTCCCTTGGTGTGTGTTTTCTTTATTACATGTATTTCAGTCTTCAAGTCTTCAACTGTTTCTTTCACTTGTTTGATTGTTTTATCATGTGTATTTTTTGGGTTTCTTTGAGGAATTTATTAATTTCTTCAAATTTGTCTTCTCTTCAATTTCTTTAAGGGAGTTTTTCACTTCCTCTTTATAGATATTCATCATTTTCATAAAGTTACATTCAAACTCGTTTTCTTCTATTTTGCGGTTAGGATGGTCAAGTCTTCCTTTTGTGTGTCCACTGGATTCTCGTGTTACCATTTTGTGTTTTAGGATGTTGGAGGAATTCTTGCATAGGCACCTACCCATCTCTTCCTTCAAATGAGGCCAGCAGTGTCTTGGCATCTTGGTCCATTTTTGCTGTGGCTGTCTCTTAGGTCTCCTCAGTATTGAAGCAAGCTGTGTTTCAGAATTCCATGGAGCTCGCTGGCACTTGTGGCCCCTCAGTATTGGAACAAACTGTGTTTTAGGGTTCCACGGAGATTGCAGGTGAACAGGCACCACCTTGGATTTTCATTGTGGTAAAGAGGGTTGATGGAGGTCTCCCACATGCTAAGCCTCATTGGCAATCCATTTGTTGTTGGGACCAACACTCTGCTTCAGCCATAGGCAATGCCAAGGAAGTTATATTACAGTTTATATACTGTGAATAAAATAAACAAGAACTTGTTTTATTCCTTTTCAGAGGGCGGGCTTTTAGCATGCAGTGGGAGCTTGATACATTGTCTGTGGGAACTCTGATGTTTCCTGTAAGGTACTACTACCATGGAATTGCTGCTTGGTCCCCACGTTTCTTCCATACTTTTCGCCCTAGAGATACAGTTCAGGCTGAGTAACTACTGCAGGGGGCTTTGCAATAGCTCTGACCATGGGAGGTGACAGCTGCTAATGCTGAACTTCTTTGCACTGCCCATTAGCGAAGGAACAGAAGCTAGAACTGAGGGCCTTCTGCAGCTTCCTCAGAAGCACTTGAGGAGAGTACACACCTTGACCCCTCTCTGGAGCTTTGCCAACCTATCAGTTTGAAATTCTTTGCAGGAGCCATTGTCCTTGGTCTGCTTGTGGGTTTTTTTTTGTTTTTTGTTTGTTTTTTCATTTTGCTATGCTGCAAAGGGCAGTCACAATAGACTTAGCTTCCTTGTGTCTGGAATTTTCATCTTCAATGGAATAAGGTCAACTCAAACCTTAGATAAACTCTTTTCACTTCCATACAAGATGAGTATACTCACTTACAATTCTCCTGCCACCACTAGTCCAGAGACAAAAGCCACAGCAGCAACACTGTGCTACTACTTTAATACTTCAGCTTGTGATATTGATTCTGGTTAAGATGTCTTATAGTGCTCAAGATCATAGGTGTTTTGTACACCAATTTATTATAAGTAGTAACTTTTGATAAGTTTGTCTCTATTTGAAACATACAAAGAAGTCTCAATTAAGAGTTATCCATATATTTGTTGTCTATAAATCAATATTCACTTTAAATTTTATCCACATTTGGGGACAAAGTATATGTAGAAAAAAATATTGGCCTTGGCATTTAATGCTCTTATATTTTACAGTTGATTATAATATATTTTGTTTTTCGACTTTATAGGTAGTCGAAGACTAAAAGACCAGATCTCACTCAGGTAAGAATGTCTGGATTTTAAAATACATTGAGCATGTAGCGAATATAAAGTTTAGAAGCTGCCACCATGTTTTTCTCTGCGTAAGACAGTTTCAGCTTCTTGATTATTTGCTAATCAAAACTGAACATTTATCTATGGAGAAGCATATAGTTTTAAATAACTGATTATTTATCTGATACAGCATGAAATGCTATTAGGGCTCCCTATCTGTGGAGGTGATTCAGCGGGTAAAGTGCTGGCTGTGCATATGGGAGAATGGGAGATGGATTCCCAGGGTCTATATGAGGCCTGTTGGTCTTGTGCACTTCTAAAATTCTGGTGAGCTTATGGTGAGATTGCAGGTGGAGACAGAGCATCCCCTGACATTTCCTGGATTGCTTGCCTGAGGCTTGCATTCATGAGTGAGAGACCCAGCTGGTAAACTATGCTTAAGGTTAGGGTCAACTCCCAAGTCTATATTCCAATCACCACACCTACACACTGGCATGTATGTACCTTAAATCACACATACATAGAAATACACAGCATATAACATATTTTGCACATATATGTAAAAGGATCCATTTTCAAGTCATTAATCTTTTTCACTAATTTGTTTGGCTGAGTTGTCTGTGGGAAGAGTGTGAATAATATGGCAAGGTTCAAAACTCTCCAAGGCTTTGCTAAAGATCACCTCAGAATGGCCTTATAGACGTGCTTCTGTCCAGCAGGTTAATAGCTCCCTTAATGAGTTCCCCAACTGTGGTGAATCACCAGGTAGGTGAAGTTAGAAAAGCAAACTGGTTGGTCCAGAGCTTACCAACCAGAAGCCCTGAAATTTGGATCTCTTAGCTGTAGTTTGGATGGAGTAGAGCTGAGGGTACTGTATTGCTCTGCAGTGCCCTGTAAATACTCAAGACGTGTGCAGGAAGTAATGGCCGTTGAGTATAAAGAGGATCATCATAGATCCAGGTGGTTTTGGTGCATGCTTTTAATCCTAGCACTCAGGAAAGCAGAGGCAGGCGTATCTGTGAGTTCAATACAAGCCTGTTTTACAAGAACCAGTTCCAGGACAGGCTTCAAAACTACAGAGAAACTCTATCTCAAAAAACAAAAAAAAAAAAAAGGAAAAAAAAGAATTTCATCATGTGTTGTGCACAGACTACCAATAAAGCAGCTTCAAATCACCAAAATATGGTGAATTGTGATATTGTTGGCAGCTTGATGTTTAAATGTTTAGATTTTTAGATGTTTGATGTTTAGATCAAAATGTTGCTCCCAAAGCAATTTCTTGGGGAGAGTGAGTGACTAAATGTAATGCCTAAAAAGTTTCTTGACAGAAAAGAGGACAAGGTGCTTTAGGTTTAGGGGAAGAAATGAAATAGAAGCATTAAGTACTTAGAGCACAAAATGATCAGTTACTGCAACCATCAGAACAAAGTGTGTGGAAAAACCATCCCATTCCTCTGTCTTGTGTGCTTGGATGTGTGTGTTGTGTGTGTTATTTTAATCCAGAGCTAAATTTTGTATGTTCTTCTCCATGATGAAAGGTGGAAAGGAGAGCAGTCATTAATCATCACCAACTGTTGAAGAATGAATTCAGAATTATTTGGCTCGGCCTCTTTGCCCATGCCTTTAATCGCAGAATGTGGGAGGCAGGAGGCATAGATCTCTTTGATTTCAAGACAAACATGAAACACATAGTGTATAAAAAGTTATCTGGAATACATAATGAGATCCTGTTTCCAAAAATGTTTTTGTAAATATGTAATGTAAGATGTATTAGGGACTCAAAAATAAAGAATTTATAAACATGCTAAGTGTTTTTATATGGATAGTTAAATGATGATCACTTTCAACATATGTCACAGTGAAGGAACAATGACAAGAGAGCCAGAGAAGAGAAAGAAAAAGTGTGTCACCATCAACAAAGGTAAGAATTACTCCATCTGTCCTACCTTCCCTGAAGAAGAAGGAATAAGGAAGAGTAAAGATTTTAGATCCCAAAAAGGAGTTAAGGAAAACAAGTATAAATCAAGCACTTTCAAGTGTGAAGAATTTTTGTCAAAACATTGTTTATTTCATTTTCATGCTGATATCTGTACAGCCTTTGAATAAATGAGAAAACATCTTTACACAGCGCATGTCTTCCATAGTCACATTGCAGCAAATAGGATTGTCAGAAATGCAGATTTTCCCTGAGTTTTATGACAAATGCCTTGTATTTTGTACTGCATATCGCTACAAATCTCACTGCCACTAAAATGAAATTATGTCACAAAACCTTAATCTATTATTTTCATTAACTAATTTCCCTACCTTATGATGTTACTAAATCATCAGAGTTCTTAAATGTCTGTGAAAGTTCTCAGTTTGGAATGTGTTGGCATACTATATAATTGTTTTCTTTAGAAATCTCCTACTTTAGGGTGGAAGTGTTTCTTTTCCAGTGGATGCATTGATTTTAGGAAGACTTAACAATCCTTATATATTTTCCTTTTCTTTCTTTTCCTTCTTCCTTTTTCTTGGTCCCTGCCTCCCCTCCCTCCCTCCCTCCCTCCCTCCCTCCCTCCCTTCTTTCTTTCTTTCTTTCTTTCTTTCTTTCTTTCTTTCTTTCTTTCTTTCTTTCTTTCTTTCTTTCTTTCCTCTGAAGTGCTAGAGGTTGAACATAAGGCTTTGGGAGCATTTTAGGCAAGCACCTTACCCATTATATCTGCCTTCTGTTTTTGTTAAATAGAATATGGTAAGGGTGTATATCATTTCCATGCTGCAAAGCATGATTCAAGAATAAAAATTGAAACAAGGAGCTGGAGAGATGGCTCAGAAGTTAAGAGCACAGGCAGCACTTTCAGAGGTCCTGAGTTCAATTCCCAGCAACCACATGGTGGCTCACAACTATCTGTAATGAGATCTGGTGCCCTCTTCTGGCCTGCAGGAATATATGAGGACAAAACACTGTAGATATAAGAAATCTTTTTAAAAAATTGAAACAAAAAGCAAAGTGAAGAAAACGACATCATTCGGTATTTCATAGAATTATCTGCTTCTCCACTGAGTCTGGAGAGACTTTGTGGCAGTGGCAGGAACACCACGTAGTGTTTACTTTCAGCAACTGTCACCACAGTGTCTTTTATACCTAAGTTGCCAGTGGCAACCACTCTAGGTAGTGAATCCAAAACCCTCCTCCCTCAAGAGGTAAGATGAAGAGAGTCAATATTATTGTAATGGAGACAGCGTTGTGTCACTTTATTATGAAGTTTGCTGTTCATGGCATTTGTGGTGGTGAGAACTGACTGAGGCTTCCTGCATAACAAGCATAGGCTTTCCTACTGAGCCGCAATCCCAGTCCAGTAGTTGGTGGCTCAAATGAACTTCCTGAGACATGGGGGAATGCTAAAAAGGCACACTAAGTTTCCTTGACTTTCAACAAGACAAAAATAAATGATTTCATTTCTTTTTTGGTTTATGTTTATTTTAAGGTTATTGAGACAGGGTTTTTCTGTGTGTAGATTGGAGCCTGCCCTTTAATGTATTCTCTACAGAAGCTTGCCTTCTTGCCTCAAACTCCCATGGAGCCTCCTGCCTCTGTCTTCAAGCACTGGGATTAAAGGTGTGAGCAACTACTGCCTGCCTCCAATGTTTCATTTCTAAAAGCAAACTGCAAGTGTCCAGGGAACAATTCAGTGAGTTTATTGTTTATGTATGTAAACATGTACAATGATCCTATGTCAGAAGGTAGCCCATGGAATTTGCTGCTCCAGTCTCACAGCTGCTTCTCTGATGCTCTTGCACCTGAGGTAGAACTCGGGTTTATTACTACCAAGGGAGGGATCTTTTCAATAATTCATTTCAGGGGAGATGATGCCTGATATCATGAGCATTCTCTAAGCTGCATATAAGGCTGGGAACCCAGATGGAACTAAGGATATTCTTCCCTCAAAGGGGATGAGGAGAGGAAGCTTGATGCCTGCCCTATCTTGAGCTGTTATGTGAAGGTCTTTGTCCTTCTTCTCTTTCTTTCTGCCAAGTTTTATCCTGATACAAAAGACAGAAGCCATACATCTAGTCCCAGTGGTAGCAATTTGCACCATAAAATGAACAATTTTAACTAAAAGGCTCAACAAGGTTCTTTGTTTCCTTGAAGAACAAAAATGTGTATAGGCCCATGGATTTTTTTTTCCATTTTGAATCTGTTGTTTTGTTTGTGAGACACAGTTTTATTGTTATGTAGTTCTGGCTGTCTTGGGAATCACAGGGTGATTGTTTATTTTTAGGTATTGTGCTTGATAAGTTTAAGTCTTGTTTGATTTGAAATAAACAAAATGGATCAATTCTACATATACGAATTTCCTACAAAAAGAGTATTTACTCTATAATAGTCTATATTAGTCTCAAAAATGGATACTATGTATCTAATCATTTTATATGTTATCTTTCTCTAGCATTGTAATAAATTCATTTTGATTTTTTTAGAAGTACATTACAATACCAATAAGAAGCCTTTTTGCAGGTAAGGTCTAAGAATACAATAATACTAAGGAAATTCAGAGATAACAAGCCAATTATTGGTTGTATTCTCAGATAGATACTGATTTATACACTCAATTTTTGCTTTGTCTTACAATGCCCATCGTATTATCAATGTATTTTAGCCAGAAATATTGTTGATTTTAGATCGTGGACATGAGGTGTATACTCAACCATCATTTCCCAAGTACCAATTTTGCGTCTTGGAAAATGAGCCTACTGATGATAACGGCACTCACTATGTTCATCTGACATTCCTTGCCTTTTCAATTTTTTTCTGAAATCAGCTAGTGAACTAGATCTTCATCGCATTTGTCTTTCTGAGAGCTGACAGGATTTGGGACCATTCTGCGTTATCACAGAGTGTTCCAAGAAGCCAACAAATTACTTTCTTCATTTGACACCATCTCCACATGTAGAGGCCCTTTTATTCTGTGTAGGACCCTTTTATAGATGGTGGAAGATCCCATGCCTTCCTCCTACCACAGTGCTCCATCCATCACTTGTCCATTCCTGTGAGCTGTTTTCTACAGTAATGAAGTCTCTGGATCTCAGTACATTATCTGAATGTAGAGAGTCAAACTGTGGCATGTTTACTCTTTATGTGTCTATAAAAGGGGCTTTGTCTTCCCCATCAGTAGGACATGAACATAGAGTAGAAGGCCCCTTCTGTCAGTGATCTGCTATCTCAGACCCTGATTTGGCAGAAAATTAAAGGTGGTATGTCAAGCTAGTTCTGTGCTCATCTTAATTGATTACTTCCACAATAGAGGACAATTGTGTTATCATTTGTGGGAACATGTATCATAAAGCATTCGATACACATTAGTAAATTGTTTATTACTAATTATTTATTAATAAATTACTCCAAGTTAAAAGGTTCAAATGCATCACAGTTAATGTCCAAAGTGCAGACTCATAAATTACCGTAGCTACAACTGTTCAAAGACACACCTTGTAAAAACCATGTTCCTTTCTACTAGGAGTTCTAAATTGTCTCAAGCTGAAATTATCCACTGAGTTTTATTGCTGTTTGTTCATATTTTTATCTCGATAAGTTAATAGCAATGCTCATTTGGCATAGAAACAGACCGATTATGGTTTCAAGATCCACTCATGAATGGACTACTAAGGGACAGCCTGAGCATTTCCTAGGCCATGGTATCTTGTCAGAGTGCTAGCAGAAGCAGGAATCTATTTTATGGTCCACAAACAAACCTTGTGAGAGATAACAACACATGCATTGAGAGCCCACAAAGTAACCTGAGAGAGAGGGGGGTTCTGTGATGCTCTAGGAGCAGACGATGACATGACAAGTGGAATCAGGGTACTAATTACATTGAGCAGAAGAGTGACCATCAGTTACTACAATATTAAAATATGTGCTGGAGAGAAACTACTGTCTTTGGTGTTCTCTCTCTCTCTGTCTCTCTTATCTCTCTCTCCTCTCTCTCTCTCTCTCTCTCTCTCTCTCTCTCTCTCTCTCTCTCTCTCTCTCTCTCTCGTGTGTTTTATGCTTTCCGTGAACTAATTTCTGTGGACTAAATTCTTTCCTTTCTTTCACTTGGGAAAAGTTTAAAAGAAAGTGTCACCAAACCTAATCAACTGATTGAAGGACAAGTTAATGCTTGACTGTAAATCTCTAATGTATGTTAGGAAATCAAACAGCAAATAATCAAAGCATTCGGTCAATGTTCTTGTATGAATATTAAAATATTAATTTTTAAAATATGCCACAGGGGCATACGACCACCTGAAGAGCTGAAACCAATACTTAAGAAGTCTCTTCAGATCAGTGGAGGTAAGAGTAATCATGAATACTTTGCTGCTACTTCCCTAGTTTCAATAGCAACTTAATTCATTCAAAAAAGGAACAAAGTAAATGAGATATAAACATAATTTCATTTTTTAAAATTTGCTTTCTAATGCTCTTCACATTCAAAATTATTTCAGAAATGATTTTCTGAGAAATTTCAGTATCAAACTATCTTACCTGAACCATGTTTGTTTATTTAACATGAGCCTCTGATGCACACAGTATGTTTGTATAAATAAAAGGACCTCTAACTAGTCCACAGTATGTGTCCTCTAGAGTTATGTGACAGCAGTTTTGCTTGTTATAAAATGAATTTTTCTTTCATTTTTATAATAAATATATTACCTTTATGCTACTTATATATTACTGTCAATAAAATTTTATCATGTAAAAATCAGAAATACAGTATTCAATTACTTTCATTAAGGATTTTGAGAACTAAATTAACTACATTTTTATGGGTTTTGTTCCTTTCTATGATTACTCTATTTAGACAATTAGACAATTCACATATGGTTTTATGTTTATCTTTAATTATCTGCTATTTAATCTGACTATTTTTTGGCATAAGAAATAATAGGCTTGCTCAACGTTTTACAAAAGTGGACTTTGAGTCCTGTAGGCAGTGCTGTGGATTGAACATTGCCATTCTAAGATTCTAGCTAGCGCTCGCCCTAATGGCTATACCGCCAGCACCTTTTTCCTTTGGTTTTATTGGTGTAGGATATGGTGATACTTGGTTTACATGCTGATAGACATAATTTCCAGGACAATTTGCCACAGTAGGAGGAAGGCTGAGAAAAGAGCATCATTCTGCAGGGGACAGCACTGACTGGTCCATTGAGTCTGGATAAGATTCTAAGAGTGGGAGGAACACTACAGCGTTTGGGCTTTCAGCTGTCACCACAGTGTCTTTCACACCTACCTTGCCTATGGAGAGCACAGCATCAAGTGAATAGGAGTACATGGAGTGCAGAGGAATCTGAAAGACTTTATTGAAAAGAGTCAGTATTATTGTAATGTGGGTGACTGTCCTTTACATTATTTCCACACTAAATTTCCTTTGTGGTGACGATGGTTGATGGAGGTCTCCAACATGCTAAGCCTCATTGGCAGTCCATTTGTTGGTGGGACAAATGCTCTGCCTCAGCCATCGCCAATGCCAAGGAGGTTATACTGCAGTTTCCATACTGTGAATGAAATAAGCAAATATTTGCTTTATTCCTTTGTGAAGGGCGGGCTGTTAGCATGCAGTGAAAGCTGCTCACTGAAGTTGTGTATGTGTGGACACAAACGTTTCCTGTGAGGTACTACTCCCGTGGAATTGCTGCTTGGTCCCCACATTTCTTCCATGCTTCTCACCCTAGAGATACAGTTCAGGGTGCATAACTACTGCAGGGGGCTTTCCCATAGCTCTTACCATGGGAGGTGATAGCAGCTAGTGCTGATCTTCTTTGCACTGCCCATTAGCGAGGGACCAGAAGCTAGAACTGAGGGGCTTCTGCATCTTCCTCAGAAGCACTTGAGGAGAGTACACACAATGCCCTCTCTCTGTGTGTAGCTTTGCCACCCTGGCATCTGGAAATTCTTTGCCCTTGGTCTACCTGTGTTTCTTAACTTTTGCTATGCTGCAAAGAGCGGTCCTCACAGACTTAGCTTCCTTGTGTCTGGAATTTTCATCTTCAACGAAATAAGTTAAACTTAATCTTTAGAGAGGCTTTTTTCACTTCCATGTAAGATGATATGCTCACTTGCAATTCTCCTAACACCACTAGTCCAGAGACAAATCCAGCAGTAGCAACACTGCTACCAATTAACACTTCAGCTTGTGATATTGATTCTGGTTAAGATGTCAGTTTCTCTGTTTGATAATGCTCATGATCATAGGTGTTTTGTACACCAATTTATTATTAGTATCAACTTTTGATAAAATTGTCTCTGTATTTTAAACCTACAAAGAAGTGTAAATTAAGAGTTATCCTTGTATTTATTGTCTATAAATCAGTATTCATCTTGAAAGCTACACAGATACAAAATATATGTAGTAACGAAGCATTGGCCTTGGCATTCAATGCTCTTTTTTCTACAGTTGCTTATAACATATTTTGCCTTTCTACTCTGTAGATAATGGAAGAAATCAAGACCAAATCTCACTCAGGTAAATATGTCTGGATTTTAAATACAGTATGTAGAGAATATAAAATTCAGAAGTTGCCACCATGTTTTCCTCTGTGTAAGACAATTTTAGCTTCTTGATTATTTGCTACTGAAAGCTGAATTATGCCTCAGATACAGCGTGCAATGCTGTTAGGACTCCCTGTCTGTGGAGGTGATTCAGCAGATAAAGTGCTGGCTGTGCATATGGGAGAATGGGAGATGGACGCCCAGGGTCCACATGAGGCCTGTTGGTCTTATGCGCTTCTAAAATCCTGGTGAGCTTTGGTGAGATTGCAGGTGGAGACAGAGCATGCTCTGACATTTTCCGGATGGCTTGCCTGGATTGCTTGCCTGGGGATTGCATTCATGAATGAGATTCAGCCATATAACTAAGGCTGAGGGTGAGGGTCAACACCCAAGTCTGTACTCCAATCACCACACCTACACACTGGCATGTATATATCTGAAATCACACATACTTACAAATACACTGCACATAACATGCCATGTACATAGATATAAAAATATTAGTTTTCAGGCTATTAATCCTGTTTACTAGTATGTTTGGGGCAAGGTGTCTGCTGGGAAGAGTGTGGGCAAAATTCTCCCAAACTTTGCTGAGAGGATCACCTCAGAATGGCCTTATAGACATGCTTCTGTTCAGCAGGTTTATTTCCCTCTTAATGAGTTCCACCTCTGTGGTGAATCCCTAGGTAGGTGGAAGTTAGAAAAAGAAAGTGTTTGTTCCAGAGTTTGCCAATCAGAAACCCTGAAATTAGGAACTTTTAGCTGTAGTTCAGAAGAAGCAAAGTTGAGGGGACAATGTTGCTATCCAGTGTCCTATAAAATGACTCAGAAATACCCTTGAGTATAAAGAGTTTCAACATATGCATGTGGACACACTATCAAAACATAACTTCGAGGCCCCAAAATATGGTGACTTCTGAGATTGATGGCAACTTAATTCTTAGACATAGAGTATATTTCATGTTTTCCCAAAGCAACTCCTTGGGAGAGAGTGCTATGAAATGAAATGCCTAATTTTTTTTGTTTTTTTTTTTTTTACAAAAAACAGGCTATGGTGCTTTAGGTTTAGGGGAACAAATGAAATAGGAGCATTAAGT